>NW_022900951.1:50094413-50109146 GCF_012274545.1 Fukomys damarensis | reverse complement strand
TATATATAATTATTGACAATATATATTGTATATATATAAATGATTACATTCATCATACGGAATTTGTACTTGATAATACCAGATAATATATCTTGATTCTTCTTTCACCAATTCCCTTCCCTCCTTTCAACCCCTCTTCCCCTCTTTATTTACAAAAACTATTCATATTTTTTTCTTTCTATATCATTGTTGTTCCATAGACAAGGTAAAATAATGGCCAACAATTAGTTTTCTCTCCACACCAATACCTGGGTTGCCTTGGGAGTCATAAATGATACTGTAGCTCACTCGTGATGAATGAGGTACTGGGCTGGAGAATTTGGAAACCCTAGCATAAAAAAACAATGTAAATGCACTCAACTTGCCAATCAAACAGATAGATTAGCAGAATGGATCAAGCAGCAAAGTCTAATATTATACTATATATATAAGAAACATATTTAACATATTTAAAAATAAATTCATAGACTAAAAAATCAAAGAATGGAAAACAATATTCCAAAAAACAAAAACCCCAAAACAAACAGGATAGCTGCTCTATTTTCAGACAAATTTTATTTCAAGCAGAAACTAGTCAAAAGAGAAACAGAAGAATATTACATTTTGGTTAATGGAATTATTGAACAGAAAGAGATAACAATTACAAACATATATGCACCAAACTAGTAGTGCACCACACTTCATAAAGCAAATTTTAATGGACACAAAAGATTAGATAAATACCAATACTCTCCAACTCAAAATCCCACTTTCACAAATAGATTAACTACACCAAAAATCTATAAGTTATATCAAAGTTAAACCAAACTTGGAAAAAAATGGAGTCAATAAATATATTCAGAATGTTTCATGCAACAATATCAGTACACATTCTTTTTGGCCACACATGTTTCTTTCTCCAAAATAGACCACATACCAATGAATGCAGCATGCTTAAGGAAATGCAAAAGAATCAAAATTTTGCCATGTGTGGTGGTGAATGCCTGTAATCCCAGCACTTGGGAGGATGAGGCAGGAGGATATTCAAAGATTTGAGGCTAGCATGAGCTACATAGTGAGTTTAAAGCCAATCTGAACTACATAGCAAGTCTCTGTCTCAAAAATAAAAAAGAAAACAAAAATAAGAATAAAAAATTTACAGTACATGTTATCAGATAACAAAGCAGTGAAAGTAGAAATCAATAGTAAAGAAACCCCAGGAAGTATGAAAACATATACAATGAAACAACCTCTTGAATAATAACTGAGTCATAGAGGAAATTAAGAAACAAATAAGATAGTTCCTAGGAACTAAATGATAAACTACAACATAGCAGAAATTATGGGGCACAATGAAAGCAATCCTGTGAGGCAAGTTTATAGCAGTGAATGCCCATGTCAAAAAAATTGAAGGAGCACAAATAAATAACTTAATTTTGCATTTCAGACTTTAGAAAAACAAGAGCAATATAAACCTAGAGCTTACTGGTCTGTGAATTTAGCTCAGTGTTTCTGCCACCTGCCTTGCAAGCTCAAGGCCCTGAGTTTGATCTCTGGTACAAAAAATAAATAAATAAAACCTAGAGCTTTCACACAGAAAATTATAAAGATCAGAACAGAAATTAGTAAAATAGAGATAAAAATTCAATGAATAGTAGAGCTAATCCTTAGAAATTATAAATACAATAGATAAACCCTTCAATGGTCTTACCAAAAAATGGGAAGGAAATGACACAAATTAATGTAATCAGAAATGACAAAAGTGAAATCACAATGGATACCATGTAAATCCAGAAAATTATTAGCATCTACTTCACAAACATACAGGCCAAGCAACTGGAGAAGAAATGGAAAGAGTCATGCATACATATGAAGTTCCAAAATTGAACAAGGAAGACTTAAAATTTTTGAATAATCCAATAATAAGCAATGAAATTCAAGGAGTAATAAAAAAGAAATTACCAACCCAGAAAAACCCAAGACCTGATGGATTCGCAGTAGAATTCTACAAAAAATTCAAAAGATGTTTTAACAAATTCCTCAAATTTTTTAATTAAATTGAGAGCAAAACAGTACTTCCAAAATCATTCCTAGAATGAACTTCATCCTGATTCCAAAGCCAGATAAGGATCAAAAACAAAAACCTGTAGTACAATTTCCCTAATGAACATAGATGTGAACATGCTTAAAAACATACTGGCAAACAGAATACAAAAAATGCACCATGAATGAGTAGGCTTCATGCCAGTGATAGAAAGATGGTTCAAAACAAGCAAATCTCTAAACATAATGCATCACATAAACAGAAGCAAGGATAAAATTCACATAAGTATCTGAATAGATGCAGAAAGAAATTTTGACATAATCTAACATTCCTTCATATTAAAAAACCTTGAAGACAATAAGTATACAAGGTCTTTTTCTCAACATGATAGAAGATATTTATGATCAAACTATTGCCAATATCATATTAAACAGGGAAAAGCTAAAAGCCTTCCCTATAAAATCAGGAATAAGACAAGTATGGTCATTATTAACATACTCTTTGAAACATTAAGCAAATCAATCAGATAAGAAAAAGTGATATGGGCTGGGGATTTAGCTCAGAGGTTCGGTGGCCTGCCTTGCAAGCGCAAAGACCCAAGTTCAATCCCCGGTACCAAAAAAAAAAAAAAAAAGTGATAAAAGAGATATATACATGAAAGGAAAAAAATCAAAATATTAACAAATGATGTTACTTACAAGACCAAAAGTCTCAACCAAAAGTCTCCTAGAGTTGATAATCAAATTGGGTAGTGTAGCAGGATACAAAATAAATACACAAAACCCAGAAGCATTCCTATACACTAATAATAAACTCACTGAAAAAGCAATTAGAAAAATATATGATTCACAATAGCATCAACAAATTAAATGGTTAGATATTAATCTCAGTAAGTGAAAGACTTCTGCAATAAAAATTATTAATGATTCCATGAAAAAGGAAATTGAGGAGGACATCAGAAATTGGAAATATATCCCCTGTTCCTAAATGGAAAAAATGGATATACTTCCAAAACTGATAGACAAATTTAATGACATCTCAATCAAAATACCAATGTCGTTTGTCACAGAGGTAGAAAAAAAAATCTGCGCCAGGCATGATGGTCCACACCTGTAATCCCAGCACTTGGGAGGCTGAGACAAGAGGATAGTGAGTTTGAGGTCAGCCTGGCTTACATAGTGAGTTCAGAGCCAGCCTGAACTACAAAGGGAGACCCTGACTCAAAAAACAAAAACAAAATCAAACCACAAAATTTATATGGAAAAAGAAGAGACCAAGAATAGTAAAAGGAAATCTGGGTAGCACAAGCAAAGCAAGAGACAACACATTCCTAGACTTAAAGTTATACTATAAAGTGACAGTGATTAAAAAAGCACAGTATTGGCAAAAAAACAGGCATATAGATCAATGGAACAGAACAGAAGAAGTAGAAAAAAAATCCCAAAGTTTACAGCTATTTGGTCTTTGACAAAGGTGACAAAACACACACTGGAGGAAAGATAGCCTTTTTAATAAATATGCTGGGGAAATAGGCTAACCACATGTAAAAAGACTGAATCTACACCCATATCTCAGCATGTGCTAAACTAAAATCAAAATGGATCAAAGATCTAAATGTTAAAACAGAAACACTGAATCTGCTCTCAGATAAAATAGGTATAATTTAAAGATATACACTTAGGAACAGAATTTCTGAACATAACTTGAGTGGAACAAAAAGTAACACATAGAATCAACAAATGGGGTCAGATTAAATTGAAAAGCTTCTGGACAGCAAAGGAAATGACCAACATAGTGTAGAGACAATCTACAGAATGGATAAAAGTATTTTCCAGCTATTCCTCATAGAGGAACATATAAAGAATCCCCTGAAAATTTGACCCCTCAAATAAAAGACCCACTCAAAACTGGAAAACCAAATTGAATAGAAATTTCTCAGAAGTACAAATGGTCAATAAATATATAAAAAAGTGCTCGTTGTCGCTGGTCATCATATAAATATAAATTAAAACTACACTAAGATACCACCTTACCCTACAAAGAATGGTTTTTGTCAAAAAATCTAATAACAGCAAATGCTAACAAAGATGTGGGGGGAGAAGGAACTCTGCTACACAGTTTGTAGGAATGTAAAATAGTACAACAACTATGGAAATCAGTGTGGCGATTCCTCAAAAAAGTAAAAATATAAATTCCATTTGACCCAGATATCCTCCTCCTAGATATCCTCTCAAAAGTATTAAGATTATCCTATTACAATGATACATATATACCCATGTTTATAGTAACACAATTTGTAACAACTAGATCTTGAAAACAGCCTCCCTGTCCACCAGCTGATGAATCAATAAGGAAAAATGTGCTATTTATACATGATAGAGTTCTACACCTCTGTAACAATAGGCTTGAGGCATTCAGAAGTAAATGGATGCATTTGCAAATATAATATTAAATGAAATAAGTCAGATACACAAGTGAAAATAACACCTGGTTTCTCTTATATGAGAAAAAAATACAAATAAACAGCAAAATAGAAGAGTGATAGTGGGAAGTTCAAATACTTCCCCAAAATTACACATTTCATTGTTTTAGAACTAAGTCACATATATGCTAATTCTTTCCATTTGTACTAATATTTTATCTTAGTTCATTGAAAAGAAATTTTGTGTTATTTGTTCATTTCTTTTTTGTAAGAATCTTCTTGCTTTGCATCTTGAAAGGAGTAACTACTTAGAAGATCACAATACTCAGTGTAATAACTTTTCATTCTTTTATTGTATGGTTATGAAAATTTGCTTTATTTTTTATAAAATAAAAAATATAAAAAATTTTAAAAATAAAATCCATATGCAAATGAACCAAAAACAAAATTAACCAAAGAAAAAGAACAAAAAGTCTATTAAAAACTGTTTAACATTTTTAGCCATTAAATAAATGAAAGTCAACAAAATCTTGTCATGCTGTCTCACTACAGTCAAAATGACTATCATGAAGAATTAGAAAAAACAATGGGTGTTTACAAGGTTGTGGGGAAAAGCAACTTTCCTACATCATTGGTGGAAAGTAAATTAATACAACCACTATGAAAATCAAGATCCAATGATTCCAGTTCTTGGTATATTCCTGAAGGAATTAAAGATGGCATACTTTAATGGCACATGCATACCTTTGTCTGAAGTGGTACAATTCATAATATCTATGCTGGGGAAACAGCCTAGATGCCTATCAACAAATAAATGGGTAAAGAAAATGTATACATACACAATGGAGTTTTATGAAGGCATAAAGAACAAAATCACATTATTTTCAGGAAAATGTATAAAACTGGAGATCACAATGTTAACCAAAATAAGCCAGTTTTAGAAAATTCAAAATATTACAAGTTTTCTCTTCTATAATCAATTTTTATTTGTATTTTGTTATTATTTTTTTATACCAGCAATTGAACTCAGGGCTTTGCACTAGCCAGATAGGTATTGTGTCACTGAGCTACATCCCCAGCCATTCTATAAAAAATTTATAAACAAAGAAATACAGAAAGGAAGGAAATAATAAGTGATTCTTTACTTTTGTAGATGGTGGAAAGGATTTGAAGGAGGGAGTAAAGAGCATTATGGAGATGAAATAATCAAAACCAGTTACTTGCATGTATCAATATAATAAATCTCATTAATTCTGTAATATTAATATGAACCAATAAACCTATAACTATAATAAGCAGAAACAAACATCTTGGTGAGGGAAAAGAACTTAATTTCAAGAGTTTCCAGATTAAAATATACAGTATAGCCTGCTTTCAAAAAGTAAAGACATCAAATAAAATAAGAAAGTATTGCTGGTATAAAGGAAAAAGAATTAATCATTACATACTGTGCCTCAGGAAGCTTACATTTTGGGCTTTCTTGACAACACAGCAAAATCAGCTATTTTAGTTATGTTTGATGTTGTAATGGCAATATGACTAATGAATCTTTCAATAAGTATGAGTACAATGACTTACTAAATTGAGGCTATCAATTAAAATAAATTATAAAAGGAACCAATAAAGTTTGCAGATGAAAAGTAAAAACTATAATAAAAACTAGTTAGACGATATCACCAATATATTAAAAACACGAAAATCAAATTCAAGATAGGTCATTTAAAATCCAGGTATGTTCATTCTTTTCTTTCTTTTTTTTTTTTTTTTTTACCGGGGATCAAACTCAGATCCTTGCACTTGAAAGGCAGGTAGCAGCACCACTGAGTTAAATCCATAGCCTCATTCTACATATAATTTTCTCACAAATTTTATGCAGAAGCAATGGTGCATATTATCATATGCTTTTACTACAACTATTGACATGCTCATATACTTTTGGTTTTTTTTTTTTTTTTTTTTTAAAAATTTTTTTTTTTTTTTTTTTTTTTTGGTGCCAGGGATCGAACTTGGGGCCTTGTGCTTGCAAGGCAGGTGGTGGAACTACTGAGCTAAATCCCTGGCCCTACTTTTGGTTCTTCATTCTGTTGGTGCAATAGATATCATTTACTTATTCACATGTGTTGAACCATCCTTTAGAGGAATCACACTTAATCATGTTGAATAATCTTTTTAATATCAATTATTTTGATAGTATTTTGTTTAGAATTTTGTATCTATGTTCATGAAGGATACTGACCTGTAGTTTTCCTTTTTCTTGTAGTGTTCCTGTGTCTCTGATTAGGTATCAGGGTAATATTGGCCTCATATTTTGTGTCTAGAATAACAAGACAAAGATGTTAAGTATCCTGACCAATATAGCACTTGAAACATTAGCCAGAGCAATCAGGCAAGAGAAAGAAATAAAAGAGAGATATATAAGAATAGAAGTCAAATTATCATTATTTATAGATGACATGATCCTCTGCATAGAAGACCCAAAAATTCCACCTAAAGACTCCTAGTATTGATATTCAAATTCAGTAATATAGCAGGATACAAACTCAATACACAAAAATGAAGTGTTCCTCACTGAGAAAATAATTAGGAAACTAACACCACTCATAAGAGCTTCAAGAAAAATTAAATACTTAGGAATTAACCTAACCAAGGAAGTAAATAGAAGACCTGTACAATAAAAATTATAATGTAGAAGGAGACTGAAGAGGACATCAGAAAATGAAAATAAATACCCTATTCCTGAATATGCAGATTAAATATAGTCAGAATGGCCATACCTGCAAATCTCACATATAGAATTAATACAATCCCAATCAAAATACCAACAATATTCTGCACAGAACTAAAGAAAACAATCCAAAAATTAATACAGAATCAGGAGAGACCCAGAATAGCCATAGCAAGCCTGGGTAACAAGAGCATAGAAGTAGGAATCACAATCCCAGAATATAAGTTACAAAAAGGACAAAACTACAGTGACAAAAACATCACTGTACTGTCTCTAAAACATACATATATATCTACAGAATGTAGAAAAATTTCATGCAAATTCAGTTATCTGATCTTTTAAAGGGGGTAAAAAGAGTATGCTGAAGAAAAGATAGCCTCTTTAACAAATAGTTCTGGAACAACTGGCTATTCACATGTACTAAATAAAATAAAAATGGATCAAAGATCTAAATGTTAAAGCAGAAACAAAAAATTCTTGAAGACATAGATATAGGTAAAGACTTTCTAAGGAGAATTCCAATTGTACAAGAAATAGTCTAAGAATCAACAAATGGGATATCAAATTAAAAACTTTAAGTACTGTAAAGCAAACAACCAACAGAGTGAAGAGACAATGTACAAAATGTAAATATTTTCTGTCTGCTAATCCTCAGAGGACTAATACTTAGAATATAAAAAGAACTTAAAAATAGACTACACAAATCAAAAAATGGGCAACTGAAATTAATAGACACTTCTCAGAAAAACTACACAGGGCCAAAATATATACCCCAAAAGTTTCAATATCACTCTTCGTTACAGGGATGCAAACTAAGACAACAGTGAGATTCTACCTTACTCCAGAAAGAATGGCTATCACCAAGAATTCAAATTGCAAATGCTGGCAAGGGTTCCTTCTACATTGTTGGTAGAAATGTAAATTATTACAGCCACTACGGAAACTCATGTGATGATTCCTCAAGATGCTAACTATAAATTCCATTCCACCTAGCTATTGCCCTTCTGAGTATCTCCATGAAAATGTTAAAACTGTCTTGTTGCAGTGATACATGCATACTCATGTTTATAGCAGGACAACTCATAATAGCTATATCTTGGAAGCAGCCTAAGTGTCCATCAATAAATGAATGGATAAAAAAGTGCGGCATTTATACAAAATGAAGCACTACTTGCCATAAAGAAGGATAAACTTGAGTCATTTTTAGGAAAACAGATGCACTTTGAGACCATTATATTAAATTAAATAAACCAGACACATAAGCTCAAATATCCCATGGTTTCTATAATATTAAATCACTACACAGAACCATCAAAAATATGTCTGCATATGGTCTCAGTCACATATGGAATAAAAAAAGTGCTATAATAGAAGTTGAGAATAGAATGGTGGTTACAAGAGATTGTGAATAGTAGGGAAGATGGAGGGATGGGGAATGGTTGATCAATAGGGTCTAAGTTACAATTATAAGGAAGAAGCTCTGTTGTATTATGGTATAGTAAGGCAACTATACATAAAAAATTGTGGTGTTGCAAAGGTCAGAGAGGAGATTTCAAAATTTTTTCTAGAAAAACAATAAATATTTGAAGAGAGTTGTGTTGAACTTGATTTATTATTACATAATATGCACATGTATAAAATACCTTATTTTTTCATTAATATGTACCTTATTTCGCTTATCAGTTTAATAAATTTAATGAAAACAATAAGAAGCAATGATTAGAATAGAAATTAATGGCACAAATACTGGTCTGATGTGAAATCAGCAATTATTATTTGATTGAATAAACATAACGGACAGAAATGTCACTAAACATTTGTGTAAACAAGATGCCTAATATATCCTCCCTTAAAAAGTCCTGCTTTTATGCTTTGTTTTTGACTAAATTTGAGAAGTGGACTCGGGAAGTGTTTCCACTATACTTTAATTGATTCAGTTGTTCACTGTTCTTAGTGCAAACAGTGGAGTTTATACTGAACTTCTGCTTCTCTTCCGGGAGTCTAGAATGCTAGGAATGGGATTCCTAGGTCATGAATTGCTAATAAAAATCTTAATTGCAGAGTGTCTGTTGGGCACCCCAGGGCAGAAATATTACATAAATGTTACATTATTACCACCTGAGTGAATGTACAATCTTTGTGACAGTTTACAATAGGAAAAGGAAACCTATACCTGCATTCCCCCAAATGGTGTAGTTTTCCCTTATGACTCACCTGTACAATCTCACTACATTTCTATAACAAAAATTTAGCCCTGGTGAAACTATATACTAAGTCTTGTGAGTCTTCCTAATAAATCTCTAAGCTTGGGTTGTTCTTGGGAACTCTATAGATAGTTTCTCCAAATAACTCTCCATCATATATCGGAAAAAAAGAAAAAGATACCGTCAGTCTTTTCCTAGTGTATTATGAAAGTTACTTGTATGAGACTATAGTCTTTATTGTAATCTGGAGGCTTCCCTTCTCTGTTCCTGTTCAAGGTAAATTCATATTCTATAAAAATCACTCCCATTAAATCTCTAGTATTTCAAAATTCATCCTGTTTCTGCTTCCAGGAGAATAAGAAATGACAGTGTCATAAATTGTCTGGAAAAACTGACAGTAAGACCTGAGTTTTGCAAAGCTCATTACTCAGTTGGGAAAGAGGATATGTCCATGTTTGGAGAAGCACAAGCCCAAGGCGAGAATCCAACTGCAAAAATTTTACTTAGGGTAATTTGGGAATAATATCCCATCAAATGGGAATACACTAGCCAGTGATATTGCTGAGGCATTTAAACAGTATGGAGAGAGAACTACAAATGAATAAAATAGAATTGTCTAGCAATTCTTCAAAATATAAAAAAAATAGAATGATACCATGATTCACACTACTCTATATATATTCAAAGGAAATGGAATCAGTATGAGATATCTGCATTCTCATGTTCTTTGCATTCTTTATTCACAATAGTCAAAACAAAGTCAAACAAAGTTTCCATCAGTGAATGAGTGGTTAAAGAAAATGTGATGTGAGATACACATACATACACACACATATATGAATAATATTCAGACTTAAAAAACAAGGAAATCTTGTCATTTGCGACAAATAGATAAACACAGAGGTCATTATGCTAAGGTTAGGTATAGAAATATAAATGCTGTATGATCTTACTCATATGTAAAAATATATAGAGATGGAGCCAGGGATTTGGCTCAATGGTTCTGCTGCCTGCTTTGCAAGCACAAGGGCCCGAGTTTGATCCCCAGTACTCAAATAAAATAAAATAAAATAAAAAAATAGAGATAGATGAGTCAAAATCACTATAATATTGCAATACTTGATGAATAGATCTACACATTCAACAAAATCCCCAACAAAATTTCAAATACTTTATTATATACATATGGACAAGTTAATCTTAAAATTCATGAAGTTACAAGGGACTCCAAAAAGTCAAAATCATTTAAAAGAAACACAATTTTATTCAATGGTGGAAATGTTAGTCTTTTTAACTAATGGTATTGACACAATTGGATAGTCAAAAACAAAAGAAAAAATTGTACCTCAGTATCAAACCATATAGAAAACATTAGTGGACTAAACATATAAATATAAAATTAATACTATAAAAACCATAGAAGGAAACATCAAAATCTATGTCAACTTTGATTAGAGACAAGATTTTTAGATAAGATATCAAAATCAGAAACAACAGAAAATGAAATTTTGCTTCATAAAAATATCTTTTGTATACTTAAGGCACCATCAGGAAAGTGAAAGACAACAAAAATTGTATAAAATTGTTTTCCAATAACTACATCTGGAAAGCATTTAATATCAGAATTATAAAGAACTCTTACAAATCCACAGGAATGAAAAACATCTAGTAATAATTAGGCAAAGTATTTAATACTATCATTTAGATACAACTGGAAAAAAAAACACAGAAGAAGAGATATTTTGAACCTTGTGACTTTGGATTACAAAATGGTTTCTTAGATATGACACTAAAAAGTCCATGTAACAAAGGGAACATAAACTTGACTGAATCAAAATTTTTTTAATTTTTTGATTCAAAGGACAGCATCAAAAAATGAAATGAGAAAAATACAACCGTACATATTACAGGTTCTAGTATTCTGAGTATATATTTAAAATTACACTTCAATATGAAGCAGAAAATAACCAAATTAACAAATACATAAAAGATTAGAACAGAAATTTCTTCAATGAAGATGACAAATGTCCAAAAAACATGTGTTGAGAAGTTCAATATCACTAATCCATTAGAAAAATGCATATTGAAACCATAATATGACACTACATAAGCATTAGGAAGTTTATAATGAAAGAGATAGAAAATTACAAGATTATAGAGTACATGGAGACTGGATCCCTCATATGTTGCTGGTAAGAATATAAAATGGTAGAGCTACAGAAACTAAATTAGTGGTTCCACAAAAAGATAAATAGATAAGTACCATATGAACCATCAGTTCAATCCCTAGTTATACAACAAGATAAAGATTCATATTTAAACAAGCACTCTCATAGCAGCAATCGCCAAAAGATGAAAACAACCCAAATGTTTATCAGTGGATGAATGGATGAACAACTTGCAGTACATACATATGAGGGAATATTATTTAGTCATAAAACGCAAAAATTGATATATGATAAAGTGTAGATGAATCTTGTAAACATTCTGCTAAATTAAATAAGCTAGTTACAAAACATCACATAGTGCATGATTCTGATTATATGAAATATTCCAAATAGGAAAACCCATACAGACAGAATGCAGATAGGTGGTTACCAGAAACTGGGGAAATATAGCAATGGAGAGTGTTGTAGTCATGGTTTTGGCAAGGGAATACCTTTAATACAGGACACATAATTTATAGGATTATTTTATATTTGCCTAAAAAGTCAAATACAGAGGAGCATAAGAGATTAACTACACACTAGAGGCCCCAAGAATTCCCAGCCAAGGGCGTGGATCCCAGAGCAATGTTCCCCACAAATCCAGCTAAAGGCCTAGAGTCCAAGGCAATGTCCCCCACAAATCCAGCCAGTGGTTTAGAGGCCACAACAATGTCTTATGTTTGTCCATATAGAGAATCTGCCCCTGGAAGGCCCAAAGGCCAATGGTGGAAGCTAGAAAACCTAAAATGGTGGAATAAAGGATTTGTACAAGGAGCCTGAGGGAAATTCTGTGTTAGTTACTTTACTCTTATTGCTGACACAAAATACCAAACACCCAAAGTTAAAAGGGAAGGGGGTTATGTGGCTTACAGTTCATAGAAATTTCAGTCCATAATCAGCTGGCTCCAAGACAGGCATGGCAAACAGGCATCACAGAGGACAGACAAGATGGCACCCACACAGTCTTAAAGACAAGGGGCTTTAACAGTATCTTTCTGCTCCTTTTATCTTATTCAGACTTCTGGGATTAAGGCAGTGCCAAACTAATCACTCACATGTAATGGTTTAGTAATCACACGCCCTTAATCCCCCTCCCTGCATCACACATTCCAGATTCAATTACCTCTGAAAAAGAAAGTCCCATGTCATGTGCATGAGGCTTTGAGGGGATATCTAAACACAGACCATAAAAGGGAGAAATCATGTAATTGGTACAGAATTTTCTTTCATAGTAACATAAACTCTCTTAGAACTAGGAAGGGATTATGACACCTAGTTCATCAACAAGGACAAACTAAATATCACTGAATTATTTATAATGATAAGCTTTTGTTACATAAATTTAAAATGAATTAAAAAAACACAAATGAATTGCCACCTCACATACACCAGGAAAGCACTTTGGCAGAACCTCAGTGATTAAATATAAAGTTACCATATGACCCAGCAATTCTACCAATTCCTAAATACAAATCTGAAAGAATTGAAAACATGTTCATATACAAAGTTATACACAAATATTTACAGAAGCATTATATAGTAACAAAAATGTAAACAACATGTCTTTATAAATTATTGAATAAATGAATAAGTGTGGTATATCCAGAGTGGAATATAGAGTGGCCACAAAGAATAAAATACTGATATATGTCACAACATGCATTAATCTTGAACTCATGATAAATGAAAAAAAAAACACTCAGAAAAGGCCTTGTTTCATGTGGTTTCACTTTATGAAATGTCCAGAATAAGGAAATATATATGAACAAGGCAAATTAGTGGCAGTAAAGGGTAGAGAAGAGTAATATGTGGGATGACTA
This sequence comes from Fukomys damarensis, assembly GCF_012274545.1. Taxonomy (NCBI): domain Eukaryota; kingdom Metazoa; phylum Chordata; class Mammalia; order Rodentia; family Bathyergidae; genus Fukomys; species Fukomys damarensis. Next base: position 50,095,745 of record NW_022900951.1, on the reverse strand, counting down.
CCAAGGGGTATGGGATTTCATTCTGGAATGATGAAAATATTCTGGTGGTGATTACTACACAACTCTGAATACGCCAAAATAATTTAACTTCTCACCTTAAATCATAAATCTCAAATAGGATTATTTTACATCACCATGACAATAGGAAAAAGGAAAAATTAGAATGAAAAAGAAAACCCTCGACCTAGAACTCCACACCCAGAAAAATGTTTCAAAAGTGACAACAATGACATTTCCAAACAAAAGATAAAATAATTCAATTATAGTAAAGCTGTACTTAATGAATGATAAAGGAATTTTTTCAGCCAAATAGAATATAATACGAGAGAAAATAGTATATAAAATAAACAAGTGGCAAGGGAGGAAGGGGTGAAGGGAGGGCAGAGACAAGGGGAAAAAATGAGAACCAAGACCTGTCATGTAAAGGTACAACATCGCAATGGTGAATGTAACTGTACTGTATACTTAAAATGTACCACTAAACTCAATGAGAGAAATAAAACAAAATAAAATAAACAAGTGGAAGTATTTAGAAATGGTTAAATGGAGATAAATGTAGAAAAGTCTTTGACATTTTCAATCCTTTCAGAAATTGACTAAGCAAATCATGCACAGCAGCAATGCATTATGGGTTTATGATATATGTAAACATAAAATATATGATGAAAACTAAAAGGACATGGGAGAAAAGAACTGAAAGTATTCTATGTAAAGTTCTTGTACTTTATGTGAAGTAATATACAATTTGAGGGTTGACTGTCATTACAGATGTATACTATGAATGCTAGGTCAATTACTAAAGTATATTAAAGGACATGTAAATAATTACATGAAATGTAAATTAAAAAATTTAATCAATGGAATAGAGTAGATAATCCAGAATTAAACCCATATCTATATAGACAAGTCATTTTTAATAAATGTGTTAAGACAGCATAATAGAGAAAAGACAGCCTTTTCATCAAGTGACAGTGAGACAGTTGGATACCTACATTCCAGAAAATGGATTTGGAGCCACACTTCACAATACATGCAAAAATTGAAATAAAGTAGAGCTGCCTGCCTGCCTGAGATCACCCGGTGGGTGCGCGACCTCCCGGACTGCGTGACAACAGACCCAGCAAGGACCCAAAGACCCCGGAGGGGGTCTCTTCAGCTGCCTGCCTGCCTGAGATCACCCGGCGTGTGCGCGACCTCCCAGACTGTGCGACAACAGACCCAGCAAGGACCAAAAGACCCCGGAGGGGGTCTCTTCAGCTGCCTGCCTGCCTGAGATCACCCGGCGGGTGCGCGACCTCCCAGACTGCGCGACAACAGACCCAGCAAGGAAGG
>NW_022900951.1:50075364-50089763 GCF_012274545.1 Fukomys damarensis | reverse complement strand
GGAAAAGAAAAAATGTGAGAGAATGAAAAGATGAAAATAAAGTGTTTGTAGATGGGGAGGGGAGGAGGGGGTGAAGGGAGGGCAGAGGTAAGGGGAAAAAATGAGAATCAAGATCCCAACAATGAATGTAACTGTACTGTATCCCTAAAATGTACCAATAAACTCAATTAAAGCTGAAAAAAAATTGAAATAAAATAAATCATCAATTTAAATGTAAAACATAAAACTATCATCTAGGAAAATATGTAATGTTGTTTTGGGCAAGATCTAAGGCATATAATAGTTTTTCTCGCACTTGCTAAAAATAGTTAAGACTTTGTTCAAGGATATTGTGTTGTACTTTTTAATGTACCTTTCAATAATCAGTTGTTTATATATGTTTGGATTTTTTTCTGTGCTCTGTGTTCTGTTCCATTAGTCTGTTTCTGTCTTTATTGTTTCTATTACTATATTATTAATTGCTATACCTTTGCAATATAATCTTTTGTAGGAAAAATGGTTTTGTACATGGGATGAAACAATATAAATTCCAAAGTTACACATAAGGGTTAGCTGTATCACTCATCTCTTTAAAAAGTTTATTAATCTCCAGTCAAAACCAACAGGGTAATATCTCTTCTGAAATGTCATGTCTATGCTTTTCAAGTAGACCAAAGGATGCACACTGATTTGGAATGTTCTCAGGAGGCTCTATCATCAAACAGGTAAGAGTAAAACCCCAGAGTTCTTTCTTTCCAGTGGTACAGGTAAAGACAAGTACAGAAAAGAGTATTTATACTTTATCTTCTTCCTTTGTGACTTGTGGTCTCCTCCTCCTCCCCTGACTCCTTGCCTTCCTAAGCCTTCCCACTTTTTCTGCCAAATCCACCTTGGCATATGAAACCACCTTCACTCTTAGATTTGGCCCAGTGCAAGGTAACTTTGTTTCTGCCAATTTTACCATCTTCCATGGCCTCTATGGAGGTCTTGGTGGCCCTGGCATCTTCCTCACTCGTGAAGTCTATAAAACCAAAACTCTTGGAGGACCCAAGTCACTGACTATGCTTGCTCCAATAATTCCATTAAATGACTCCTTTAAAAGGTCCCTTTGGTAGTTTCCTCAAACCTTTAACAAACAGGGTTTTGAATGGCTGTCTTCTTGCATGAGGTGACTGACCCCTTGGTCCTTGAAGCTTCAGTGTGATCATTCTGCCTTCAATTTCCTTTTTATTACAGGAACTAAAAGCTTCTTTAGCATCTTCAAATAAAGAAAATTGTATAAATGTGTGCCCTTTAGATTTGCCATTTTAGTTCTGGGGCACTTGGATAGAAGTTGCCTTCTCAATACTACCTAAGAGTTTCTTCCATTGCAACTAGAGGAGAGATTGCTTAAAATCAATTTTTGATCAACTACTCCAAGTGTTATTCTTTTTACCTCTATAGTTTTCATCTGACCTTTCTTTCCAGTGTATTAGAGGGAAACAGATCATCCATCAATCTCTATTCCCTGCTTTTCTTCAAAGGTTTTCTCTGAATCAGTTTCTGTCTTAAATTCAATAGAAGCAATTCCTTTATTCTTCCCATCCTTGCTGAATAGGCTGATCTCTATGGCATCTTCAAACACTTCTTTTAATGCCTCCTGAGTCACTTTATAAGGGAGACTTTTGGCCAAAAGTGGTCTTCCATCTCAATCTTTCTTACTGCCTTTTCCTTTAGGTTTCTCTAGTTTAGTTTGGTACTTGGGTTTTTTTGTTTACACAGAAACTTTAGGGTTCTTTTCTTCTTTGTTTGAAGAATAACATTGGGACTGAGATTGAACTTGTAATTATGCTGAGTCTCTATATTATTTTGGGTAGTAGGGACAAATCAACAATATTTCTAATCCATGAATATGGGATGTCTTCCTGTTTATTTGATTTTTCAAATTATTTCAACGATTTAGTAATTTTCCACGGAAAAATCTATCATTACTTGGCTTAATTTATTCTTTTTTTCTTTTATTCCATTTATTGGTTCATTTTAGGTATACAGTACAATTACATTCATTACTGGGATCTTGTACCTTTACATGACAGGTCTTGGTTCTCATTTTTCCCCCTTGTCTGTGCCCTCCCTTTACCCCCCTCCTCTCCTCCCCATTTACAAACACTTCGTTTCCATTTTTTAAATTTTCTCATATTTTTTTCTTTTCTCTTATTACCCTTCCCCTACCCTTCCCATTTTCCCTACACCGTTAGCCCTTTTCTTCCTATTTCATATGGTCAATTATCTCTTTAGGATCTTATGTACTATTACAGCTTTTCACACCAGAGAAGCTATTCGGTATTTATACATGTGTGACTTATTTATTTCACTTAGGAGTATATCCTCAATATGTATCCATTTTCCTATGTTGGCGGGGTTGTGTGGAGAAAGGAACCCTTAACTTATTCTTTTTAAAAGCTTATTCTTGTTTTGCTTTTGATATGATCACAAATAGGATTGCTTTCTTGATTTTTTCAACTAGATTGTTATTTGTTTACATAAATTGTATTGATTTTTGTGTAAATATTTTGAATTTTTTAGTTGTGCTCAATTCATTTATTCATTCTAATAGTTTCTTGTGAAGTTTTTGTAATTTTCTTCATATAGGATTATGCCATCTGCAGATAGGGTATTTTCAACTCTTCTCTTCCAATTTTGCTATGTTTTCTTTTTCTTGTCTGATCTTGTTGATATTTCCAATACTAGATAGACTGTAAATGGCAAGAGTGGGTATCACTGATTTAATCTTACTTATATGGTGAATTTACCAAAAAATGAAAATATACAGAGATAAAGAGTAAAACAGTGATTACCAAAGAGAGGAAGAAAATGTGGAGTTGAAGCACAGAAAATACAAAGTAGATGAAATGAAGATGAAAAACCTAGTGAACTAATTTACAACACCAGGACTATAATTAATGCAACAATATCATATTAGGGATTTTTAAGCTGTTTTGTCACAAAAATAATGTGAGATGATGAATATGTTAGCTTCACTATAATAATTATTATATTATTCCATAATATGTTGTAAACATAAAATATACACAAATTATTGCAATAGGTCTAAAGGGGTAGGGGAAAAGAAAGAAGGGCAAGGAAAAATAGGACAAAAGGAAAAAATGTCAACAAAGTCTCTGTAAGTTGGAGGGGTTTAAGGGAGGGCAGGGGAATGGGGAAAAAATAACCAAGATACATCATGTAAGGGCACAAGTTCTCAATGATGAATGTAACTGTATTGTATATGTAAACTGTACCAATAAAATTAATGGGAAAAACTATTGCAATACAAGAGGAAGTTCCAATATAACAGCAATACTTCTGGATAAATAGCCAACAGGCAGGGTGAAGGAAAGGATAGAGAATTACTAACAAGATCACGGTTATGTATCAATGAGAGGGGGATACTTGACTGGAGATCAAGGATGGAGGAACTCTCAATAAACTTCCTCAGGTAGATTCTTGCTAAAATTAAGTGAAGCAGACCAAGTATGGATCCCGATCTATAAGAGAACTGCAAGGAGCTTTACTAGAGGGAGTACTTGTCAGTCTTATTAACGGAAAGAAGAGACATTATTCTTCGTTGTGAACTATATAAATCCTTTTCACTTGGTCATCTTTTGTTCATTAAGAACCACATGAACTATTAAGACTAGAGAGTACAGAGTATGTGCTGGATGGTAGGAGTCATCAGGCCATTTAATGAAAAATATTCTTATGAAATAAGCAATGATAACTACTTAGGACAACTATAAATCTAGTTTGTGTGCCCAGAGGGCAGACAGTCCAGAGGTTTATAGCACTTTGGGTCAAAAACATCTTAAACAAAATGAGAAAAATGGTAGAAATGTAATGAATTTTCCGGTTTGCAATTTTACTGTTCTTGGTAATAGCATAGACATTAAAGAAATTTGGCTAAGACTGTGTGCAGTCATGGTTACTTTCTGAAGTAAAACTTGGAGGATTGCAAGAATTATAGTTAACTTCCTAAGTGACCCACATAACAGCACAACCGGGCATGAAAGTTGCCCATAAATGATTTGTTGTGGTAGCGAACCATTTGAAGATTATATGAAGTTATCCCGCTTTAGGTCATGAGGATTACTTACATCCCATAAGTCAGAGAAAGAAGGAAGGAAAGATGTAGAAGACAGTTTAAAGGCTCTAAAACATCTGGGTATTTAGATTTTAGTTTTCAGTGATGCCAAGTCAGGAAAGTGGGAGAAAAAAAACATAATTGGGAGAGTTATAGTCAGAAAATAAACTGAAAAAAATTGCAAAATGACAAAATCTAGGGAGGGAAACAAAGTAAAAGCTAACATGTAGTTTATGATCAAGTGTCATATAACTCAAAGACAATGAACAAAGTAAAATCTAATACAAAATTATTCTATTTTTAACTGAAATGTAAAATTTTCTCTACAATCAAACTTCCCTAGATGTTGTCTGATTATTTATATAAGTGCAGTAAAAAGGGTAGCTAAATCCAGGAGTGTTGTTGGTACATACCACTTACAATAGCACAGGAGGATCATAAATTCAAGCCCAGCCCAGGCAACTTTGTAACTCTGCGACTTAGTGAAAGCCTTTTGTAAAATAAGAGAGAGAGAGAATTGGTATGGTGTGGGGAGATAGGCCAGGAGGTGGGGGGGGAATGTTGTGTGAAGGCCCTTGGTTTAATTCCACTCCCCGCAAGGAATGCTAATTTACCTTAGGTGGAAATTAGGAAAGGCATTTTAAAGGTTTATTTTGTTAAAAGTTTTCATAACAAGCCTCAGACTGGACTTTTAAAAACCTCTCAAGATGAGAATCCAAGCCAAAAAACTCACCATTAGTTTTCTGTGGAAGTACCTATGGATTTCGATGAAATATGTTCTTCATGAGTTCTCCAAAATATGCTTTCTTTGGCCTACCATGAAGTGACCTTTTTGTAGTCATGTATAAGGCTGGGAACACTGTAAGACAGGTATCAGGTTAGTTTTCATATAACAGTTGTGTAAGAATTGGCTCCAGAAAGTCAACCTTATTCTTTATAACTGTAGGCATATTTAATTCTATGCACATCATTCTCTGTTATGACATCTCAGTGAAAGCATTGGCTATTCAACCAATGTTTCATATTATGTCCTATTACAAGGAAGAGAGATTTGTATTGAATCTATGTAGATAATTATATTGTCATTAAAATAAGATTACTCCAGTGTTTTTAAATCCTGGAAGACACAGGCAGGGACAAAAACAGAAAAGGTTCCTATCCATTTATAAAAGTAAAATCTGTTAGATTGTTAAGAGTTACACAAAGCAAATGAGAAACAGGCTACTCATCTCCAGAAAATACTTTTCAAAACATCTGAAATATTTCAAAGTAAAGCTATAATGAGCCTTCATTAGTTGACTCAGTTCCATGTAATTGATTCCTCTCCTGCTTGATCTGAGATTACTAATTTCAAGAACTCATCAAGAACTCTTTATTCAGTCCCTGGTAGTATGGACTCAAGTTAATTTAAACAAGGCCATCAGAAGCTTGTGTCACTGAGTACCTAAAATAATACTTATAATGAGTTTCTGAGATAATCTCTTTATGTTAAATACAAGCAAGAGTTTTTAATGGAATGTCTATGGTAAAATAAAAACTAACTTTGGATGACAAAAGACTTAAAATATCCATGGCTAAACAGTTCACGCAAAATAATTTTTTAAAAAATCAATTCACAAGGAAGTTTGCTTGTTTCTGTGGTATACAACATTTAATTTTAAGGTAAATTTAAGATGGTTTATATTTAACATAGTTTTTCATGGGATACATATGGACAGAAAATAGGTTACTATAATGAAGTAAATTAAAGTAGCCATGATTCTACATAATTACCCTTTTCATCTTTTTGTGGCAAGAGTAACTAAAATCTACCCACTTTAAAAATCCACATTACAATATAATATTATTAACTATAGTCCTCCTGATACAAATTAGAGTTCTAGACTAATTTATCCTACATATTTGCTATTTTCTGTTCTCTAACATCCCACTTCCTCATTGTTCCATCCCTGGTAAACATTGTTTTGTTATTCATTTCTGTTTATTCAACTGTTTTCATAGATTCAAGACATTAGGAAAACAGACTATATGCTTTTCTGTACCTGGCTTATTGCATTTAGCATAACATCCCCACTTTTATCCATATTGTGAAAAATGTCAAGATCTACTTTTTTTAGGGCTGTTTAAACACTGTTTCTAATAATATGAATGTTCATCAAAGAAACTGCCTAAATGTTTTATTCTGATGTTTTTATCTTCTTTAGAAAGATGATGATGGCATCATAAAATTTGTCTGGAGGTATATACTCTACACCTCTATTTTTCAGCAGAGTTTAAGAAACGTTGCATTAACTGTTTGGATGTTTTCTAGAATTCTCCTGTGAAATCATTTGGCCTGGGTTTTTCTTTGTTGGGAGAATTTTGATTATTTCTTCAGTCCACTTATTTTTTATCGGTGTATTCAAGCTTTCTATTTCTCCTTGATTCTTATGTTGGTAAGCTGTATTTTTCTAAGTTTATCTGTCTCTCCTGGGTTATCCAATTTGTTGGCATATCTTTGTTGATAATAGCCCTTTAGCCCTTTTATTTCTGTGATGTCGATTGAAATTTCTCCGTTTTCCTTTTTATTTCACTTTTCTCCTTTTCTCTGTTAGGTTGACTGAAGATTTGTCAATTGTATTTTTTCAAAAAGTTCTTTTTATTCCCATATGCCAGCATGTGTATTTAATTGAAAATAAGACCTTTTACACATGAGGTTATTATTGAAAGGTGGATGTTACTTTCTGTCATTTTGTGTTTTTTAAACTAATTTTTGATATTTTCCTAATTCTCTTTTGCTTATCTATTCTGCCTCTTCTGTTTGTAGGATTCCTTTATGTATCTTAGGCAATCCTCGTTTAGTGGCCATACATTCCTTCAATAATACTTGGAAGATACTTATTTCTCTTTAAAATCTTAAAACATAGCATTCTTTGATATAGTAATGTAGATTGGCAGATATTTCCTTCATGGCTTGAAATATACCATTTTAAGTCTTTCTGCCCTTCAGCATTTTTGCTGAGAAAAATCTAAAGCTATTGCGATGTGGTTGCCTTTATAAGTGGCTTGGTCTTTCTGTCTTGCAGCATCCAATATACTTTCCCTGCTCTGTACGTGAGGAACTATCAGTATATTATGATCTGGAGTTCTTTCTCCCCATTCACGTACAACCAGAACTGATCCTACTTAGTTAGCTTTGGAGATCATAGGAGATTGAGCATTTTCAGGGTGGTATGGCCATAAACAAGAAATGTTCTTTTCAAATCATGTGTGCTTTGGACTGTAAATGTCTCCCGTACCTGGATGCTCATTCTTTTCTTAACATTGGTATATATTCTGTTATTTCCTCACTGAAGAGATCATATTTTTCTTTAGTCTGTACCCTTATTGCCCTATAACAAAGAGTCTTTTACTCTTGTCCTAGAATTCTCGGATGTTTGCTCATAATTTCTTCTTCCTCTTCCTCTTCTTCTTCTTCTTTTTTGAGGCAGGGTCTCACTATGTAGTTCAGCTTGGCCTGGAACTTACTATGTAGCCAAGGCTGGCCTTGAATCATGGTGATCCTCCTGCCTCAGCCTCTTGAGTGCTGGGGTTATACGTATTTTTATTTTTGTCTGAATGTGATAACTTATATCAATATTTTCTTCAAACCATGAAATTCTTTCTTCTGCTTCATCTAGTTTATTGGTGAGGCTTTTGATGAGGTTTTTTATTTGACTTACTGAGCTTTTCATTTTCAAGATTTCTGCATGGTTCTTTCAGAATCTCTATCTTTTTGTTGAATTACTCTTTCATTCACAGCATTATCTCCCCTAATTCATTCCTGTTTATTTTTATTCTTTTTGAACTGATTGGTCATTTTAAAAATCAATTATAACTCTTTGTCCAGTATTTAATCCATTTCAATATCTTCAGACTCAGTTACTGAAAGGTTATGAATCTTTGGAGGAGTTGTTTTATCTTGTTTCTTCATTTTTTCATATATATTAAGATTTCTGCATCTCTTCTGATGGATATTTGTGTTAGTTAGCTTTTTTTGTAGCTGAGATACAATATCCAACACCAACAACTTAAAGAAGAGGTTTAATTTGATCATGATTTCAAAGGTTTCAGCCCGTGGTCAGATGGTTCCAAGGCAGAAACATCATGTCAGAGGGTGTGGTGAAGCAAAATACTTAGTACATGGTGACTTGAAAACAAAGCAATAGAACAGTGCCAGAGAGGAAGGGATGTGGGACCAGACATAGATTCCAAGTTTATTCCTCCATGACCTACACAGACACACTCAGAAGTGTGCACCACCAATACCCTGGGCAGATCCCAAGGCCTATCAAGTTATCACTCTCAAGTTTAACCAATACATTTCACCCTTTGTCAACCTGACAACCAAATAGATCTTGAACTACACTTAATCTCCAAAGGAACACAGTAACAAGTTATTAATTCTGCATAACATGTAGCAACTATCATTCATAAAACCAAGAACCCAATAATCCCTTCCCAATGTCTCAAGAATTTAAGCACTTTTCAAAAGTTCAAGTCCAAAGCTCCTCTGAGGCTCTTGGCAAACTCTTTATCTGCGAACCTCTGCAAAAATAAAAAACAAGTTACATGATCTCTAGATACAGTGACCCTAACCATTCCAAAAGAGAGGAACAGGGGAATAAAAATGAATAAACCAAAACCCAGCAGGGCAAACATTAAGTCCCGTAGCTCTTTTTCTGGCACCTGTGGCATACATCAGTGAGATGTCATTCCAAAAAGGACTGGGAAACACCACCCCTAAGGCTTTGTTGTTTGCAACCCAAGTGGCCTCTCTCTTGGTCTAGCTATGCTCACAGCCTGTGGCTTTCCTCAAAAGATGTTCCACATTCCTGGCACCTTCAACTTCCTGGGGTCTCCTTTGGCTTTATTCCTATAGCTTCATATACTTTCAGGGGTCCCTTACCTGGTCTCCCAGGCCTTCCTTTTAAATATTGGAGGAAGCCTTTCTGACTCCACAACTCTTGCATTCTGTATGCCAGTAAAACTAGCATCACATGGACAATATCAATGTCGAATTTCTATGGGAGTAGTAGCTAGGCCATCAGAGGCCATGGCTACAGTAGTCTCTAGATGCTTTGATGGATGATCAAAGTGAAGTCAATCTTGAGGAAGCCCTTCTTGAGCAAGGGGCTCAAGGACCTCTTCTCAAATGAAAATTTGCATCCTTGAGCTTGTGATGATGGGGTCTTGCTAATTTTTGAGATGCCATCTAGGCATCTTTCTTTTTAACCATATACAAAGTTTTTAGTTTCTTTTTAATGGAGCTAACTTTTTCAGCAGCTACACCTGTTTTGGCTCCAGCTTTACACATGGTTCTTTATGGGCTTAAAACATTTTGTCTTTCCAATCTTTTCCACTCTGCTTTTTTCCTTTAATTCTCACTATAAATCTGGCTAAAAGCAGCCAGTAGTGTTCATGCTGCAGCCTGAATACTGTTCTGTCTCCGAATTTCCTCCACCAAATCAATTAGGCTGCCAACCTTAATCTCAGACTCCTGCAAAGTCTCAGGACATGTGCAAAATGTGCACAGTTTTTTTTTTTGCCAGAGTGTAACATCTCTAATCCAGTTGCCAACAACGTACTCCTTTCCAACTAAAACCTGCTGATCTTAGCCTTTACTGTTTACATTCCTGTGAGCATCTTGTTAGTCCAAGCTTTGATCAGAACTATCCAGCAGGCTGAGCTCTGACCAGAATGATCCACAAGGCTCTGCTTATAGTGTTGTAAGGCTTCCTTAACTTGCATCTTCAAACCTTTCTCCCACAAACCAGTTCCAAAGGCTTCTGAACTACATGGTCAAATACAGTCAAAACGATGACACTTCTCTGATGCCAATTTTCTGTATTAAGTAGCTTTACTATTATTATGACACCACATCCAACATCCAGAACTTAAAGGAGGAGAGGTTTAATTTAGCTCATGGTTTCAGAGGATTCAGGATATGATTAGCAGGCTCCAAGGCAGGAATATCATGACATAAGGGTGTGATGAAGCATAAGCGATTAATTCATGGTGGCTGAAAGGCATTGTAGCAACAAAGAGGAAGGTGTGAGCAACCAGATATAGACCGCAAGGTCATACCTCAATGACCCACCCAGATGCCTCCAGAAGTATGCTCAAACAATTCCCAATTCAATGAAGTTAACACTACAAAGCTTAACAGCCACAGTACCTGTTCCACTTTTATGTGAGGGTCTTCTTAGTCAGCAGCTTTCTTTTGAGGGCTCAATCACCAGCACCACTCAGAGAGAAGAAAACAAACTGCAGTAACAATGACAACACAAAGAGAAAAAAAGATATTGCAATTAAAACTAACAGGTATACTGCCAATAACAATAGAAAAGAAAGACCTGAAAATAATGTATAGTAATTCCGACACTCAGCCACAACCCCTTCAGAAAATCATACATGGTGGATTTTGCTCTTCACCATCAGAGGGCAGTGTAGCTAACCACCTTGCCCTCCAAAGTCCATCCCGCCTGCTACTTAAATTGCTGGAGGTTTCAGACTGATCATCCCTTTCTCCGTGACTGTCTATTGTGGCTGTCTGCCACCAAATCTCTGTGGCAAAGTGTTCCCTGGGACTCTCGAGTGTGATTTCTCCCTGATTTCTGGTCCTCCAAGTGGCTCAGTCATCTTATCATGATGACTCTCGGTGGTACCACTACAAGATATGGCAAGCACTGAAGTGTATTTCTTCTCCAAAGCACAAGTAAATCTCTATTGCAGACTTCTAGCTTGCAATAACCATGAGTTTCTCCTATTGCTAGGGCTTAGTCCACTGTGTATCATTGGGGCTACTGGCCTTTTTGGAGCTTACCTGGTGCTGGCAGAGTCAGGTTGTTACCCTCCCCAGTATATTTTGTATTTTTCTTTACTTTGGTGCTCTCTCTCTCTCTCTCTCTCTCTCTCTCTCTCTCTCTCCTCTCTCTCCCTGCCCCCTCTCTCCTTCTCTCTTGAGCTTCTACTATCCCTTACTTAGAATATAGTTTTCCCTTTTTAAAAATGCTAACTTTTCTCACTCACACATGTCATGAGAAGGATACTTCTGTTCCACCATTTTACCCAGAAGTCACTCATTTTTTTTTTTTGGTCTTTTTTATACAGTCTCACTATGCAGCTCACTGCATTGTACTCACTATGTAGCCAAGGCTGGTCTCAAACTCAAAGTGATCTTACTGCCTCAGCCTTCCAAGTGCTGAGATTACATGTGTGCACCACCATTCCTGGCTCCCTCATTATTTTTATGATTATTTTTAAAATTGAATTTCTCATTAATATCATAAATTGTTTTCCTGATTTCTTTAACCAAGGGGCACTATGGTGTGTAAAAAACACCTAAGCATATATTTCCAATAAAAATATGCATTTTAGCATAATAGTAGATGGCTGTGTGTCTCATTAGCTGTGCTGGAGGAACACACAAGAAGCAATCTTTGAGCGTCCCACTTGGGATGATGAATGGCAAAGTATTTGCACATGTGTCAAACTGTAAATGGGTGAATTTTATCCACACTGTGCATCATGCTATATTTTGTGTATTTATAATTTTATTACATGGTTTCTTTTGATTTTTTCATGTAGATTTAGCCCAATTCAGTACAATGTCACATGAAATCTGCTTTTACAATTTTGGGAGGAGGTTGGAAGTGAGTCAACAGGTGAGGCAGCTACCAGTGATGACTTGGATCATGCAAACCAAAGAAGTTAACAAGATATGACAAATAGAGAAGTACAGAATGAAGGCCTTGATTCATGTGAAGAAGAAAACAGTAATGTAAATAAACATTTGACTAGTCAAAATGTTACAAAATGGTCATATATACCTGAATCATCCAACATTAGAACTAGGTCAGAAAATGTTTCTAGCTCATTGCCAGGAGTGGAACCTATTGGACAGATTGCCAGTACTGCAATTACATGTTGAAATTGTAATGGATGATATGCTATAAAATACACTAATACAGTAATAATGAAATAAAAGTAAAATAAGTAATACACGAAAATATATTTATCATTATCATGACATCTCACTGCTGCCAGCCATCATAGCAAGAATTTATTATTCTAATTATCAAAGTCTAAAAGATTTATGGAGAAGTGACAGATGTGGCATTGAGATTTTTAGCACAATAATGACACTCAAGAGATATGGTTTCTTTCAAAATTACCTACATTTTCACAACAACAAAAAATTCACCAAAGAAAAAAATCTGGCTGCTATTTTCTTGTTTATCAAAAGCTTTGTTTTGAATGGTCAAGGAATTTATACATCATGTAAATACGTGACAATTAATAAACAACTTGCATCACTTGGTGGTTGTTGAAGGTTTTGGCTATACACACCAAATAAGTCTTCTGAATGAGGTATAGACCTTGCTCTTATGGATAAAGGTACCAAATTAATAGTTATAATTTGTCAATTTCTAGGCTGCTCGAGGCTACTGATATTGCTAGTTGTACTACTTTAGCCAGGTTGTCCTATTTATACTTAGTTGTTCTCCCCTATATGACAACACTGAGATTATCTTGGGTCATAAACACCACCATAGTTCAGTAACAAAAGATTTAGGTGCTGAGCCAAGCAGCAAATTCTGATCCTTAATAAATTGGGACAGTTGGAACTTAAGACAGACAAAAAACAAAACAAAAAAACAAGAATCACATATACCCAGAAGACATAATAGATATATGTCTGAAAAATGGACATTTCCAGAAGCCTTGCTTATACTGATAAAGCTGTCTGTCGTAAGAAATTTATAAGCATCAACACAGAAAATATAGTAAAATTTTTTAAAATAGAAAATGACAAGACTCAGGAGCAAAATACAATCCCAGACCTCCAATGCACCTAGGACAAGTCCAGGATACAACAAGATAGAGGAAATCAGAAGTCACCCACCTGATTTTTCTGAGATGACAGAAGACAAACTCAGAAAACAAATAAAGAAGGTCACAGAGAAAATAATATCTCAGGTAAAAAAATAAAGGTTTAAAAGGAAATACATGCTCAATGAATCTAGAATAGATAGAGATAAATAATAGAGGAGATTAAGAAAATTAGTGAAATATGAATGCCCAACACAGGAAAGAAACAGAATTCATAAAACAGAGTCAAACAGATATTGAGGAGATTAAAAATCCCATTGAAAGTATAAACAATAGATTAAATGAAAGTAAGAACAGCATCTCTGAATTAGAAGACAGGAACACAGTTAACAACCATGAAAAGAAAGCTATCTTAAAAATGGTAAGGGACCATGAAAAATCAATCCAACAATTGCAACATGATACAAAAAAGAACAATATTAGATTGATTGGGGTCAGTGAGAGAGTTGGAGGTAGTGCAAAGGCCATACAAAGCCTGTTCAAAGAGGTATTGGTAGCCGGGGATTTAGCTCAGCGGTTCCGTGGCCTGCCTTGCAAGCGCAAGGACCCGAGTTCAATCGCCGGTACCAAAAAAGAAAAAAAAAAAGGTATTGATAGAAAATTTCCCAAACATGGAAAAATAATTTGATATGCAAGAAACAAAATAAATCTATGCCAAGGCATATAATTTTCAAGATCTCAGAAATGTAACAGAAGAACAGAGCACTAAAAGCTTTTAGAAAAAATAAATAAATTGGGAGGGCACAAACAAGGGGAAAAATTTGAACCAAGACCTGTCATGTAAAGGTACATGATCCCAATAATGAACGTAATTGCACTGTATACCTTAAATGTACCAATAAACTCAATAAAAGGGAAAAAAAGAAATAAATCACCTACAAGGGAAAGCCCATCAGAATCACAGTAGTCTTTTCAACACAAACCCTTACGTCAAGGAGAGCTTGAAGTGAGGTATTCCAGGTTCTGAAAGAAAACAACTTCCAGCCCAGATTGCAGTACACTATAAAACTATCATTCAAATTCAATGGACAAATCAGATACTTCTATGACAAAGAACAACTGAAGAAATTCATGACCACTAAATCAGCTCTACAGAGTGCCCTGAAGGATATTTTAGAAAGATAATGAAGACCACAACTCCAAGAATATCAGTAAAAAGAAGCCACCAGGCACGGCAAGCAATTGCACAGAGGGGAAACAAAGGGAACCAACAGCAGGACAATAACATGAAAAGCATAAGCCCATATATTTCAGTTATAATCATCAATTAAATGGGCTCAACTCATCAATCAAAAGAAACAGACTAGCTGGGGATTTAGCTCAGTGGATCCACTGCCTGCCTTATAAGCACGAGGATGTAAATTCAATCCCCAGAACAAAAAAAAAA
>NW_022900951.1:49948017-50075255 GCF_012274545.1 Fukomys damarensis | reverse complement strand
AAAAAAAGAAAAAGAAAAAAAAAAAGAAAGAAAGAAACTGGCAGAATGAATCAAGAAACATGATCCAACCATTTGCTGCATAAAGCAAACACATTTAATCCCCACAAAATACATAGATTAAAAGTCAAAAGATGGAAACAGTATTCTACATGACAGGAAGCCAGAAAAAAAAGGAGGGGTAGCTATAGTATTTGCAGACAAAGTGGATTTCAAGCCATGATTAATTAAGAGAGACAAAGAAAGTCACTACAGGGGCAACCCAGTTTCCAGTCCCCCTTCTGTCTTTTAGACAGAAATTATTTTTCTCTCAATAAATTTTCCTTCTCCTAAGCTCCACTGTTCCTAAAATTCATTCTTTGATTTAAGACAACATGAATTCATGTTTTTGGATATCTAGAAGATTTAGGAGTTATATCTATTTCCCTTATATCAACAGGAGGCAGAGGACTCTGTCCAGCAGGTGAACCAATTGCAGTGAACTGAAGAGAGCTTGGAGCAATGTGTGTCGGCTGCAGAAGCCATGCTGAAGGAAGCAGGGAGTGCTACCTTCTCTCAGCCTAACTCCCATGCACCAGGAGAGCCCCCTGGTGTCCCAGGCAGACCCATTGTCCAGGAAAGGGTGGAAGTAGAAAAGCCCTTGACCCAAGAGGAAGATCCAGGGGTTCTACCTACGCCTACCTGTCACACAACGTATATGCCCTAAACAGCTGTGGAGCATTGGGAACTGGCAAAACAACTGAAAAAAAAGGTGAGTCAGACAGTGCCTGCATGGCTGGTACAGCTCTGGTATGAAGGAACTGACAACACAAAGGTAAATCCATGGGAAATGGCCCAATTAGCCACCACAAATGGTACTCTCTTCACTTGCTGGAATTTGCAGGATGCAAAAGCTGGCCCATGGGTAACTGTACTATGATAAATTGGTTGAGGGCAGCAGTCTGCATGCTTTGGCCAAACCCAGGTGACTTGCTGGAGCAAGTCTAAGAAATATACAACCTATCTGGACATGGTTGGTGTACTGTGTGAAATGGGCATACAGCAGATGATATTTGCTGCTCACTATAGTAGCCCTGAAGAAGAATTTCTCACAGCACACATAGAAAGATCTGGTCCTGGCCAGCAGCCCAGCTGTCATGTGTGGCACTGTGGCTGCCCTATTAGCACCTTTTGTAGATCATCTGATTCATAATACAGTGGATGCCTTGGTGCATCTGGGTGAAATAGAGGTTAAGCACCAAGGTAAGTTGAGACCAGTGAAAACCCAGCCACCAAAGGAGAAAAAATTGAGTGGCCCTGGAACAAGTGACCAACCCAAAAGGGGCAGATGCTTGGTCCCCTGAAGGTAAGCTGAAACCAAATCTGGGCAGATCTGATAGAAGTTGTATGGCAGCCCTTAGATGTTTTGCTGCCTTTGTGGAAGCAGTTACCAGAAATATCAGCCCATGGGCCCAAAGGTAAAGGCAGCCCCTTTGAAACAAGATGAGTTGATGCTGACAGTCTTTTGCCCAAACTAGGAGACAGGCCAAGATACCCATTTGTAGGAACTCTGGGAGACCAAAGGCCACATATGGAATTAACTATTGGTCCCCGAAAAATGTGCAGTGTGTACTGGTGTTGATGGATACTGGAGCCAAGTCAATGCTGATCCATGGCAATCCAAACTGTTTCGCAGGACCCAGTGCCACTCACAGGAGAGTATGGAAGTCATTACATTACTCTCTTGAAAGCCAAGGTGACTTGGGGCATTGGGTATTTGGCCCCACGTCCTTATGATATTTATGTTTCCCCAGTTGCTGAATACATACTGGGGATGGACATACTGACTGGTGCCAGGTTAGGCACCACACAGAGAGAATTTATTTGCAGATTTGCATGATAAAAACTATTGTTTGATGATATCTTCATCATGCATCACTGATTCTCCCACAGGCAAAGCTGGTTGTGTGTGTAAAGCAGTACCAGCTGCCTGGGGATTATGAGGAAATAGAACAGACTGTTTTGAGGTTGGAAGCAGAGGTGATACAACCTGCACAAAGTCCTTTCAATTCCCCTCTTTGGTCTGTGTGGAAGCCTGATGGGATTTGGAGAATGATTGTGGACTGCCAGGAACTGAACAAAATGACTCTTCCATTGCACACAGCGATACCTAATATTGCTGACTTGACGGACTGGTTCACCCTGACATTGTGTGGATACCACTACATAGTGGACCTGGCCAAAACATTCTTCTCCATCAATATCATGCCTGAGAGTTAGAATCAGTTTGCCTTTACCTGGGAAGACAGACAATGGACTTTTCAAATGTTGCCACAAGGCTATTTGCATAGCCCTATTTTATGTCATGGCCTGGTGGCCCAGGACCTGGCTACACGGACCAGGCCACACTACATCTTTGTTTCATTATATTGCTGTTGTCGTGTTAACCCCTGATTGCCTTACAGATTTGGAAGCTGCTGCATGCAGTCTAAAAGAAGGTTTGCTGGCCTGGGGGTATGCCAATAACAAAGACAAGGCCCAGGGCCCTGGTTCATCTGTCAAATTTTTGGGTGTATTCTCATCGGGTAAGTCAAAAGTAATTGCTAATGCAATAATTGATAAGATCCAGTCATATCCCAGACCAACGATTGTACACCAGTTACAAGTGTACATGAGCTTGCTAGGTTTCTGGCAGATATTCATTCCACACCTAGCCACCTTATTGCACCTCTATATCAGAAGACTTGAAAAGGTGCAACATGGGAGTGGATTGATGCAGCAGAAGTTTCATTCTAGGACTCAAAGAGGGTGGTCACACAAGTACAGGCACTTCAGCTTGTTGACCTACCCTGCCTTTCACCCCACCAGTGAACATGAATGAGGTTGGGTTTGGCTGGGGTTTGTGGCAAAAGCAGGGGAAGCAGAAGCACCCTACTGGCTTCTGGTGACAGTTGTGGAAAGGAACTGAAAGCAGGTATTCTCTGACTGAGAAGCAGTTGGCAGTAGTATATGCTGCTCTGCACACGTATGAAGGAATCACAGGGCAACAGACTGTGGAAGTACAAATTAAATACCCAATATAGGGCTGGGTAAGCACATACATGTCCCACCTCAGTAGTGGAGTGGCCCAGGCCCCCATGCTATCACAACAAGGAACATATCTATAGCAGAGAGCCTTTATCAGCCAGCCCTCTAGTGGCCAAACTAGCCGGAATGCTGGTACTCATGACACACACATAACACAAGAAACCATACATGATGGTAAGTTACCAGTCATGATTTTGGTCCCTACATGGATGGGCAGGAGAGACTCCTGGATGAGGCCTGGTATACTCGTGACTGTAGTCTTGACACAACCCACAATAGATGGTGGTCACTGTCGTGCCAGTACAGACATAGTCTGGTTTTAGGTTGGGACAGGCAAGTCAAGCCAATGAGCAGAGTAGTGGGTGGTGTGGTTACTTGTCATGCATGAGGATGAGCCTCTGCATGTTTTCACAAATAGCTGGGCTGTATTCAGAGGGCCGATGCTGTGGTTACCAACATGGGAGGCCCAAAATTGGCAGACAAGACATTAACCCCTTTGGGGCGCTGAGTTATGGTAAGACTTACGGGAGCATGGCCATACTATAACACATGTGGTGGCTTGACTCCATAAGAAATTGAGGAATGTATAGCGCTGTATCATGCAAACTGTAGCACAGTGATGGCATTTGTATATGACTCCACAGAGGCAAGAATGGCACAGAAAGTGCACCTTCAATGGGTTCAGCTGGCCCTTTGGAGGAGAAAGGTGCCCACACAACTGGGTGAAATGCTTCAGGCATCCCATCCCCTGCAGCAATGCCAGATAGACTACATCAGTCCCCTGACTCTCTCAGAGGGAAATAAATATGCTCTAACTGCTGTGGATACTGTCACAGGTAGGTATAGGCTTTGCCTACCCTCTACTGACCAGACCCATATAATTAATGGCATTACAATGGTTGACTGCAGCATATGGGATGCTGCTAGGAATAGCGTCTGACCAGGAAACCCATTTTACAGGTGCTCAGGTGCAACAGTAGGCCAAAAACAATATCACTGGCACTTTCATGTGCCCTATCAGCTGCAAGCTGCTGGTATGATTGAGAGTTATAACAGACTCTTGAAAGCCAAGCTAACCTATTTGGCTCCAAAGTTTATTGGGTGGGTGTAGGCCTTAATATAGGCTGTTCAATTGCTCAATGTTCAGCCCTGGTGTACAGGTGACAGCATATTGGATCACCTTTTGAAAGCACAGCTGACTCATCTGTGCATAAGACCAGCATAGCAAAGTCGTAAAATGGGTAAAAGGGGCTCTTTGATCCTCCCTACACTAGAACCTATGTGGCTGGGGACCCCAGTACCAATGGACTTTGGAACAGCTTAAAGACTCCTGCTGAGGAGTTGGGTGTTTCTCTTGGAGCTCTGGGGGGAGGGACTGCACTATACCATATAGGTGCAGCCCCGGATTTCAACATGGCCTTTCAAGGCCTTGATATGTTCCCTGCGTGATGCCCTGGCCAGCATCCTAAAGGGAAGTGACATTGTGGCTGCTTGGCCTATTGCCATAGGGGTGATAGACCTGGCTCCAATGCCCTTGCCTCAAGTGGTAGTGAGGACACAGGTCTGGTGTTCTAAATCAGGAGGTAAAATGATCCCAGCCACCATCCTATCACAGGATGAACACATGGCCTGCATCTTCCTGAAGGGAGAGATCTCCCTATGATAGTTTCTCTTTCTGCCCTGTCCTTCAGACCAGGATGAATGAAGCTAACAGCATCGTCAGCTGGGAACACACATTTGTTCATTTGCACCAGCAGTCGCACTGATGGATATGCACTGAACTTCAGATGGACATGGCAAAAGGCCTCCTGATAAGTGCATTGGTGTCTCTGTGCAATTGGATGAACTGGTGACAGCAGAACCAGACTGGACCCACCTGTGATTAATGATACCAGGCTGGTGAGGTGCTGATCTAGAAGAGCACAATCATCTCACAAAGACTTAGAACTATGATGAATTATGGTTGGGGATGGATGATGGGGAATCAAGTAACATTGTTGGATGTTGCTCTACTACATATTGAACAATTTGATGTTTCAGTGGGAACTCATGTAGCAGGATTGATACCCTTGCACTTGTGTAACAGACACAAATGCCTGGTGGAATGGCCATAAGCTCATATGCACACTGATTGGCGCACTGAGGACACCATGGGTTGGCTGTACCTCCTCATGCACTGGATGGGGCACTGCACCTAGGGATCTCCCTGAATTAAGAGCTATGTCAGGCCCACTCTGAGAGACACACTCCACAATTGGGATGCTGTGTATACAGATGGCACCACAGCAAAAGGGGGATCTGGTAGTTTTATCCTATGGCGGTACTGGTGCCAGGAGCAGGGACTGTAGACCTAGACCTCCAAGTTGAAGCTCTAGCTCAACACATAGAGCAGGCCCTAAATATCATGTGCCAGTCTCTGATGTTGCTCATGGATCAAACATCCCAGAAAGGTGGTGTTACAGAACCATATGAATCTGGATTTGTTGACTGCAGCACAAGGAGGCACTTGTTCCCTCCTACTTGTAGAATGCTGTGTTTTTATTCCTGACCACCAGGGATAAGTACAAGAGCCCTTACAAGAGATAGACACGAAAGTGCCCACCATCTAGGCCTTGCAAAAAGACACCTTGACTAAACGGTGGGAGTCCCTAGGATGCACCTGGTGTCAGGCAGCTCTCAGTGGTGCTGTAATAACAATAAGGTTGGTGATTGTGTGTTGTTCCTTGTATTGATTTTTTGGGCTCTAGGTACAAGGGGCAACCTGTGTGTCATTTGCAAGAAGTGGCAGCCCCCCAATCTTTAAAAAGGTAGGATGTAGGAGGCCACTTCAACATGTGTCAAAGCTCGGGCATCTGAAGGCACCTGAGGACGTGATTCCATCTTTTAAAGCAGACACACAATGGTCCTTCTATAATAATGAATCAGTATAGACAACCATGCATGCACTACACAGCCTGCAAGTACTCCCAGAATGTTCTGTCTTACTATGTCTCAGTAAAAAACTACTATAAGTGCTGTGCTGGAAAATATAATTTGGTTCCTACTTTTTCTGTGAAAAAGTAAAAGAATGTCTCTACATCCTTGTAAAGGGAAAAATCCAAGAAGAGGAGATAACAATCAAATATATATGCACCAAATACCAGTATATTCACCTATGTAAAACAAATATTAATGGACATGAAAATGAAAGAAACTTGATATGACTTCAGTGGGGGACCTCAACAGCCCATTATCACAAATAGATCAACTAGATGAAAAATCAACAAAGAAATATCAGAACTGAACCAAACTTGTGAACAAATGTACTTACTGGATATCTATAGAAAGTTCCACCCCACAACATCAGAATACACATGCTTTTCAGCTGCATATGGGACATTCTCCAAAATAGACCACATACTAGTCCATAAAACATGAATTTTTGCATTTGAGTAAATGCAAAGTAACTGAAAACATCCCATGCATACTATCTGACCACAGTACAATAAAATTTGAAATTAACAGTAAAAAAACCACAAAAACAGCATAAACACATGGAATTTAAATAACGTCCTTCAGAACAACTAATGGGTCACAGATGAAATTAAAGAAGAAATTAAACAGTATATACAATTAAATGACAATGCCTATTGGATGCAGTGAAAGCAGTTTTAAGAGGGAAATATATAGCAGTAAATAGTGAGATGAGGAAAACAGAACAAACTCAAATAAACAATGTAAAATAGAACCTCGAAAGTCCAGAAAAAGAAAAAAGTCGAGACCAAAGCTCGTACAAGGGAGGAAATTATAAACATCAGAGCAGAAATTAACACAACTAAGACTAATGAAACAAAACAAAGAATCAATGAATCGAAGAGTTCGTTCTTTAAAAGATTAAATAAAATTGACAAATCCTTAGCCATCCTTATGAAAAAGAAAAGAAAAGACTCAATTCATGAAATTAGGAATGAAAAGGGTAAAATCACAAAAAATTATCTGGAGCAATCAGACAAGAGAAAGAAATAAAAGGAACAAAGATAGAAAGGAAAAGAAAGCAGAACAGAAGATCAATGGAACAGACTAGAAGATGCATAAAGAACCCCAAACACACTCAGCCCCTTTATCTTTGCAAAAACCAAACATGTTCACTGGAAGAAAGACAGCCTCTTTATTAAATGGTGCTGTAAAAATTAGCTTTCTACATGCTGAAGATTAAAGCTAGACCTATGTCTTTCACCATGCCCAAAACTAAAATACAAGTGGATCAAAGATCTAAATATTTAAATAAAAACACCAAATCTGCTGGAAGAGAGAATAGTTAGAACACTTGAGGAATAGGAGTAGGCAAACACTTCATGAACAAAACTCAGACCACGTGGGAGGTACTACAAAGTATTAACAACTATGACTTCATCTTATTGAAAAGCTTTTGCACAACAAAAGAAATCACCAACAGAATGAAAAAACAACCCACAGAGTGGGAAAAAGTTTTAGCTAGGGGTTTCTCAGAAAAAGGACTTATAGGACATAGAGAGAACTGAAAAAAGTCCATCCACCCAAATTTAAAGACTCAGTTAAAAAATGGGCATCTGAGATGAATAAACATTTCTCATGTGAAGAAATAGAAACAGCAAATAAATACATGAAAAAATGTTCATCATCACTGGTCATTCAAGAGATGCAAATAACAACACTGGGCCAGGGATTTAGCTCAGTGGTGCCACCGCCTGCCTTACAAGTGCAGGGAACTGAGTTCTATCCCTGGTACCAAAAAACAAACAAACAAAAAAACATTGACATTCCATCTCACTCTAGAAAGAATAGCTATTATCAAGAAATTAACTAACAACAAGTGCTGGTGGGGCTGTGGGGAGAAAGGAACTCATTTCCACTATAGGTGGGAATATAGACTGGTGCAACCACTGTGAAAATCAGCATGGAATTCCACAAAAACCTAGGATTAGAGGTTCCAGTTGACCCAGCTATTCCCCTTCTGTGTATTTTCCCAAAAGAATTAAAAGCATCATACCACAGCAAATATATGTGTACCCACGTTTATAAATGGCACAGTCTGTAAAGGTAAATCTTAGAAACAACCCAAATGCCCATCAACTGATGAATGGACAAAAAAGATGTGTGGTGTTTTATTATTATTATTATTATAATGGAATACTATTCATCCACAAAGAAGGATATACTTGGGACATTTCTAGGTAAATGAATGCACCTTGAAAACGTACTCTTAAATGAAATTAATTGAATATACATGTAAATATCACATTGTCTCTCTGGTGTGAGAAACTGAAAGTAAAAATAAAGACCAAAAAGAATAAAAAATATTTTGAAATACAATGAAATTGTTCAAAATTATACAGAATGTGAGATACTTTGTAAATACTTAAAATGTTAGGTATATTATTATTAGGAAATGAGCTGAGAGATTAACAAATGAAAATATATTATTTTTAGATCATGATAAACAGTGTATTTACCATTGTTATTTTCAAATCATTTTTGTTATGAAAATTTATTTTTTCATAGAATTGGCTTTTATACTTTCTTTAATAATAGCTACTTGTATTACATTTAAATTAATCCAATTTGAAAAAAGAGAAGAAAAAAATTTTAAAATGAATCAGAGTAACAGGTAAATAAAATTTAGCAGATATCTAGCAGATAATACCACTCACCACAAAACAGAGTACTACAGCAAAGATAAGTCTTCAGGACAAAACTGGGAGTCCAGAGAGATACATAAAAATATAAAAAATTGAAATATGATAACTATACATCTCAATTCAATGGATAAAGAATGGAATTTGTATTGTATTTTGTTGAGACAATGGACTGTCCTTCAGAAATAAAATACAATTATTTCTTTTACTGGGTAAAGTTCTAATTGTAAAAGACAAAGCCATCAGCATTGGAAGAATTAAAAATAATAATAAAAAACCATAATATGGAAAACATGTTTCTATATCACAGGCTGAAAACACCCAAATGAGTTGCAATTCAGAAATTATTAAAGAAAAAGATAACCAGTTTGACTCCTTCAAAATTAAAAACCTACACAACAAACAGCAAAGATCCTCTTGATAAATATTTGTAGCACATACCAGAAAGCTGTGTTACTATTCCTAATACTTGAGGGGATTATAGTGAACAGTTGTAGTAAGACAGATACTCATATTGCAAAAAATTAACAAATGTGAACATTAAATGCATAAAAGACAGGCAAATGATTAATATATTTAAGAAATATGAAGTGAAAACTGAAGAAACTATACACAATGTTTTGTCCAGGAAATCTTCAAAACTTCAAAAGTCTGACAATGTCTGGAGTTGAAGAGGAAATAAAACAACCTGCACTTCCATGCACTGGTGATTAGAGTGTAAGGTAGTCCAAGATTTTAAAAGCAGTTTCTCAATTTGTTAAAATGTAATGACATACAGTTTGATACATCAACTCTACTCCTAGGACAGAAGACAACTCAAATAAAAAGAATATAGAAACATGAATATAAATAAGATATTTAAGAATGGTAAGTGGATTCATGTGAATAAAAGTAAAAAGAAGAAAAGGCTTACATTTCTATCACTTAATTGGCTCAAAAGTAAGTTGTATCAACATAAATATTTCAATCATTTATTAAAAGAGCACATCAACATTGTAAGTATAGGTCTATGAACATCTTTATGATTGAATGGAAAGTGAAAATGAAAGGTAAAGTACATCGTGTACAACTTATTAGATTTCATTAACTAAAATAGGAGTGAAAATTCGTATTTAAATATATACAGAAGAAGCAATTTTTCTTTTGGTACCAGGGATCGAACTCAGGTCCTTGCACTTGCGAGGCAGGCCACCGAACCGCTGAGCTAAATCCCCGGCCCAGTAATTTTTCAAAATTAAAATAAAATGCACTTAAAATTTTCAAAAGAGGCTGATGCTTATTCTACACTCATTACATATTAAAAATTTAATATTTTATTTTTATTGATATTTTACTGTCAAGTACACATTGTTTAATATAAAACCCATAAAATTAAAATTAATAATTAATCAATAGAGCTACTCCAGAAAATAAACATGGCTGTTATACACTCCTACAATGTGCCTTTTCAAAAAATTTACCATGTCTTTTTATATTACCTTATATCTTGCCTAATTTCCATATACCATTAGTTTTAATTTCTTTCTAAGCAATTCATTAATTTCCATTGGTGAGGGTCAGTTACTGGAGAATTGTTCCTTTAGAAGTGGCATGTTTTCTTTGCTGTTTCATGTTTCTGTGCGAATGTATTTATGTCTGTGCATCTGATGGTAGTAGTCACCTCTTTCATACTTCAGAGAATGTATTTTTCAAGGGAAATCGCTTACCTTTAAATGAACCAGAGGATAGTGTTTGAACAAGTTATCATAGCTCTAGATCTTGTGGCCTAAGTGCTATGTCAAACTTCTCTAGTTGTTATTATCAGTGGTATCTGTTGTATCTCAACATTCTAGGCAGCTGTAGTATTGGGCAAAGATGGTGACTGCATACATTGTTAAGGCAAGAGCTTTAAGAATAATTCTGCTCTTGAGCCAGGGTTTTAGTTCAGTGCTGCCACTGCCTGCCTCACAAGAGCAAGGACCCGAGTTTCATCCCCAGTACCAAAAAAGGAAAAAAGAATACTTGTATCACATGGATCACAGGCAGCCACAGCAGCAGTATGATCAAGTCTTCTTGTGGAAGTAGTAACAAAAGCTATGGAGCCAGGTTTTTATCTTGTGTCTTGAAAAACTATGAAAGCACCTGATATTTGAGATGTAGGATCCCTCTTCAAGGCATAAATACATATGTTTTTCCTATTACATCAGGATCTGTCTCTCTGAGATACACCACAGAAGTTTGGGTCCAGGGAGATGATATGTAACTGAAGCTGTAACTGTAAGGTTCAGGTCAGAGTAGTGGCATGGTTCTTGCGCGAAAAGGGGTATTCAGGAGGTTCAGACCTTGAGAAGCAGGGCATAGTTCCAATTTGGGATCCAGAATCAACAGGGGGCCATCATGTTAACCACACTCAGCAGGACATCAGTCTCTGGGTATCATGTACCATTAAATAATGACTCTAAACCCAGGGATGAGGGAACGCAGCAGTAACCTAGACTCTGAAGCCCAGTGCTGCAGCAGCAAGATGTTGCTGTACCTTTTACCCTGAAGGCAGGGAGCAGGGCAGTGATTCTACTCCCCAGAGATGTGATGTCTCAGCAGCTTGGACTACAGAGGACTAGTCAAGTTCCAGAAAGGCAAAGCATTTGTTATGGTTTACATAAAAAATGTCCCCTGAAATTCTATTCCTTCAGAGATGGGGCTTTTGGAAGACGATTAGATCATGAGTAGGTTTTTGCTGTTGCTATCATTGCTTTTGAGAGGTATGGACTTGGTAGAGGTGAGTCACTGGGTAGAAAACCTGGAAAGGCATACCTCCCTCCCCAGTTCCTCCCTTTTCTCTCTGTTTTCTGGACACTATGATGTGAGCAGCTTTCCTCACTGCCTTCAAACCATACCATTTCTACATTTCAACCTGTTAACCATGGATTGAAACTTCTGAAACAGTGAGCCAATAAAAAACTTGTCTGGTGTCAGGTAATTTTCCCTGTGATGAGAAAGCAACTAAAATAGACTTTAGTACTATAGAAGTGAGATGGTTGCTGTGAATGTTACTTGACAAGTGATTTAGAAGCTTTTCGAACTGGTTCTTGGAAGGAGTTTGGAAAGGTTTGGAGATACCAGCTAGAGAAGCCCTAGAATGCCATGAGCCAAGCTTGACATGCTTATGGTAGGAAAACAGAAGACCTGAATCCTCACAGAAATGCAGACCAGGTTCAGGGAGAAAGAACTCCACTGGTATTTGGACTTGAGATAATGTGTGGCAGAAAATATGTCTACATTTTGCCCAAGTTCTGAGACTTTGCTGGAGACTGAGATTAAGGGTTGTGGGATAATTAATGTGGCAGAGTAAATTTCAAAGCAGCCAAATATTCAGGCCGTGCCTTGGGTACTACAGGTTGATTTTAGACATGTCTACTACAAGAATCAGGACCAAAAAGTAGAGCCAAAAAAGTCTGTTGGTAGTTAAAGAAACACCTGTAAAGTCGGGGCCTATAAAATTTGGGACTGAGGAGAGCTTGGTTGCTGAAAAAATTAAAAAGGGACCAAGTGCTTTGCATCAGGACAATAGAAAAATGGCTTCGGTGTCTCTGGGGAGTCAGCAAGACTTTACATTTCAATGTCTCAAGGGTGTAAAAGGATAAAGGCAAACTGCATTGGAAGATTTTGTTTTGAGTAGAGTCCCAGGGCATCCTGCTGCAGAAAGGTCACTTAGAAAATTGGTTTCCAAAGATTTATTTCACAATGCACAGCTATTCAGGCACTCAGAGGTCCATGCAGCCATAATCAAAGGGGACATGGGTACTGCTGTCATTCACATGGTGCTGGTTTCGCAGGCATGCAGAATACAAGTTTTAGGGTCATGTAGGCATCCATCCAGATTTCAGGAAAAGACCTGGGAAGCCTAAGAAGGCAGTTTATACTTGAGAAGGGAATGTGGAAAGATGTGACAGTGAAGCCAAAAGTGTAGTGGAGACCTAGTAAGTTGGACAAGCCAATCATATGAAAGTTCTGTGAAGGAAAGCCACAGGCAGTAAGTGGAGCTGATCCAAGAAATAAGTCATGTAGATTACAAGTGGCAATATATAGGAGCATGAGCCCACACTCTCTAGAGATTGCATCATGCCACAACTTACTCCAGGCACTGGACATGGCTCTATAGGATTTAATGTTTCCCTTGCTGGGTTTTTGTCTTGCTTTTTTCCCATTGTTTTCTATCCTTCTATTTATCCTTTTTTCGGAATAGGAATGTTTATACTGTAGCATTGTACATCATCATCACCAGTATTTAACTTTTTTTTTTCTTTTTACAGGGATAGCTAAGAGTTTGCCTTGAGTTTCATTGGTGACATTGAATTTAAGACTTTTCAGCAATGCTGAAACTTTTAAAACTTTCCAAATTTTAGAGTTGGAATAATAGCATTTTACATAAAGAGGTGCTCCTACACCAATTGTGGGACAGAGGTAGAATGTTATGATTTAGATCTAGAATGTCCTCCCAAACTCTCATGTGCTCACAGGTGGGGGTTTTGGAATGTGATTGGATTATGGAGATGCTATAGCTCACTTACAGTTAGGAAGTGGAGCCTAGTTAGAGGTGGGTCACTGTAGGCATGACCTGAAGGGGAATATCTCACTCTCCAACTCCCATCTTCTCTGCTTATTGGCCACCATGATATGAACAGATTTACTTCATGCCAGGCCTTTCCAATTTGCCATTTCTGCATTTCAGCTTAACTA
This sequence comes from Fukomys damarensis, assembly GCF_012274545.1. Lineage (NCBI taxonomy): Eukaryota > Metazoa > Chordata > Mammalia > Rodentia > Bathyergidae > Fukomys > Fukomys damarensis. The sequence goes on along the minus strand of NW_022900951.1, from coordinate 50,061,819 downwards.
TGGGCAAAAACTTCTCTGAAACTGTGAACCAAACTGAATCTCCCCTTTAAATTGTAGATGTCTACTATTTCATTCCAGCCATGAGAAAGTGACTAAGGTAGAATTTCAGATGTTTAGCCTTGAGGGTAGGATGGCACAGTTCACATAAGGCTCTAATTCCCTGGGAAATAAAGTAGTGTGTCTTCTTAGCCAAATAATACATATGTAAATGGGTCAGTGATACCTCTGGACCTGTTAGTGGGTCACTACTTTATTTGTGGTGCTAGGGGTGGAACAGCTCCGGTGTACTGAAGGTCTGTAATTTCCAGAGGGCCGACCATTGCCTCAGCTCTGGAATGGGTGGCAGGCAATTGCTCTAGTGTGCCATATTCTTCATTCCCACTGAGGGTAAAATGCTAACCTATCTGGGGTACTGATAGCAATAATGTTTCAATAGTTCAAGGTTCTGGGTCCACAGGGTTAGGGAACCACTCCCATTTAGACCTAAGGGGAGAGTGAACAGGTTACTGGGACAGGCGAGATGGAAAATAGCCCTGTGGAAGCTTAGCTTTTAGGGTAGAGAATAATAGGAGATATGCTCAAGGACAATGCCTTAATAAGTGTGTATGTTCCAATGGTGAGTCTCAGGGATAGAGGGATGTAATGATATCAACCCCAGAACAAAACTTATTCTATCAGTGTCTCTAGCTCCAGGATATTGAGCAGCAGTAGTAGCACTGGCTATAGAATATTAAATACAGTTCAGGCTCTGCGTAAGCTTATTCTCTAGGGATAGTTTAGCATGTAGGCTTTGAGATTTCCCTAGGCTAAGATCAGAGCCTGTAAGGACTACAAGGACTATAAGAATCATCAGTAGTAAAGAGTGTGGGTGTCCACAGTGGTGATATAGACTCCTGGGGTCCTTTCATCTATATTTTCTGGACAGAGGAGTTCTTTCATGGATCTCCTTCCTGATTTCAGGATGATCCCTACTGAGGAGATGAGGAGGCTGTGCAAAGCATTTCCTTCTATTTTCTATGTAGCCACCCTGGATTTCTGTGTTATATAAAAATTTTGTTGGTTTGAGGCTCTCCACGGCCATATTTTAGTAATTTTGACAAAATGTAGTTATTTATTTATTGTTTCAGGTTTGTTGCTTGGAGCAAGAGCACCAGAAGCTTCTAGCTGATCACATTGATGACTTTACTCACTCACAGACACCTGTATAATTCTCAACTAATTTTATTGGCCAGAGTCAACTTGATATTAAAATTAAAAGCAGTAAAAGAAAACTACAGACCTATATATGTCATGAACATAGACTTTTTTCCCATGTTACAATTCTTTCTACCAGTTTTTAAATAATCATTACAATATTTGCTATAGGAGAAATATTTCATAAATGAAAGTAAAAAATAAGTTAATCTGCCTAAGAGGAAGATCTAAAATATTCTGGTATAGACATAAAACTGTCAGCAATTCTGTATATTACTTAAAGCCAGGCATTTTAGAATTACTTGAACTAACATTTATTCAGGGGCCTTCTTACATTCTAGGCACTGTATAAGATTCTGAAAAAATAAGACATAAATATAGACTCTGCTCTTCAAAATTATGTCTAGCATAGTCTCAGCCAACTACTAGCTGGACAATCTTTGGAAGATTAGTTAATATTCATGAGTCTCCACTGCCTCCAAAGATGGTTAAGACAATAGCATTTACTTCACACAACTCACATGAAAGATGGCAATGTTCTACTTTAACTGAGCCATCTGTTCCCAGAGGAATTATCATTTATATTCTGAGAAAAGGCTTATTCGAACTAAAAAGAACTTCACTGCTCTTACACAATTGCGTGAACTTTAATTTACCTGTTTTTATAAAACTAAGACCCTCCTTCCTTCTCTGATATGGTCCTCATTAATGAATATGTTTCTTGTTTCAACAGCTTGAGTAAAATCATTTCCTTAACTGGTGCATTTAGCTTTCCATAAGACCAATATGAGATATGTATAAAATGTTGAGTCTCTGTCTGACATAAAATAAGGTCTCAAAAAGAGTTACAATTAACAAGAAAAAGATTAATTACAATGACATACCATTAAATATCTTTTAAAATGCCTAAAAGTCAAAAGACTGACAAGTTCAAGTGCTAGCAGGGATGCAGAGTCTTATACATTACTGGTAGAAAGAAAATGTTAAAAAAAGAGAGAATCTTCTAAAAACAGTAAGGGATCATGAGAAATCAATCCTAAAGCTCCTAGATGATACAAAGAAGAATATAAGACTGATAGGAGTCCATGAAAAAGCAGGAGAAAGTACAAATGACATTAAAAAAATGTTCACAGAATTAATGACAGAAAACTTCCCAAACAGAGCAAAAGAATTTGACATACAGATAAGTGAGGCATATAGGGCTTCAACTAGCCATGATAAAAAAAATCTACACCTAGACATACAATAATCAAGACGCTGGAAACCCAACAGAAGAATAAAATACTAAAAGCACTAAGAGAAAAGAAACAAATTAGGCTGGGTGCAGTGGCGCATGCCTGTAATCCCAGCACCCGGGAGGTTGAGGCAGGAGGATCACTGAGTTGGAGACCAGCCTGGGCTACATAGTGAATTCCGGGTCAGTCTCAACTACATAGTGAGACCCTGTCTCAAAGAACCAAAAAAAAAAAAAAAGAAAAAAAAAAGAAAAGAAACAAATCACATGCAAAGGAAAGCCCATCAGAACCACAGTAGACTTTTCAACATAAACCGTCAAGTCGAAGAGAGCCTGGAGTGAGGTATTTCAAGCCCTAAAATAAAACAACTTCCAACTTGGACACACGTATCCTGCAAAACTGTCTTCCAAATTTGATGGGGAAATAAGACCATATATATAGTTTTTTCTACTATTTCTTTTGATTGGTGAATTGAGGCCATTATCATTGATAGTTATAACTGATATGTACTGATTTGTCATTGTCATGTTATTTTCCTCTTGTTGGCTCTTTTTAATTTTTCTCCTACTCCCTTTAATGTCTTGCCTTGCCTGATGGATTTGCTCTGTTGGGCCTCATGGAGTTGCAACCTTCGTTGTAATTGTTTAGAATTGTTTGGTGTGCTGGTTTGGTATTCATGAAGTTTCTCACGTGTTCTTTGTCATGGAAGCATCTTATTTCTCCATCAATTTCAAAAGATATCTATGAAGGATACATCAGTCTAGGTTGGAAGTTGTTTTCTTTTAAGGCTCAAAATCCTTCACTCCAGGCTCTTTGACTTGAGCATTTGTGTTGGAGTCTTCTGTGGTTCTGATGGGCTTACCTTTGCATGTGATTTGTTTCTTTTCTCTAAGTGCTTTTATTATTTTGTTCTTCTGTTGGGTTTCCAGGATCTTGATTATTGTATGTCTAGGCATACATTTTTTTTTATCCTAGCTAGTTGGAGTCCTATATGCCTCACTTATCTGTATGTCAAACTCTTTTGCTCTGTTTGGGAAGTTTTCTGTCATTAATTCTATGAATATTTTTTAATGTAATTTTTACTTTCTCCTGCTTTTTCATGGACTCTTATCAGTCTTATATTATTCTTCTTTGCATCATCTAGGAGCTGTAGGATTGATTCCTCATGGTCCCTTACTATTTTTAAGAGATCTCTCTTTTTATGGTCACTGACTGCCATCCTGTCTTCTATATCTGATATTCTGTCTGCAGATTGACTCGGTCTGTTCTGTAGACTTTCAATAGAGTTTGTAATCACCTGGATATCTCTTTGAATCTGTTTCACGGGTTCTATTTCTTTCCTATGTTGGGCATTCATGGTTTCCATTTCTATCCTATGATGGGCATTCATGCCTTCTATCATGGCCCTGAACTCATCTATTTTTTTATCTGTTTCTGTTCCAGAATCTCTAATCATGTCTTTCATTCTGTTCACCATCTCTGTAGTTGTCTGGGAAATTATTTCTGTTTTGTATTTTTCTAGAGCCTCATTTATCTGTTTTGTTACTTCCTATGCTATGAGTTCAGGGTGTCCAGGTGGTTGACTAACAGACTTTTCCACATCATTTTCCCCAGAATTTGCCTTTGTTGAGCTGGAAGTCTGTGTTTGTGCCTTGCTTAACTAGCTTCTCATTTCTACTTTTGTTGTTGGTACTGTCTTTTGCTTAATTCCTGGGTTAATACTTCAATCTCCAGATGTAGCTGGCCTTTAGATTTTCAGTTTCTAATGATGCTGTGCAGTCTCATTTTCATTATTCCTGGAAGGACAACTGATTAGATCAATCACAAACCCTTAGCCCAAGTGACACAATCAGCAACCATTTGCATGAAGCACATCTTAGAAAATGACAATTTGTGGTAGTTATTAATCTATCACCTTTAATCATGTGAACTAAATCAAATTGAAGGACCAGCAAAAAACATGTTTATAGTGAACAAACTCTTTAATATAGCAACTTTATCTTTCAGTATGGGGAGTTAGAAGGAGGTAGGCAGAGAAGAATAGATAGGTAGGATAGGTAAAGGTTAGAAGTGAGACAAGAGGACACAGGAAGATTAAACTCTAGGAAACTGTTGAAGACAAGAGAAAAAGACAGAATGAACAAACAAAGACAAGAACAGAACAACCTAACTGCAATAGGGGAGCTAGAAACTGTATTCACTTTCCTTTGAAACTAATGATAAATAAAGGAAGGAAAAAGAGAGAAGAAAAGAAAAAGAAAGAAGAAATCTGAATTAGGGCAGGCATAGGAACAAAAAGGGAGATGATGAAAAATGATCCTCAGATCTGTTTCTTTCCCAGTACCATATTGTTTTTGCTTGTTTTGTTTTGTTTTGTTTTATCATGGTATCTTTGTAGTCTAGCTTCAAATTGGGGATTGTGGTGCTCCCTGACTTGCCCTTGCTGCCCAGAATTACTTTTCCTATTCTAGATCTGTTCTGATCCATTTGAATTTTAGGATTGTTTTCTCTTGTACTGTGATTAAGCTATTGGAATTTAGATTTGGGTTTGCATTAAATTTGTACAATCATCTTAGAAGTTTTCATTTTCACTGCATTTCTTATGTCTACCAAAGAATATGGGATATCTTTCCATTTTCTGATATCCACTTCAATCTTCTTTTTTTTAGAATATTGCAGGTTATCAATGTAGAGGTCTTTTACTTCCTTTATTAGATTGACTCCTATTTCATTTTTCTTGATGCTATAGTGAAAGGTGTTGTTTCCCTAATTTTTCTTACAGTGAATTTGTTATTCATGTACAGGAATTCTATTTATTTTTGAATGTTGACGTTGTATCTTGCTACACTACTGAATTTGGTTATTAATTCTAGAAGCCTTTTGGTGGAGAATTTGGGGTCTTCTATGGACAATACCATATCTTCAGCAAATTATAATTCAACTTCTTCCTTTCCTAACCATATTCATTTTCTTTCCCTTATGCAATTGCTCTGGCTCATATTTCTAGAAGTATGTTGAACAGGAGTGGTGATAGTGAGCATTCTTGTATTGCTTCTGATTTCAGAGTGAAAGCTTTCGGTTTGGGGCCATTTAGTATTATCTTGGCTCTTGGTTGGGAATAGATGGCTTTTTTCATGTTACGATATTTCAGTTTACTTTGTGGTTTACTTTATTGTTTTTTTCTTGAATGTGTTTTGCCTTGTGAAATTCTACTTCTTCATCTTTTGAGATGATCATGTGGTTTTTGTCCTGGGTCATGTTAATGTCATGAATTACATTTCTTCATGAGCATATGTTGCACCATGCCTGAAACACTGGGATATATCCTACTTGGTCATGGTGCATTATCTTTTTGATGTATTGATGCATTCTGTCTGCCAATATTTTATGGGGGATTTTTGCATCCATGTTCTTTAGATTGGCCTATAGTTGTCTTTTTTGCTGTTGTTAGATCCTTCTCTGGTTTTACTATCAAGGTAATGCTTGCTTCTAGGAATGACCTGGGAGTTTTGTTTTCCTTTCAATATAATTAGAGTTTGAGGAAAATTGGCATTAGATTTTTAAAGTTCTTAAAAAGCTTAGTAATGAATCTTTCTCAACTGCGCTCCTTTTGGTAGTATTTTTTATTACTTCTTCAATTCCATGCACTGATTGTGTTATTTAGAATTTCTGTATCTTTTAAATTCAGCTTTGGTAACTCATATGTATGTAGCAATTTGTCTATTTCATCTGAGTTTTCAATCTTATTAGAGTGCAAGTTCTCAAAGGAGGTACTGATGATATTCTGGATTTTATACAATCCACTTGATTTTGTGCTTTTCATTCCTAATTGCATGAATTTGGGTTCTTTCCATTTTTGATAAAGTTAGCTGAGGGTATGTCTATCTTACTGAATCAAAGAAATAACTCTGATTCATTGATTTTTGTATCATTTTCCTATTCTCAAATACATTAACTTCCGCTCTGATATTTATATTTTTCTTCCTTATACAAGGTTTAGGTTTAACTTGCTCTTCTTCTAGAACAATGAGATCCAACATTAGGTAAATTATTTGTGCTTGCTCTTTTTGATGTTAGGATTCATGGCTATAAATTTCCCTTGTACTAGTTTCATTGTGTCTCATAAGTTCTAGTATGCTGGACAGGTGTGTTTAATTGTAGAAAGTGTTTAATTTCTTCCTTCATTTCATCTGTGACACATTGGGTGTTCAAGAGGGTGTTATTTAATGTCTATATCTTTATGTATTTTTTGTAGTTTCTTTTGCCATTTATTTCCAGTTTTATTGCAATATGACCTGCTAATATGCATAGGACAATTTCAGGTTCTTTGAACTTAGTTAACTATGTTCTATTAGCTGGTATGTGGTCTGTTTTTGAGAAAGTCCCAAGTAGTGCTGAGAAGACTGTGTCTATTCTTGTTGGGTGAAACACTCTCTCTACATATATTAAGTCCTTTTGTTTAAAGGTTAGATTCAACTGTAATATTTCTTTGTTGCCAGTTTTTGTCTAGTTGCTCCCTATACTTATGACTGTTAGGTATTGAGGTCTGCCATTAGAATAGTCTCAGTGCTTTGCTGATTTTTATATCCATTAAGATTTGTTCTATATAGTTGGGTGTGCCAGTATTTGGTGCATATACATTTATGATTGTTGTATTTTCCTCTTGGGTTGCTCTCTTAAGTATTTACTGACTGTATTTGTCTCTTGTCAGTCTGGCTTAAAATCTACTTTGTCTGCAAACAGAATGGCTATTCTTGCTTTTTTTCCAAGATTCTGTTGCATGGAGTATTATTTTCCTTCATTTGACTTTTAATCTATAAATGTCTTTGATTTAAATGTGTTCCTTGTATGCAGGATACTGTTGGATCTTGTTTCTTGACCCATTATGTCAATCTGTTTCTTCTGATTGGTGAACTGAGACTATTCACATAGATGGTTATAACTGATAAGTACTGATATCCTTCTCATTATATAATTTTCCAATTGTTTAGTCCTTTTCTTTCCCTTCTATTTAATTGCTTGCCTGATGGATTTCATTCAATTGAGAATCTTGGAATTGTCTTACTTGTCTTTTTCTAGAATATTTTTGAGTTTTTGGAGTATTGATTTGGTGATCATGAATTTCATCAGGTGTTGTTTATCATGGAAGTATCTTATTTCTTTATAGATTTTTGAAAAACAACTTTATAGGGCACATAAACGTGGGTTGGAGGTTGTTTCCTTTTAGACTCTGAAATACTTCACTTCAAGCTATCCTTGACTTAAGTGTTTGTTTTGAGAAGTGTGCTGTGATTTGAATGGGATTTCCTTCATAGGTGATTTTTTTTTCCTTTTCTCTAACATATTTTAATATTCTGTTCTTGTGGTGAATTTCTGGAATCTTGACATCATATATGCCTTGGCATAGAACTTTTCTGATCATGGATGTTTGGAGTTATATATGCTTCATCTATCTGTATGTCAAATAATTTTTCCAAGTTTTGAAAGTTTTCTGGTATTCCTTCTGTGAATAGCTTCATGTCCTTTATGCTATCTTTTGATTTTTCATAGTTTCTGATTAATATTATTCTTCTGTAGGGACAATGAGAAGGGGACATAGGTAAGGATGTAGGGCACAAAGTGGTTGACATGGCATGGCTGACATGGCAGACTACTATAAAAATGACTACTTGTTTACTGTAAACTACCTTTTATGAAACCTTTGTAGGTATAGAATAGTTATCCTTAGAGATCTGCTTGCTTGAATTCACTGGAAAGCCCCCAGACCTCATGAACTTTGCTAACCCTAGCAACAGCTTACCCCAGAAACAAAGGCAAAGACTCCAATTGGTTTAGAACCCCTACAATTGTAGGCTGAACAAAAACCCCAGGTTGAGAAACTCATTTTGAGCTTCTCCCATGTCACTTATGGCATGGTACCTTTTTTTCAACCTTTGTTAACATAGGAATAAACCTCTGATTCACAGTAGTTTCATTTCTGCATTCCTAATTTTGCACCTCAGATAAACTGAAATTCTTCATTTTGCACTGTGGGGACCTTTGATTTTGAGTCAGCCTTGCCTCACCCTTACATTCTTCATCAGAGTGAGGACAAGGACCAGAGGAATGGTACCACAGGAAACCCCTAAGTCCCCAGGTCCTTGCCTGACATAAAACTTCTTTGCATTATCTATCAGCTGTTGGATTAAATTTTCATGGTCCTTTGCTATTTTTAAGAAATCTTTCATTTTAAGATCATCAACTGCAATTCTATCTTCTAGATGTGAGATTTCATCTTCATTTTAGTTGATTTTTCTCCATATATTCTATTTCAATAGAATTTTTAATCTGCTGGATATCTATTTAATCTATTTTATGGAATCCAGTTTTTTTCCTACATGTGGTATTCATGGTATTCCTTGGTTTCCTAAACTCCTCTATTTTTTTATATGTATCTACTAGAGATCCACCATTTCCTTCATTGTAGCTTCAATTATTTGTGTAATTATGTCTCTTTTGGTTTTGTCAAGAGACTTGCTCATCTTTTGTGTTACTTCAGCTATTACTGTTTCAGAAAGTTCACCTGGGTGGCCTTTGGTTTCTTCTACCTCAAGGCCCCCTGGATTTACCTTGGGTGAGTTGGGGCTGTTGGGTTTAATCTTCTTTGTTTTCTAATTTTCTATTTTTAAATTTGCTTTCAGCATTGAGGCTTGCAAATTTTTTATGGTAGGTATCTTAATTACTACTATTGAGATTTCTTAAGGAAATGACTACTTTTCAGAGATGTCTTCTAAGCATATCTGGCTTTTAACTTTTGAGTCTGTCCCAGGATCCTGCCCCTTGTGTATACTATGGATGAAAGGTTGCAGCCTATTTGGCCTGGCACCTAGTTTCTTGATACTAGACCGTATAATTGTTTATGACCCCCAGACAATCTAGCTATTGGCATACAAGGAAGATCAATTGATCAAAACAATGTCACATTGCCTAAAGTAGTACAATCAATAATAACAGTATTAAACACAGACTGGAAAATAATAAACTGTCATAACAGTTTGCACCTTTAACCTTGTGCAAGATTTATAGCTTTATAACAGATACTAGACCGTATAATTGTTTATGACCCCCAGACAATCTAGCTATTGGCATACAAGGAAGATCAATTGATCAAAACAATGTCACATTGCCTAAAGTAGTACAATCAATAATAACAGTATTAAACACAGACTGGAAAATAATAAACTGTCATAACAGTTTGCACCTTTAACCTTGTGCAAGATTTATAGCTTTATAACAGAGCAAATAAAAGAGATTATAAGCAAGTCTGAAGGACAAAGAAGATTACTCAAGCCTCAGGAAACTGCTGAAGGACACAGAAGGGAAGGAAAGGAGAAAAAAATACAAAACAAAAAAATTAAAAGCAATGTTCAACCCCCCCCAAAAAAAGGGCTGGGGATGTAACACAGTAGCACCACACCTGCCTGCCAAGCACAAGGTCCTGAATTTGATCTCAGGTACAGTTAGGAAAAAAAGACCAAAAACAAAGAAAAAACTTTTTTGTGATTTCAAGCCTGTGGTTATCTTGTGGGTTCTATAGTTTTGTGGCATTGTTCAATGCAAGGTGTTACTCTGATGTCAGTGGTAGATAAGGGAGGTAGTCAGAGCCTATATCCATGTTGGATAATCCAACAAGTCTGCAATAGGATTAGGGTGAGGTGCCAGTATTGAGATTTCCAAATCCACAGAACTGTGGTTGAACCTGGACTCTGGTCATGGGGGTAGGGCCTGTACCACTTAGTTTGTAGAGCTCTGGGTTTCTCTTGCCTGCATGACTATAGCTTCCTGACCATGGACTTTTGAAGTTTTCCTTCAGGGAGCCCTGAGATGAAGCCAACCTGTAGCTGTTCTTGAGTCCTAGGTTCATTTGGTCCTCTATATAATGGTATCTGAAGAGGCACTCTTTCCAGGGGATATGGCAGATGATTAGACTGGAGCCACAACCTGCTGCTATAGTGTATGACATCCACTGCTCCATTCCACTGGTGAATTATTAAAGGCCTCTGGAGATGCTCACTTTCACTTTGTCTCTGTAGCTCTGGTCTATTTCTTCCCATGATCTGAGAGTCAGAAAGTACAAACTGTCCCTTCCTTTTTCTGAATTGTGGTCTCTCACTTCAATTTCTCTGTAGGCTCCAATTTATCCTTCAGATACTTCCTGGGTCTCAAGGATCTAACTCCTCCCTTCTTTTCTTCTCTAATTTGTTATTTTCCAGTGTCTGGATTTTAAATCCTGTACAGGCTGATTTATTGGACTTATTGTTCTGCCATCTTCCTGAAAGTTGTCAATTACAGTAATTTTTCAAAAGAAAATTAGAAAATTGCTTTGTCTTTTCTCACATTGTTTTGAAGACATTGCTCTCCGTTTTCAAAAGTTTAATTTGTATGGGTCTTGGTGTGTAATTTTTTTTAGTTTCTTGTATTTGAGTCTGACGAATTATGAAACCAGAGATTTTGCTTTGCTTACTACTGTTCCCATACTGCATTAAATAATACATGTATAATAAACACTATACAGATATTTGGTCAATCAATAAACTAAAGTTTCTTCCTAGAATAAGTATGCTTTGTAATTCGTGGACAGTAGGTCTACTATTTTATATTAAAAATTCATTTTAGTATCTGTTAACTAAAGCTTTCCTCATTATTCATTTAAAATACTACTGATTAATTATGCATATTTATTCAAATAGACTTGCAACAATTTTGTCATATTTAAAAATGTTTTTCAGTGTTTTTTATTAAAAGTTGTTAAAGTATGTTAGCAATTTCAAAATGGGGAAAAATAAAAGTATACTAAACATTCTATCAACAGGTCAGATTTGAGGCATCTATAATTAACATATAGGAAAATACTTTAATCTGATCCCCTGAGAAAGCTATCTAAAGACTCAGCTTTGTAATAAAAGCAGGTCATATAATGCACATTAAAAAGCTTGGACTTTGTTGTCATACATTAGGTAAATATTTGTGATAAATATGAGAAACTACAATCTACAATACATTTAAGAAACTACTACATAATCTTAACAGATAATTCACAAAAGAATTATTCACCAACTCAATAATCATATAAGATATAATACTGTATTCAAACTCATTAACAATTTGAGAGTCCTACATCAAAACAAGGTAATATTTATAGTTAGCTTACTGGGAAAAAAAACTTTGAAAGGAGAATAACAACAAGTATTGAAGTGATCTTGGGAAAACAGGAGCCTCAAGCACTACTGATAAGGTCCCCTGAGAGAGGAACATGGCACTATTTTCTCATATTAAATGTATATATAAATTATGAACCAAGGGATATATATCAGCAAAATTATAAGACAATAGTGGGACATGTTTATTTTAATTTAAATAATGCCTGTGGTGGTACAGTGTTAGAAACAAACTAAGTCCCCATTACTGAGGAAATGAATAAACAGAATGTGGCAGAAATGATCTGGGGAGTATAGTTGTCTTCTCTTTTTCCACTAGAGATATGTTCTAGGTAACCCAGTGTATACCTGAAACCATGGAAATCTACTCCTATAATTTAACACCTTTTCCAACTTAACTAAGCATTCATCATGCACCATGACTATAATTTTTGCCATTGGAAGTGCAACAGTAAAATTAGCATGCATTTATTTTTCCCTCTTCTCAATTTCATGAACAGAAGATTCATTCTTACTTTAGTTCTTAGCAACCTCAGCTATGATGTTTTTCTTTCCTTTTTGAAGTCAGAATTTCACCTTTTCATTGAATGGAAGAACTTTAGGCTTCTCTTTGGTATATCTGAGTTGTTGGCATCAGTACTTCTTCACTTTTCATCCATTATTAAGTAAAATAAGGGTTACTTGAACAAAAGCACTGAGATGCTAAGACAGTCAATCTGAGAACACATTCAACTATTAAATGGCTAAAAGGTGACTAATATATCCAGTGAGGATGTGCAAAAAAAAAGAATGATTCACTTTTGGATGGCACAGTACAGGATATTAAGAGATTTCATCACACTACTCATAATAATAGCATGTGAATGAATTTTTTCAAATTATTTATTTTTAGAATTTCCCGTTTGTTTTAAGACTATGACTGACCAGGGAATTAAAAGCAAAGAAAGTCAAAACAAGGATAAGGGCACACAATTGTATTAGACATCTGGCAAAACAATGGACTAGGTAAACAATAGAAAATATGAGTAGGTATTTTAAGAAGCACTACGTGAATAAAAAAAAATCAATATGAGATATCAAAGGCCCTCCCAGACAGCAGCTACATAGGGGCCCCAGTGAGAGGCACATGTATATCCATCCAAAGTGTGCACAGGCCCCAGCCAGAAGTCTATCCAGTCATCAGATCAGCTCAGGGATCAATAAGACCACCATTGTGAACCCAGAAATTGGTGTGCTGTTGAGCAGAAGAGAAAAAAACACTCATTGGCTTGCTGAAAATTGAAGACCACTGGGTGAGAAAAAAGTTGCCTCAACAAAGGCACAGAAGGCTGCATCTATTTAAATGTATAGACATGTAAATAAGTGTCAAAACCAGACTTCCAGATCACCTCAGGCAATGCCAAAGGGCAACGAGATGGAAAAATCTGTTACTCAACCACCTGCACTCCCGAATTGGCAATGAAAGAAGACCTGGAAAAATGAAATCAGAAATAATTTCTCAGATAATAGCAAAGATTATACTCATAGTACAAGATAAAATAAAATAAAATAAAATAAAGGAGCTGAGGAATATGATGGAATGCCAACACAGGAAACAAAGGGAATCCATAAAACAGATTTCCAGGAGATGAAAAACTCCACTGAAAGTTTATGCAGCAGAATGAGCCAATGTGAGGACAGAATTTCAGATATAGAAGAGAGGATTGCAATTAGTGACCAGGAAAATAAAATTTTCTTAAAAATACTAAGGGACAAGAAGAAATAAATACAGCAGCTGCTAGATGATGCAAAGAAAGAATAACATAAGACTGATCGGAGTCGATGAAGAAACAGGACAGAATGCAGACAACATAAACAACAACAACAACAACTATTCACTCAAGTAATGGCAGAAAACTCTCCAAATAGGGGGAACGAATCTGACATAAAGATAAGTGAGGGCTATAGAACTCCCAATAGCCTGATCAAAAAAAAATCTTCACATAGGCATATAATAATCAAGATTCCAGAAACCCAACATAACAAAATTCTACAAGCATTTAAAAAAAAATAAATCATGTACAAAGGAAAGTCCATCAGAATCACAGAAGACTTCTCCACACAAACCCACAAGGAAAGAAGAGCATAGAGTGATGTATTTCAAGCCCTAAAGGAAAACAACCTCCAACCCAGATTGATACACCCTGCAAAACTATCTTTAAAAACTGATGGAGAAATAAGATACTTTCATGACAAAAAGCACGATAGGAACTTCATGAATACTAAACCAGCACTTTAAACAATTTAAAACAATATTCTAGGAAAAGACAATGAGGATCACAATGCCAGGAAGCCCAGCAGAATGAATCCATCGGGCATGACAAGAAATTAAATGCAAAGATGGAGAATCCAACAAAAAGGAAAACTCATGACAAGGATGTATCAATACATATCAGTTATAACCATTATTTTAATGTTCTTAATTGACCAATCAAAAACAGTAGAATAGCAGAATGGGTAAAAAAGCAAGATGTAACAATATGCTGCATACAAGAAGCACACTTAATTCAAAAAGAAACTCAGAGACTGAAAGATAAAGGGCGGAAAACAATATTCCATGAGACAGGAATCCCCCCAAAAAGCAGGAGTAGCTATCCTCTCTGCAGATAAAGTGTATTTCAAACCAACACTGATTAAGAGAGATAATCGACACTACATCCTTGAAAAGGGTACAATTCAAGAGGAAGAGATGATAATCATAAATATATATGAACCAAACAACCAACTATGTAAAATAAACACTAATAGAGATGAAAAATCAAGTTAGCACTAATGCAATAGTAGTGGGTGACCTCAATACCACAAACAGATTGATCTACTAGACAAAAAAATGAACAATGAAATACTAGAACTCAATCAAACTCTTGAACAAATGAACATAACAGTTATTTACAGAGTGATCCACCCCACAAAATCAAAATATACATTCTTTTCAGCTGCACTTGAGTCATTCTATGACATGGAATACATACATACTCACATAACATGTTTAAGTGCAAAGGAATTGAAGTTATCCCTTGTATATTATTAGAACATAGTGTGAAGAAATTGGAGTTCAATAGCAAAAGAAACTGTAAGAGTTTCGTAAACACATGGATATTGAAAAACACACTTCTGAATAACCAATGGGTCACAGAGGAAATTAAAAAAGAAATCAGACAGTTCCTACAATTAAATGACAATACAACTCATCAGAATCTATGGGACACAATAAAAGCAGTCTTATGAGGGAAATTCCTAGCAGTGAATACTTATATTGGGAAAACAGAGAGAGCTCAATTACACAACCTGATGCTACACCTCAATCTTCTAGATAAATAAGATCAGGATGAACACAAAGCTCATACAAAGGAGGAAATTATGAAGATGAGAGCAGAATTCAATGCAATGGAAACTAAAAGAATATGGAAAAAAATTAATAAAGCCAAGGTTTGGTTCTTCAAAATTATAAAATTGACAATTAAATACTATTCCTCTACAATAAGCTAATAGAATACATGATGAAAATTGACTTTGGACCAAAAGAGGAAAAAAGTATGTATCTGCAAAAATCATTAGAATTTTTCCCCATGCAGTAATGGGCTTCAGTTTCTAAAATATATACACATGTGGAACTACATATTTTTCAATAAGACCAGGCACATAATGGACTACTGTAATTATTTTTGTTTTGTTTTTTGAGACAGGGTCTCAATATGTAGTTGAGACTGACCTGGAACTAACTATGTAGCCCAGGCTGGTCTCATACTCACAGCAATCCTCCTGCCTCAGCCTCCCAAGTGCTAGGATTACAGGCATGTGCCACCATACCTGGCCTGGACTACTGTAATTTTAAGGGTGGAAAACTAGTAGTTATAAACAGCATTGTAAAATATTAAGACTAAACTGACATTAAAAGTAGATTTTTCCTCTGGTGTGAATAAACTATAATAGTATATAAGATCCTAATGAGATAATTGACAATGTGAAATAGGAAGAAAAGGACTAAAGGTGTAGGGAAAGTGGGAATGGTAGAGGAAAGAGAATAAGGGAAAATAAAAAAATATGAGAAAATGAAAAAATGGGAACAAAGTGTTCGTAAATGGGGAGGGGAGGAGGGGGTGAAGGGAGGACAGGGACAAGGGAAAAAAATGAGAACCAAGACCTATCATGTAAAGGTACAAGATCCCAATAATGAGTGTAACTCTACTGTATACCTAAAATGTACTAATAAACTTAACGAGGAAAAAAAAGTAGATTTTTCACTTTCTTGAAAGCTTGCATATAGAAGCTGCAGACCAATGGAATAAGGAATTAGCAGCAGATAATAGCATATTGACAGCTCTACAAATTCAAATAAAAGGACAATTCAGTGAAACACAACCATGAAATGAAGAAGGCAAAGAACGATTTCCAACTATGTATATTCAGTTTAGAAACTAAGCTCTTTTAATATCCAGAAAACCATCTCACAAAAAGTAAACCTGGAATTTGGTAACTAAAATCTTAATTACATGCTGTCACCCATTTTAAGTTTCACTTTTTTTATGAGCTGGGGAAAAAACATTCAGAGTTCATTTACATGAGTTTGTGCTGTGTACTTATAGGTATTTTAAAACTGAAGTTCTACTAAGAATAGAAATGCAATTTTCCCATCAATAATGATTACCATAGTTTATAATAAATACTAATCATTGTTATGACTATGACTTTGAAAAGAGACAGGTAAGGTAAAAGTAAGGAAGAAAGAAAAAAGCATATAATTCTAGTTCAAGTCTCTTACCCAAGCCTCTAATTTACACATTTAAAAATCAAATTATTCTAAAATCAGTTCTTCACAGATATGACTACAGAATACTATTCAAAGCACTTTTCCCCCTCTTTAGTAGACACTACTCACCTTCAGTAACCTCTTCTTTAATCAGAAATAGTAGTTTCTCACTACATAGCTACAGTATTTTGTCACCTTTTTCATACATCATTGGTAATTAATAAGACAGATTATCAACATTAATAAAATAGAATTTCAAAACATATTTTTCTGTCATCTAGAGATTGTTGACCTGAAGTCTCTTTGCCCTGATATTGCCATCCATAAAACCTGAACCAGATTCACAACTATTTTCTAAGTTATTCCCACTGCTTAGCAGCATACTTACCAATGAGAACAAATATTAATAGATTCAAAAACAAAGAGAACAGAACAGAAATGATACATTGCAGAGGTTAATATAAAATTGAGGAAAGCTAAGAAAGATGAGTAGATGCTGAAAAGAGCAAATATAAGCTCTTTTCTTTCTGTGGTTGTTATTGTTCCACTACAAGAAAACCACAGCAGCTACGGGCTTGTAAGTTGTTCTACTGATGACACGATGAAAGACATAAATAGCAATAGTTTGGGAAACCTGTTATCCAAGTTACTAGAAATTTTTTTGATAGAAAAATAACTCTCCATCCAGAATACAACCCAGGATGTTTGGCTCCAAAATGTGTGCCTTTCTCTGATTGTACTCTCATTGATTTTTAATCTGTTTAACTGCACTTCTTAATATTGCTTTTGGAGAAGCAGAATAAATCAAAGCTGTGGTTGATAGAAGTGCTGTATTTCTTCATGCCATCACACATGAGTGAATAAGATACATGGCCCTTCAGGAAATGGTTCAGCTTTCCAAGATTTATAAGGATATTTTTTTCTCTCATTGAGTCTATTGGTACATTTTAGGTATACAGTGCATTACATTCATTATTGGGATCTTGTACCTTTACATGACAGGTCTTGGTTCTCATTTTTCACCTTGTTCCTGTCCTCCCTTCACCCCCTCCTCCCCTCTTCATTTACAAACACTTTATTTTCATTTTTTTCATTTTCTCATATTTTTTTTCTTTCCCCTTATTACCTTTCCCCTATCAGGATTTGTTTATTAATATACACTATTATTTTTCTGCTTACAGATCCTGTGACAGTTCATCTTTTCAAATTGATTGGGTTAAGAAATACCTAGGGGTTACTAAAGTAACATTTCTGAATGTATCTGTGAGTGTTTCATGCATAACTGGCATGTGAAACAGCAAATCAATGGGGCAGATCTTTCTTGAATGAGAACAGCACACTCAAACAGGGTATAGGACCGGACAGAACAAAAACAGGAGGAAATCCATTACCACAAGCTCTCCAGCATTTTCCTTTCACACATTCTGCTTCTTGAGTGGCACATGAGCAGCTTTCCTGTGCCATGCCATTCCTTCATGGTGTTTCTGCCTAACCACAGGCCTACATGGAATGAAATTTGCTGGCCTTGGAATGAAAACTCTGAAACTGTGAGAAAGATCTTTTTCCAGTTGTTTATCTCATGTATTTTGTCATAGTGGAGGAAAGTTAATACAAAAAATTAGTATTGAAAAGTAAGTCTGTTGCTGTGAGTATACCTGACAATGCGGTTCAGAAACTTTTGGGAATGGTTGTGGGAGCATTTGGGAAGGGTTTAGAGCTGTAGGATAGAGAAGCCCTAGAATGCTGCAAATGAAGTCTAATGAGCAATTCTATGGTGAGCAGAGAATGGAATGCTGATAGGAATGCAGAGAGTAAAACCTATACTCACGAGGTTACAAATGGGAAATACTGGAAAATGGACTAGAGGCCATCCATGCTACATTTAACAAAGACATTGTACATTTTGTGAGTTCTGATATTTTAGCAGAATTTCATCTTAGAAGAAATGGAATAGTCAATTTGGTAAAGGAAATTTCAAGGCAGCACAGTATTCAGGCTGTGGCATGAGCATCACAAGATTCTTTTAGCATGATGTACAGTAAGAACTGGGATGAAAAAGCAAAACAGAATGATTTGAAAAACTTGAATTTTGACGAGAAAAGAAGCATGTATAAATTAGGGGCCAAGAAGAGTGTGGTTAATGAAAAGATTAGTGTCATAAAAAGGAATCTATATCCTTTTTCATATGTGAGTAATACCTGAAAAATTGCATTCCAAATCCAAATTCATTTAATACTCTTTTCAATTTTTCTTCTTAATCTACACATCAGTGTTTAAAAGGCCCCAGTACCCACCAGAATTGACTCTGACCTAGTTTGTCTCTATTCTCTTTACTAGGTTGCTAATTCCCTTAATCATAAAACCTGCCTCCTGCACTATCACACGAAATGTTAACTGTTATGTATTGAGGGTCTACTACACAGCAAGATTTGGAATTCACTTCATCCACTTGCTTACTGTAAAACCTAGAATATGTTATTAAATCTTCCTAAGCTTCAGTTTTCTCACTTACTAAAAGCTTGTAACAATATAATGTAATTCCAAAAGTTAAATGAGATGCCCTATGCACAAGTGTTGCATATTATAAAACATTATACGTAAGTTCACTTACCTTACTACTGTCATCATTACTGTGCCAAACAGCGAAGGAGTTTTGGAATATGAAAGAAATATTTCTATCAAAAAGTGTGTGGTATGGAATTATCACTCTGTATGCCACAAATATGTATACTTAATAATAATTAATAAGAATATGAAGAATTATACTATATGGATATACTAAGATGACATAATTTAAACAAGCAAGGGCTAAAATTACTGAGCTATCAGTGCAAAAAGAGAGCTAACTAATACTTAACACCTACTAATGACCAAGTGTGGTAGTTACATGTGCAGCATGAGTTCAAAAGAGGGAAATTTCAATGTTAACCTTAGCACCCAAAAATGCTGGGAAAAAACTTTTATTGTCAATTTCAATTATTCAGAGTATGATTTTAAATTATCAACTCATCCTTAACTGACTTATTTTTTATTTTTCTAGTTCACAAACATAATAGAGGGCTTCAGGATAAAACAATCAAATTTATTCTAATTTTCAATTTATTCATAAATATTCATTCACTTAATTGAAAATTATATGCATTTGCAATATGCTAGGTAAGCTATACATATTAATGATTCAACGTGAGTAATAGAGATATTCTCCTAATATATTTTATTTGGAGATACAGAAACTAAACAATTGTATCTATAACTATAAAGATGCATGCACATTTACTACCTTCACTTCCATCATGAAAGGGTAAATATCCCTTTCTGAATAAAGGTAATCTCCCCAAATGTGACCTTATTTCTATAACACAACACTGTTAATGCTCTGACTTACACCCCCAGTATCTTCCATTTTTCTCTCTGAACTGGCCCTTTTCCCTCAGTCTATAACATATTCAAATCTCCCTCACTATAAAAACCGTATGGAAGATACCCAGCAGGGGAATAGCTGGGTCAAATGGGACTTCCAATCCTAGTTCTTTGAGGTATTTTCATACTGATTTCCACAGTGGTTGCACCAACAGTGGCACAGCAATATATGTGCACCCATGTCCATAGCAGCACAATTTGTAATAGCTAAAACTCAGAAGTAGCCCAATTGCCCATCACAGGAGACTGGATAAGAAAATGTGTTGTTTTTTTTTAATAAAATGGAATATGTCTACGCCACAGAAATGGTAAATTAGAGACATTTAAAGCTAAATGTATGCAATTGAGGTGATACTCTTAAGCACTATAAATAGGACACACGTGTAAATACTGAACAGTTTCTCTAGAGTGAGAAACTGAAAGTGTAAATAAGGACTAAAAGGTATAATAGATAATGTGAAATGGGAAGAAAAGGGACAAAGGGAAAGGGGAAATAGGAGTGGAAGGGGGAAGGAAAGAAGGGAATAGAATCAATATGAGAAAATGAAAAATAATGGAAACAGTCTTTATACATAGGGAGGGAGGGGTTGAAGAGAGGGCAGAAAAATGGGGAAAAATAACCAAGACTGATTATGTAAAGTTACAAATTTGCAACAATGAATGTCACTATATTGTATACCTTAAATGTACCAATGAAATTAATTAAAGAAAAAAAAACGTGGAGATGGGTGAAGCAAGATATAAAAATGAGACCCAACAACAGCCATCTTCCCAAAGTAACATAAATTTCAATAGTGAGCCAGGCGTGGTGGCACACGCCTGTAATCTCAGCACTAGGGCGGCAGACGCAGGAGGATCGCTGTGAGTTTGAGACCAGCCTGGGCTACATAGTTCCAGATCAGTCTCAACTACATAATGAGACCCTGTCTCAAAAAAACCAAAGAAAAAAATTTTTGAACAGAGATTCATATATAACAGTATACTCACAAGAGCCAAGAAAACCAAGTGAGTGGCCACAGGACCTACTTTTACCACAATAGTAAGAAAGCATTGAAAATGGTAGGAAATACAGAGTTCCACTGCCCACATCACTACTACCCAAATACCCAGCAGGGCAGTTTGGACCTACAACACCATTGTGGGAAGGAGAGAGAAGGGTAGGAATTTTTCTTTTAACTTGGAACTCAACACGGAGCATACTACTGTATGTTTAACCAAGTAATGAGAAAAAACTCTACAGCCTCTGAAATCAGACAAATGTTCAATAATAGAGCTTCTCTACCGGTCCAAGAGCTAGAAAGAAACCCACCAAATGGCTCCTAGATTTGATAATCAAATTTGGTAGCATAGCAGAACACAAAGTTAACACTCAAAAATCAATAGCATTCCTGAACACATATAACTAAGTCGTGAGAGAGAAATTAGGGAGGCAACACCTTTCACAATAGCATGAAGAAAAATGAAACACTTAGGAATCTAATGAAGGTAGTAAAAGACCTTTACATTAAAGTCCACAGTACTCTGAAAAAGGAGAATGAAGAGGATATCAGCAAATGGAAAGATATGCTTTCTTTGATGGGCAGATTCAATACAGTAAAAATGACCACACTTCCAAAACTGTTATACAGATTGAATGTGACATCAAATCAAAATACAAAGAGTATACTTCACGGAATTAGAGAAAACAATTGTAAAATTCATACAAAACAGAAGAGACCTAGAATAGCAAAAAAAATTCTAGATAACAAAAGCCAGGCAGGAAGCATCACAATCCCTAAATTGAATTTATACAATGGAACCTTAATAGAGTCTTTCTACCCCTTTTATCTTATTCAGACTACTGGGATTAGGGTGCTGCCAAATCAGTGTACTGGTTTAGTAATCATATGCCCTTAATCCCAACATCACATACTCTAGATTCAGCCACCTCTGAAAAAGCCACCTATAACCACATAAGGCTTTGAGGGGACATCTAGACACAAACTACAACATGGGCCAAACACCTTCACTGGAAAAATGACAAGTTTTTAAATAAAGGATGCAGGGAAAACTGGATTTTCACATGCCAAAGATTAAACATTGACCCATGTCTCTCACCATCCACAAAATTAAAATCAAAGACTGAAATGTTAAAATATAAGAACTAAATTTGCTGAAAGACAGAATAAGTAAAACTCTTTAAGGCATAGATGTACATAAAGAGTTTATGAATGAAATGCTGATCACATAGTAAATATAAGAAATCAACAACTGCAATCACATTATACTGACAAAGAAATCCAGGAGACAAAAAAACTCTATTGAAAGTATACATAGCTGAATCCACCAATGTGAGGACAGAATATCAGACCTAGAAGACATGACTGTGGTTGGTGATCAACTAAAGAAATACATGAAAATGGAAAAGGACTATGAAATATTCATCCAACAATGCAAATAAGACTGGTGAAAGATTAATTGCAATCAATGAAAAATCAGAAGATAATATAAAATGCATAAAACCCCTGCTTAGTAAGTAATACCACAAAACTTTTAAAGCATGAAAAAAGTATTTGACATACTGATAAGTGAGACATATATGAACCCAAATATCCATGATCAGAAAAGAACTGCACCTAGTCATACAATATTCAAGATTCTAGAAATTCAACACAAGAAAAAAAGTTTAAAAATCTATTAGAAAAATAAAATTATTGCCTATAAAGGAAAACTCAGCAGAATTATAGCAGACTTTTCAACATGAACTCTAAGGTAAAGAAAATCTTGGACTGATGTGTTTTGAACCCTAAAAGTAAAGAACTTCTAACACAGACTGATGTATCCTGAAAAACTATCTTTCAAAGTGATGGAAAAATAAGCTAGTTCTATGATAAAGAGCATGTAAAGAAATTTATGACACTCACACCAGCACTCCAAAAAATTCTCAAAGATATCCTAGAGAGGAAATGAAGATAAAAATATCAAAAATAGAGCAAAAGAATGAATACATCAAGCAAGGAGAGCAATTAAATAAAAGAAAAATAAAGGGAACCAAGAACAAGAAAATAATATAATGTCAAGGATAAGTAAATATTTGTCAGTTATATACATCAATCTGAATGGTCTCAATACACAACTCAACATAAAAAAATGGTAGAATGAATCAAGGCAGAAGATCTAACAATGTGCTGCATGTAGGAAACACATTTAACCCAAAAGGAAATTCACAGTCTGAAAGTCAGCAGCTGAGGCACAGCTCAGTGGTTGAGCACTTGCCTAGAATATATGAAGCCCTGGGTTCAATTCACAGCACTGCCAAAAGAAAAGACAAAGACTGAAAGTCAAAAGATGGAAATAATGCTCCATGCAACAGGAAACTGCAGAAAAGCAGGAATAATTATTTTAAATGCAAACAGTGGATTTCAAGCTAAGACTGACCAGAAGGGATAAAAAGGTCATGAAAGAGAAGCCCACCCAGATTCCATCTCTGAGTGTGCAAGGATCTCAGCAAGAAGCCCTTCGGACAAGAGTGACATGGATGCAGGCATGTCCCCCACCTGGGATCCAGCTCTGACCCCAAAAGCTTGGGCCCACAGTCCTCAGCCAAAGACCAACCTGGAAAAGAGCTGCACAGATGCATAAGAAACAGCCAGAGGCCCATCCAGATACAAAAGGTGAATACACAAGTATGCCAGCAAGAAGCATGTGAGGACCAGAGCAGTGCAGGTGCGGGCAGGCCCAAGCCAGGGCCCCTCCCCCAATCCCAGCAGCTTTGGCCCACAGGCCCCAGCCAAAGTCCCTCCTGAAAAAGAGCTGCACAGTCTCACAAGCAACAGCTTGAGGCCCACCCAGATACCACAGATAACTGTGTGCAGATCCCAGCCAGAAGCCCGCCCACACAGCAGTGACAGGGGTTCACAGGCCTCAGCTAAAGGCATGCCCAGATATCATCCTAAGTATGCACAGACCCCAGCCAGAATCCTGCCTGGACAACAGGGCATCACAGGGATCCAGAAGACCACGGTTCTGAAGCCAGGGATTGCTGCAGTGGAGAGCTGTAGAGAAAAAGCCTCTGGATGGATTGCTGAGAAATGAAGATCACTGGGTGAGCAAAGGGTCACTTCAGCAAAGGTGCAGCAGGCTACATCTGATGAAAGGAGAAGACACATAAACAAGCCTCAAAACCAGACTTCCATATCATCTAAGGCAATCCCAAAGGGGACGGAGATGGAACAGACTGATACTCAAACACCTCGACTCCCTGAACTGGCAATGAAAGAGGAGTTGCAATAAATGAAGTCAGAAATAATTTCTCAGATAGCAACCATGATTGTGCCCATAGTGCAAGATATGATTAATAAACCTAGAGCAGACACAAATTTAAAAAAGGTGAGCTGAAGAACATGATGGAATCCCAACATAGGAAACAAATGAAATCCCTAAAACAGATGCAAACAGATATCCAGGAGAGTAAAATCTCTGTTGAAAGTTTGCCCAGCTAAATGAGCCAATGTAAGGACAGAATTTCAGATATAAAAGACAGGATTACAATTAGTGAAAAGGAAAAGAAAAATTCTTAAAAATACTAAGGGATCATGAGAAATCAATCCAGCTGCTCATAGATGATGCAAAGAAGAATAACATAAGACTGATTGGAGTCAATGAAGAAACAGGAAAGAGTGCAGATAATATAAAAAGAAACTGTTTACAGAAGTAATGGCAGAAAACTTCCCAAATAGGGGAAAAGAATTTGACACACAGATAAGTGAGGCACATAAGATTCCAACTAGCCATAATAAAAAAATCCATACATAGGCATATAATAGTTAAGATTCCAGAAACCCAACAGAAAAAAAAAATTCTACAAATAGAGAAAAGAAACAAATCATGTACAAAGGAAAGCCCATCAGAATCACAGATCAGTTGCACTTGAACAAAGAATAAACCAGTGGAAACTTGTTGGAAGATAAGTTATGTAGAACTCTTGAAGACACTGGCATAGGAAAATACGTCATGAATAAATCCTCAGTAGCACAGGAACGAGCACAAAGAATCAACAACTGGGATCTCATCTTATTACAAAGCTTCTGCACTGCAAGAGAAACCACCCACAGAGCTAAGAGACAACTTAAAATGTGGGAAAAAAATTTTCACCAGCTGTTCCTCAGACAAAGGTCCACTATCTAAAGCACTCAAAAAAAATCAGGCCCCCAAAATATAAAGACCCAATCAAAAATAGGCATCTGAAATGAACAGACACTTCTCAAACAAGTAAAAGGAGCAAGTGCATATTTGAAAAAATGTTCAATATCACTGGTCATTCAAGGAATGCAGATGGAAACAACACTGAGATTCCATCTCACCCCAGAAAAGAGGGCTGCTATCAAGAAACTAACCAATAACAAATGCTGGCAGGGTTGGGGCAGGTTGTTGTTTGGAGTGCAGATTGCTGCAATTATGGTGGAAATCAATATAGAGACACCTAAAAATAAATATGATTGGAAGTCCCATTTGATGCATCTATCCTGATCAGTATCTTTCCAAAATAATTAAAAGAATCATACCACAGTGATATATTTGCACCCATGTTTATAGTGGCACAGTTTGTAATAGCTAAAACTTGGAAACGGCCCAATTGTCCATCAGCTGGAGACTGGATAAAGAAGATGTAGTTTTTCTATAAAATGGAGTACTACTCAGCCATAAAGAATGAGAAATTAAGAGACATATATAGCTAAATGGATGTACATTGATGTGATACTCTTAAATTAAATAAATAGGACACACCTGAGTAAATACCAAATTGTTTTTCTAGTGTGAGAAAATGAAAGTGTAAGTAATGACTAAAATAATAGATAATTAATAGACATTATAATAGATAATGTAAAATAGTAAGAAAAGGGGCAAAGGGAAAGGGAATGTGGGAGGGTAGCAGAAAGGAAAGAAAGGAATAGAATTAAAATGAGAAAATGAAAAAATAGAAACAAAGTATTTGTAAATAGAAAGGGGTGGAGGGAGTGAAGAGAGGGCAGGGGAATGGGGAAAGATTAGAACAAATGCTGATGGGGCCGTGGGGAAAAAGGAACCCCACCCCACTGTTGGTGGGAGTGTAGACTAGTGCAACCACTCTGTACATAAGCATGGAGATACAACAGAAACTAGGATTAGAGGTCCCAGCTCTTCCCCTGCTGGGTATCTTCCCAAAAGAATTAAAGAAATCATACCCCATAAGGGAAAATAAAAAAATATGAGAAAATAAAAAAATGGAAATTAAATGTTTGTAAATGGGGAGGGGAGGAGAGAGTGAAGGAAAGGCAGGGACAAGGGGAAAAATGAGAAACAAGACCTGTCATGTAAAGGTACAAGATCCCAATGATGAATGTAACTGTACTGTTTACCTAAAATGTACCAATAAACTAAATTTTTTAAAAAGAAAGAAATCATACCCCAGCTGTATATGTGTACCCATGTTCATAGCGGCACAGTTTGTAACAGCTAAAACTTGAAAACAGCCCAGTTGCCCATCATTTGGAGACTGGATAAACAAAAAAATTTTTTTATATAAAATGGAGTACTACTTGGCCATAAAGAATGAGAAATTTATAGCTAAATGGATTCACATTGAGGTGATACTCTTAAATGAAATAAATAGAACATACATGTGTAAATACTGGATAGTTTCCCTGGTGTGAGAAACTGAAAGTGCAAATAAGAATCAAAAGGCATAATAAATAATGTAAAATAGGAAGAAAAGGTGCAAAGTGGAAGGGGAAATGGGAGGGGTAGGGGTAAGGAAAGAAGGGAATGGAACTAATATGAGAAAATGAAAAAATGGAAACAAACTCTTTTAAATAGGGAAGGGTAAAGTAGTTGAAGGCAGGGCAGTATACTTTCTCAGTATTTCAATATGGTGATTCCTTCTCATAAAAGAGAGGAGAGAGAGAGAGAGAGAGAGAGAGAGAGAGAGAGAGAGAGAGGAAGGAAGAGCAAGAGGAAAGGAGGATGAGGGGAGGGAGAACTGACTCCATCTGTACTCTATCTATTCCTTTCCATTTGTATCATGCTTCTCAACAGACTCTGTTTTCGTCTCTACTTCTTCACCTACCATTTGTATTTTAAATAATTGCAGTATGGCTTTCCTTCCCACAAGTCCACTAAAAATTATCTTGCAAATATTTTCAATGATCTTCTCATTTTCAAATCTAATAGTTACTTTTATTAAATATTCTTTTACTAAACTTCTGTTTTATTCAATACTGTGTATCCTTTCTTACTCCGTCAAGCCCTTTAATCCCATGTTTTTAGGACTATATTTTCTAGTTGCCATTCTACTTTTGGCTGAGTCCTTTCAAGGTTCTTTTATGGAATTCAGTCTATGGTGAGATGACCCCAAGGAAGAAACTTCATGAGGACATTGTAGAAGATAGCTAATCAATTCACACCATTCAGAATAAAGGAAAGGGCCAGAAAGGAAGGGGCCAAGGGTCAAACACACATGACCAACCTAAACAGAAGCAGAAGTGTGCTCTACTAATCTCCTAATTCAGCATCACTTAATGCAGTCAAGTAGACAATCAAGATTAAGCTTTCAGATCCTACCAAAACACATCTCATACTACACTTATCTCTAAATTAAGATAAAACAAGTTAATAATTATTTCTAATATAATGCAATTATCCTGCATACAACCAAAAATACCCTATTTCCATCGCCAAAGCCTCAATAGTTCTATCACTTCAAAAGGCAGACTCCAAAGCTCCTCTAAGCCTCAAGTCACTATATGCGAATCCCATTAAAATTCAAAATGTAAATTACATAATCTAAATATACAACATATAGTGTAAATATTTCCACTCCAACAATGAGGAGGAATAATGGAATTGAAAGGAACTGTACCACAGTAAGGCCAAAATTCAGCATGGAAAACATTAAATGTTATAGCTTCATATCCAGAATTCACGGTATATGGTGGTA
This sequence comes from Fukomys damarensis, assembly GCF_012274545.1. Lineage (NCBI taxonomy): Eukaryota > Metazoa > Chordata > Mammalia > Rodentia > Bathyergidae > Fukomys > Fukomys damarensis. Next base: position 50,034,030 of record NW_022900951.1, on the reverse strand, counting down.
AGATATGAGTTCCAGTGAGTTGAGGTGGCCCCACAGCCATGGCTTTGCTGGTTGCAGTCCAAGTGACTTTTTGTTGGGCTGGCTCTGCTCACTGCCTGGGGCTTTTCTCAGACGACATTTCAAGTTACTGGCATTTTCAGCAGCCTGGCATCTCCACTGCAGCTTTGGCTTCACTCCCTGAGATTTATACATTGTCCACTCAGGTGACTGTAGTCTTGTCACAGTCTGCCTGGCTCCCAGGATTTTTTTTGAAATCTGAATGGAAGTATGCATAAGTCTACCACTCTTGCACTGAGCATGCCTGCCAAACTAACATTCTGAGGGTGCCACCAGCTTGAAGAGCAGACCTGGGTGCAGAAATTTCTCAGTGCCTCAATGGCTAGAGGGGGAAACAATTACTCAGGGGAGATCTGAGTAAAGAGGGCCCCATGGGGCTCATTTGGCCAGGCAGTTTTTCAAAGGAGTGTGTTTATACTTTTATACCTCAGAGTGTAAGATGAGTTTCATGCTTACTCCTGAGATAGTCTCATGGCATCTTTCTTTTTAACTTGGTGTAAAGTACTTGGTTTATTTAAGGGCACTAGTCACTTTTAAAACCACATTTTGGCCTGCGCTGCCATCACTCCAGCAAGGAAGGTGAGACCTGGGACAGCCGCTTTGACATCCCTTCTCCCTAGGGACTGCTTGGGCCCAGTCGGTGGGACTGGGTAGCCGCTCTCTCACCTGCCTGTGTCGCCATCAGCTCCAGCATGGAAGGTAGCCATGCAGGAGCCACTGAAACACCCCCATTGCCCCACACCCCAGACCTCCTGATTGTGCCAGTCCTTGGATCCACTCTGCAGAAGCACAGATGATCATAAAGGGTATTTTTCTCAGTTTCCAACTGTGAACATATTTAAAGAAAGGGCAGAGGGAACTGGTAGTAGAACTCTGTAGAGTCAATGCTGCAGGACGTCAGGGAACTCAATTTGGGCCTTGCAGCCCAAAGTAAGTCTGAAACTCGGGGGTCCGCAATTGGCTACTTGATATCAAAAGACTTAGCTCTGCACATGGCTATGCACATTCTATATTATGAGGCAGAGATATAGTCTGAAAGAGGCCCTTCAAATTCATTTTTTTCTTTCTTTTCCTCATTACACTCTGCAAATTCTTTCTTTTTTCTGTCCTCTTTCCTCCAACAGTCTCTTGCTCCACAATGTTATGACTCATCTCTGGTTAGCTTCCTGCTCCTGCCAAAACTCAAATTTCTTCCTTTATCATGTTTTCTTTTTTCTTTATGTTCTTTTCTTCTGTCATTTTACCTCACTCAAGAGTCAATAGTTTCAAAGGAAAGTGAGCCCCTATTACTGTTAAATGGTTATATACTTGTCCTTATTCTTGTACTCTGTCTTTCCCTTTTGAATTTAACAACTGCCTAAAGATTATATGGCCATTGTATGTCCTCTGGCTTCACTTGAAACCTTCTCCAATACTTTATCTGATCTACTCCTCTCATCCTATGTCTAAGTCCCCATCCTAAATGGTAAAGATGCTATATTGAAGAGTTTATTCACTGCAAACATATTTTGTGGTGCTTCTGGATTTTAATTTAATTCACATGGCTTAAAGGTGATAGATTAATGACTACCACAAGTGGTCAATTTGTGAGTTGTGCTTGATCCTATTCTGTTGCTGATTGCATCAACTGGGCTATAGGATTGTGATTTATTTAATGAGTTGTCTTCTCTGATATTAAGAAAATGAGAATGTCTATGAGTCATTAGAGACTCAAAAGCTAAAGCTCAACTATATCAGGAATATTTAAGTAATAACCCAAAAATTAAACCAAGGACAACCCAACAACAAAAAAATGAGAAAACACTTAAGCAAGACACTAAGACAGACTTTCAGTTCATCAGTGGCAAACAGTGGAGCAAAGGAGGATGAAAAGTCTGATAGTGAACCAGCAGGACACCCTGAACTCATAGCACAGGAAGTAACAAAACAGATCAATCAGTTTCTACAAAAATTCAAAAGAGAAACAATTTCCCAGATAACCATAGAGATGGTGAGCAAAATGAAAGTCATGATTCAAGGCTCTAGAACAGAAACTGACAAAAAATAGAGGAACTCAGGATCATGATAGAAGAAATGAAGGCCCAGCATAAGAAAGAAATGGAAACAATGAATGCCCAACACAGAAAAGAAATGGAATCCAAAAAACAGATTCAGATATCCAGGAGTTTTAATACTCTATTGAACGTGTTCACAGCAGAATAAAACAATGCAAAGATACAATCTCAGATATACAAGATAGGATTGCAGTCAGTGATCCTGAAGAGAGAAGTCTCATAAAATGAGTCAGGAATCATAAGAAACCAATCCAACAACTCCTAGATGATGCAAAGAAGAATAACATAAGACTGATAGGAATCCATGAAGTAGCAGGAGAAAATAGAAATTTCTTAAAAAAGCTATTCATGGAATTAATGACACAAAACTTTCAAACAGAGGGGAAGAATTTAACATACAGATAAGTGAGGCATACAGGAATCCAACTAGCCATGATCAAAAACCAAAAATCTACAGGCAGACACATAATAATCAAGATCCCAGAAACCCCACAGAACAAAATACTATAAGGAGTAAGAGGAAAAAAAAAAACAAAAACAAATCGCATGCAAAGGAGAGCCCATCAGAATCACAGCATACTTTTCAACACAAACCCTCAGATCAAGGAGAGCCTAGAGTTAGGTATTTCAACTCCTAAATGAAAACAACCTCCAACCTAGACTGATGTATCCTGCAAAACACTTTCAAAATGGATGGGGAAATAAAATACTTCCATGACAAATAACACTTGAGAAACTTCATGAGTTCCAAACCAGCACTGCAAGGAATTCTAAACAATATCCTAGAAAAAGACAACAAAGATCACAACGCCATGAGGTGCAACAGAGCAAATCAAATAGTCAAGGAAAGAAACTAAAAGGAAAGGGAAAAATGTAAAAAGAGTCAACAAAAGGACAATAATATGACAATAAGAAGTCAATACATATCAGTTATAACCATCAATGTCAATGGCCTCAATTCACCAATCAAGAGAAATAGACTGGCAGAATGGATTAAGAAGCAAATTCCAACAATATGTTGTATACAGGAAACACACCTAGTGCAAAAAGAAGCCCACAGACTAAAAGTGAAAGGATGGAAAACAACTCTCTGTATGACAGGAGCCTAGAAAAAGTCAGGGGTAGCAATCTTATTTGCAGAAAAAGTAAATTTCAAACCAAAACTGATTAAGAGAGATAAAGAAGGCCATTACATCCTTGTAAAGGAAACAATTCAAGAAGAATAGATGACAATCATAAACATATATACACCAAATATAAATGCCCCCAACTATATAAAACAAATATTAAGTAACATAAAAAATCAAATAAGCACTAATAGAATTTTAGTGAGGGATCTATATACCCCAATATCACAAATAGAACATCTAGGAAAAAATCAAGAACAAAATACTAGAACTAAACCAAGATTTAGAATGCATGGACTTAATAGATGTCTACAGAGTGTTCCACCACACAAAATCAGAATATACATTCTTTTCAGCTGCACATGGCTCATTTTCCAAGAGAGACCACATACTAGCCCACAGAAAATGTTTGAAGGAATTGAAGTTATCCCCTGTATATTACCAGATCATAGTGCAATCAAACTGGAAATCAATATCATAAAAAACCCGTAGGAACCTCAAAAGCGTATGGAAATTGAACAATACTCTCCTGAACAATCAATGGATCACAGAGGAAATTAAAGAAGAAATTATTCAGTTTTTACAAATTAATGATAATGCAAATAAAACATAGAGGAATCTACGGGACACAATGAAAGCAGTTCTATGTGAAAAAGTCATAGCATTGAATGCCCACACTAAGAAAACAGAGGGAGCTCAAATAAAGAACTTAATGATGAACCTTAGACTCCTAGAAAAAAAAGACAAGAAAAAACCAAAGCTCGTACAAGAGAGGAAATTATAAAGATTAGAGCAGAAATCAATACAATGGAAACTAACAAAATGATGCAAAAATAAATGAATCTGAGTTGGTTTTTTGAAAGAATAAATAAAATTGATAAACCCTTAGCTAACCTTATCAAGAAAAGGAAAGAAAAGGCTCATATCCATGCAACTAGGAATGAAAAAGGTGAAGTCACAACAGACCCAACAGAAATCCAGAGGATAGTCAATACATATTTTGAGAATGTGTAATCTAATAAAATGGAAAGCACAGAATGGACAGATTTCTAGATACTTATGAATTACCAATGTTGAACAAAGAAGATAAAAACATTTTAAACAATGCAATTAAAATCAGTGAAATTAAAAATATAATTAAATGTTGAACAACAAAGAAAAGCCCAGGTCCTCACAGATTCACTGCTGACTTTTACAAGACATATAGAGAAGAACTACAGCCACTACTCTTTCAACTTTTAAATGAAATTGAAAGGGAAGCAATACTTTCCAAATTCACTTCTGGAAGCAAATATCACTTTGATTCCCAAATCAGGGAAGGACCCAAATATAAAAGCGAACTACAGACCAATCTCCTTAATGAATATAGATGCGAAAATCCTTAATAAGATACTAGCAAACAGAATACAGAGGATCATCAGGATGATCATACATCCTGTCCAAGTTGGATTTATACCAATGATGAAAGGATGGTTCAACATACATAAGTCAAGAAATGTAATACACTATATTAACAAAGTGAAGGATAAAAACCACAAGATGTCAAAAAAACACTTGACAAAATATAACACCCATTCATGATAAAAACCCTGCAAAAAATTGGAACAGATGGTCTATAACTCAACTTAATAAAGGCTATCTATGAAAAACCAACAGCCAACATCATATTAAATGGCCAAAAACTGAAAACCTTCACGTTATAATCATGAAGAAGACAAGGATGCCCACTATCACCACTCCTCTTCGCTATAGTTCTGGAAACATTAGAAATAGCAATTAGACAAGAGAAAGAAATTAAAGCAATAAAGATAGGAAAGGAAGACGTTAAACTGTCATTATTTGCTGATGATATGATACTCTACATGGAAGAACCAAAAAACTCCACCAAAAATCTTCTAGACTTAATTGACACTTTTAGCAGAGTAGCAGGATACAAGGTCAACACCCAAAAATCAATAGCCTTCTTATGCAAAAATAACAGACTCACTGAGAGAGAAATGAGGGAAACACTTCCTTCCACAATAGCATCCAAAAAAATGAAGTATTTAGGAATCAACCTAACAAAAGAAGCAAATGATCTCTACATTGAAAACTACAGCACTCTGAAAAAACAGATTGAAGAGGATATAAGAAAATGGAAAGAATCCCCTGCTCCTGGGGAAGAAGAATCAACATAGTGAAAATGGAAATAATACCAAGGTGCTATACAGATTTCATGCAATGTGAATTGAAATTCCAATACTATATTTCACAGAACTAGAAAGAAGAATCCAAAAATTCATTTGGAACCATAAGAGACCTAGAATAGCAAAAGCCATTCTAGGAAACAGAGACATGGCAGCGGGTATAACAATTCCCAATTTGAAACTATACTATAAAGCCACTGTGATAAAAACACCATGGTACTGGCAAAGAAATAGAACGGAGGATCAGTCCAACAGACTGGAAGATACAAAAGCAACTCCAGATGTACTCAGCTACCTCATCGTTGACAAAGGAGCTGACCATCCTCACTAAAGGAAAGATAGCCTCTTTATAAATGGTGTTGGAAAAACTGGATCTCAACTGCGAAAGATTAAAACTAGAACCTTATCTCTCACCATGCACTAAATTAAAATCCAAGTGGAGTAAAGATCTAAATATTAAAACAAGCATTAAACTTTCTGGAAGATAAGTTAGGCAGAACTCTTGAAGACAATGGTATAGGAAAAGACTTTATGAACAAATTCTCAGTATCATGGGAACTAGCAGAAAGAATCAACAACTGGGATCTCTTCTTATTAAAGAGCTTCTGTACTGCAAAATAAACCATGAACAGAACTAAGAGATGACCTATAATGGGGGAAAAAATTTTACCTCCTCAGACAAAGGACTATTATCTAGAATATATAAAGAACTCAAAACAATCAGCCCCCCCCACATATAAAGACCCAATCCAAAAATGGGCATCTGAAATGAACAGACATTTCTCAGACAAAGAAGTAAAAGCAGCAAGTAAATATATGAAAAAATGTTCCACATCACTGGTCATTGGAGAGATGCAGATGAAAAGAGCACTGAGATTCCACCTCACTCCACAAAGAATGGCTGCTATCAAGAAATCACACAATAACAAAGGTTGTCAGGGTTGTGGGGAGAAAGGAACCCATTCCATTGTTTGTGGGACTGCAGACTGGTGCAACCACTATGGAAATCAATATGGAGATATTTCAGAGAGCTGGGACTAGAGGTTCCATTTGACCAAGCCATAGCTCTGCTGGGTATCTTTCCAAAAGAATTAAAAGAATCATATCACAGTGACATATGCACACCTTTGTTTATAGCAGCACAGTTTGTAAAAGCTAAAACATGGAAACAGCCTATTTGCCCATCAGTTTTTAAACTGGATAAAGAAGATGTGGTTTTTCTATATAATGGAATATTACTCAGCCACGAAGAATGAGAAATTAGATTCATTCATAGGAAAATGGATACATATTGAGGATATACTCCTCAACAAAATACATAAGTCACATATATGTATATACTGAAAAGTTTCTCTGGTGTGAAAAACTATAATAGTACACAAGATCAAGATGGGATAATTAACATTGTGAAATAGGAAAAAAAGGGCTAAAGGTGTATGGAAAGTGGGAAGGGTACGGGAAAGGGAATAAGGGGAAAGAAAAAAAATGAGGAAATGAGAAAATGGAAATAAAGTGTTTGTAAATGGGGAGGGGAGGAGGGGGTGAAGGGATGGCAGGGACAAGGGGAAAAATGAGAACCAAGGTCTGTCATGTAAAGGTACAAGATCCCAATGATGAATGTAACTATACTGTATACCTAAAATGTACCAATAAACTAAAAAATAAAATAAAATAAAATAAAACCACATGTTCATAGCTGGGGATTTAGCTCAGTGGCACCATGCTTACCTTGCAAGCACAAGGTTCTGAATTGGATCTGCAGTACTGAAAAAAAATTAAAAAGAAAAACGAAAAAGAACCCACATTTTTATGACCTCAATTTACCCATAGTCTTTTTATGACTAAACATCTAGTTTTTCACATCTGTTCACTTTGTTCTTTCTTCTCAATTCTCACTGCAAATCTGGCTAAAAGCAGTAGCAGTATCCATGCCAAATCATGTGTTAGACTTCCTTGAAATTTCCTCTACCAGATTATTACACTACCTTTAAGCTTAGCTTCCATCATAGTATCAAGACAAGGACAAAATATAGAATTGTTCTTTGCCAGAGTGTAACATGAACAGAGTCTAGTACAACTTCCAATGGAGTCCTTCTTCCCAACTGAACTCTCATGATCCTGACCCTTATTCCCCACTGTCCTATCAACATTCTGGTCTTCTGAGCTACAACCTGGATCACCAGTCAGGCTCTTCTTATAACATTCTGAGGTTTAACTAGCCTCGGTCTCCATACATTTTCAAAGTCTTTCCACAAAACAGTTACAAATGTTTCTGAACCATATAGCCACTTAAGGTCTGTAATAACCCCACTTCTCTGGCATCAATTTTCTTTACTGGTCAGTTTGCCCAGCTTAAAGGAGAAGTTTATTTTAGGTCATTGTTTTAGATGTTTCAGGCAGTCCATGGCTGTCTGGTTTCAATGAGAAACATTATGGTTGGAGGGCATGATGGAGGAAAGCTGCTCAATTGACAGCATAGAAAAGCAGGGAACAATGGAGGAAGCTAGAGAGGAAGAGGCCAAAGACCAAATGTAGTCTCCAACATCATGCCCCCAAGACCCACCTGTAGCAGACAAATGTGCCCAGTTTTAGTAGGCTATAGTGACTCAAGCTTCTTGCCCTTCTGTAATTCAGCTGTGTCACATTGGAAGTAGTCCAATCAGCTAAGTTCACTTCCAGCCAAGGTCATTTGCCTCCAACTAAATTCTTCCCTCTGAATTAACTGTTCACTTCAGCAAAGATATGCCTGTGCCCTCACTCTACAGTCCTGCCTTCTTGATGTTTGTTATCAGTAGGTATCCCAAGGCCTGCCAAGCTCCCTCCTTCCCATGCTTATAACAAATAAAACACCTGATGTCCTTGATGTCTTTGTTGATGCTGCCCAGAGCAGCTTATGTCCTTGATGTCTTTGTTGATGCTGCCCAGAGCAGCTTAGATCAGCCCAAGATGCAATTTCTCTCAGCTTTCTATCTCTGTATTTTCATTTACCTTTTTCCAATCTCCTCGACATCATACTAGGTCACAGGAGAGTGCAGGGTTCTCTGATAATGTCCCCTTCCCTATCCCTATACTCATCTAGATAACCAGAGTTACAAGCATGAGTGTGTTTACCTCTTAACCTACATGTATAAGGCAATCAAGATTAAGCATCGCACTATCTCAGTGGAACTATGCACCAGTCCCATCTCAGTACCTAGCTAGTTGGTGAAAACTCAAGCTCAAGCCCCATGCTTTACCAGGTCAATCTCTGTATATACAAGCTTCACACTGGCTCCTAAGTATATGGTCTCCACATCTGCCCTCATGGAATCAGGCTCCAGGAACAATTTCACGAACCAAATGAAACAGGTCTATTCCAGTAGATGCAGGTTCCAGTCCAACACTCAGATTCAGGAATCAGGTTTAGCAAATTTCTGACCAGGCACCAGATCAGCCTGTCTGAAGAGATCAGCACTAATCATGCTAGTGAAATGTATCAGACAATCTGCATAGAATCTTTTGGTTAAATTCTGAATTACTTTTTAACTCTAAAAGCAACACATTCACAGCACTTGGTTTCACAGATGTAGAATCCAATGCAGGACCTGGCCTATGGCCAGAAAGTGTTTAATTGGGCCCATTTTGGAAATGGGTTGCCACAGAAAAACTACACAATAACTCACTTCAAGATTTACAGTATTACCCTCCTGCAGTGACTGTCTGAGAGACAACCACAAGAGACAACTGTGGAAGGAGTTTCCACAGAAAAGCACAACTGTACTTCAGGGTTTATAGTACTAACCTCCTGCAGTGACTGAGAGACAGCCACAAGAGATAGCTGTGAAGAGAGCACAGGCTAGACATAGACCCCATGAGGAGTTTAAACTCAGGCTGGACAGAATAAAGCTTCTGCCTTCCATAGTGAGAAACTAGGCCCAGTGAATGCCTTCAGAGGAAGCTGGATTTGAAAGTGCTGAGACTAATTCCAACAAACTGTTTAAACCCCTTCTCCAAAGCCTATATCCATCAGAGACCAGGGCCTAATTATTTTTTCCATCTACCACTTAGGATGATTAGTTGCCACAGTCTGGGGTGTATGGATAGAGAGTCCCCTGGAGAGAGGAGGACACTTCACAAATGCGCAGGTCATAAAGCTAGACAGAGAACAAATGGACTCAATAGATATCTATAGTGCTCCACCCAACAAATGAATACACATTCTTCTCAGCAGCACATGTAACTGTCTCCAAAATAGACACACCCACAGAGCATACTTCAGTAAATCCAAAAGAATATAAATTATACCATACATATTATTAGATCATAACTCATGAAACTAGGAATCAAGCAAAAGAAACCACAGAAATTATGCAAATGCATGAAAATTAAACAATACACTCTTGAATTATCAATGGGACACAGAAGAAGTTAAGGAAGAAATAAGGCATTTCATACATTTAAATGATAACACCAGTGTTTCATACCAGAACTTGTGGGACACAATAAAAGCAATTCTAGGAGGAAAGTTTATAGCTCTGAACACTCACATCAGAAAAACAGAGGTAGCCCAAATAAATAACTTAATCGTGCATCTAAGGGTCCTAGAAAAACAAAAACAATCCAAATCCAAAGTTAGTACAAGGATAGAAATTATAAAGATCAGAGCAGTAATCAATGAAACAGTGACTAAAGAAACAATACAAAGAAAAAATATACAAGGTAAACAATCTTATCCAATCTTAACAAGAAGTAAAGAACAACTAAAATCAATACAATTAAAAAAGAAAATGGTGAAATAAAAACAGACACTGCAAAAATTTATAAGATTATTAGCAACTACTTTGCAAACCAGTACACCAATACTTTAGAGAAGTCAGAGGAAGTGCATACATTCTTAGATACATATGAATTATCAAAACTGAATGAAGAAGCTATGAAAATCCAGAATAATTCAATAACAGGCAATGAAATTTAAGCAATAATGAAAAACCTACCAACTAGGAAACCTCCAGGTCCTCACATATTCACTGACAGATTTCACAAGAACTTCAGGGAAAATCTAATGCTAATACTCCTCAAAATCTTTAATGAAATCAAGAGGAAGGAGTACTCTCAAAGTCATTCCTGGAAGCAAGAATTACCCTGATTCTAAAACCACCCAAGAATCCAATCAAAAGGGAACCACAGGCTAACCATTTAAATGATCCTAAATGCAAAAAATTCTAAAGAAGATACTGGCAAACAAAATGCAACAAATCATCAAAATTACCATACATCATAAGAAACTCGGCTTCATCCCATGGATGCAAGGATGATTCAACATATACAAATTAATAAATATAATACATCACATGAACAGAAGAACAAAAATTACATTAACATGGCAATAGATGCAGAAACCTCCTGACAAAATCCAACATACATTTATGATAAAAGTCTTGAAGCAAACAGGTATATAAGGACCATATTTCAATCTAATAAAAGCCATTTTAAGTGGGAAAAAGTAAAAAGATTTGCCTCTAAAACCAGGAAAATGATAAGGATGGGCACTGTCAGCATCTGTTATGGTTTGTGGCTAGATGTCCCCACAAGGCCTCATGCGGTCATAGGTGTGTTTCTTAAGAGGTGGCAGAATCTAGAGTGTATGATGCTAGGACTAAGAATGTATTATTACTAAATCAATCCACTGATTGGTTTGGCACTGCCATAATCCCAGTAGTCTAGATAAAGTACAAATGAGGCAGAAAGAAATTGCTAAGGTCCCCTTGCTTGCTTTGCTACCTTGTGCCCACCATGAACTCTTTTTCTTCTGCAATGCTTGCCTGCCATGCCACCCTGCTTTGCAGCCAGCTGCCTATGGACTGAAACTTCTACAAACTTGGAGCCAAATAAATCTTTCTTTCCTTAACTTGGGGCATCAGGTATTTTGTCTCAGTAACAGGAAGAGTAACTAAGACATTGTCCATGTACAACATAGTACTAGAAAATTTAGCCAAAACATCAAGCAGGACAAAGGAATAAAAGCAATATGTATAGGAAAGAAAGAAGTCAAATTATTATTATTTTCAGATGACATAATCCTCTGCATAGAAAAAAACAACAATTTCCACCAAAAGACTCCTCAAGTTAATAATCAAATTCAGTAACATAGCAAAATATACAAACTCAACATACAAAAATCAATAGCATACCTGTAAACCAATAATGAACTCACTGAGAAAACAACTAAGAAAATAATATCATTCCCAATAGCTTCAAGGAAAATTAAATGATTAGGAATTATCCTAATCAAAGAAATAAAGGACCTCTATAAAGAAAACTACAGTACTCTGTAAAAGAAGATTGAGGGGGTCATCAAAAAATGTAAATATATCCCATTCCTGCCTAGGCAGAATCAATATAATCAAAATGGCCATATTTACAAACTTGATAAACAGATATAATGCAATCACAATCAAAATGCCAACAGCATTCCTCATAGAACTACAAAAAATAATTCTAAAATTAACAAGGAATTAGAAGAAACTCAGAATAGCAAAAGCAATCCTAGGTAACAAGAACAAAAGAGGAGGTACCCCAATCTCAAATATGAAGTTACATCACAAAGCCACAGTGACAAAATCAACATGGAACAGGCACAGCACAGACATGTGCATCAATGGAACAGAATAAAGGATACAGAAAGAACCCCAGATACATTCAATTCTTTGATCTTTGACAAGGGGGCCAAAAATATACAGTGGATGAAAGATACCTTCTTTAGAAAATGATGCTGGGAAAATTGACTATCCACATGCAGAAAATTGAATCCACATATATATATTACCATGTACTAAATTAAAATAAAAATAGACTAAAGATCTAAACATTAAAACTTAAACAACTGAAAGATAAAATGTTTTCTCTGGAACATTTGGGTACAGGTAAAGACTTTCTGAACAGAACCCCAATGGCTTAAGCAATAGTTCTGTACTAAGAATCAACAAATGGGTTCATATCGAGTTCAAAACATCTACACAGCAAAGGAAACAACAGAGTAAACCAGACAGGCTATAAAATGGGAAAGAAATTGTCTGCTGTTTCACAGACATAAGACTAACATCTAGAAAAATGCTGGTGAGGCTTTGGGGAGGAAAAGGAACACTTCTACATTGTTGGTAGGCTTGTAAACTAGTACAACTACTATACACAACAATATGGAGATTACTCAAAAAATTAAAACTAGAAATTCCATTTGACACATCTATTCCCCTTCTGGGTGTTTTCCTGAAACAGTAAAAGATAATATATTACACAATGCAAGCATATTTCTATTTATTTATTGCAGCACAATACATAATAGTTAAATCTTAGACGACAGCTATATGTCCACTGACAGGTGATTAAGTAAAGAAAATTTTCTATTTATTCAGAATGGAGTACTGCCCTGCCACAAAGAAGAATAATTGGGAGGCTTATTCAGAAAAACAGATGTACCTTGAGACCACAATGTTAAGTGAAATAAATTAGATAAATGAGCTTAAACTATTGCATGGTTTCTCTTATGTGACAAGCCCAAAATACCAAAAAAAAGTAAAAGATATATAATAGGGAGAAGGGACATAGATCGTTTTTTTTCAAGTAAGAAGGGTATCAACACATGAAGATGGGGGAGGTAGGGGAGGGATAGGAAAAGAAAGAATCAAAGTGTATTAAGAAATGTGTCACGATGCAGAGATGAATAAAAAATGAAAACAACAAAAATTAATGCAGAACGAGTTTCCCTTTTTTGAAATGTTTGGATTGGAACTAGAACTGCTTTGAATTTTGGAAGTTTTCGAATTTTGGAATGCAGTATTTGCAAACATATATTGAGATATTTTTGGAATAGAACTCAAGTCTAAATGTGAAATTTATTTAGGTTTCATGTATACCTCATACACAGAGTCTGGATATAATTTTATACACTATTTTTAGTGCACCTGAATTTTGACTGCAACCCATTGCATGAAGTCAGGTGTGGAATTTTCCACTTGTGGCATTAAGCTGGCACTCAAAAAGCTTCAGATTTGGGGGCATTTCAGAGTTCTAGAATTTCAGATTAAAGATGCTCAACCTGTACAAGAACAAAAACAGACCATAAGATACTTGGAATACGAATTGATGTCAACAAACTGGAAACCTTAAGAGAATAAATTAAATTTCCAGCCACATGAAACCTAACAAGGATGAAACACCAAGAATTAGGAAATCTGAACTGGTGGCTTCACTGCTAAATTCTACCAAATACTTAAAGAAGAATAACAATCCCCAAAATCTTCTAAAAATTGCAAAAAAGAGGAATTACTTCCAAATTCATTTTGCAAGGTTAGCACTACTCTGAAATAAAAGACAGACTTTAGAGACACTGGCTGCATCAACAGAAAATTATACCCTAATATTCCTTATGTAAATAGATGCAAACATCTTAAACAAAATAGTAGCAAACAGTACTCAGCAAGACATTAAAAAGATCATTCATAATGTTCAAATGAGAATGGCTGTGTAAGGTTAGTTTAGCACATAAAATCTATAAAAGTGATATACCATAGTAACAGATAAAGGAACATTTCACTAGATGAAAATAATTATTTGCCACAACTCAATATCCTCTTATGATTAAAAAAAACTGTCTTGAAATTAGGTACTGTAGGGAAAATGAGAAGGGTAGGGGAAAGCTAATAAGGGAAAAGAAAAAATATGAGGAAATGAAAAAATGGAAATGAAGTGTTTGTAAAGGGGAAAGGAGGAGGGGTGAAGGGAGGGCAGGGATAAGGGGAAAAAATGAGAACCAAGATCTGTCATGTAAAGGTGCAAGAACCCAATGATGAATGTAACTGTACGGTATACCTAAAATGTACCAATAAACTCAATTTAAAAAAGAAATTAGGTACTGGAGTGCATCTCAAAACAATAAAGGACATATATGGCAATTCCATAGCTAACATTATGCTCAACAGTAAAATGCTGAAAGCCTATCTCTTATCTTATCTTTAGCTTATCTTAGCAAAAGCAACACATATATTCTCTCTACTTGTATTTAACAAAGAACCGGAAGTCCCAGTCTAGGCAATTAGGCAAAAGCAAGAAATAAAAAGTATCCAAATTGGAAAGTAAGATGTTAAATTGTCCTTGTTTGCAGAATTCATAGCCTTAAACATATTTTAAAAACTAAATCCTCCACTAAAAAAGAAGTGTTAGAATTAATAAATTCAGTCAATTTGCAACAAGCTAAAGCAACATATAAAACCCAGTAGTCTTTATACTACCAATGAATATCTGAAAAATAAATCTAGAAAACAATCCCATTTGCATTATCTACAAATATAAACTTTGGGATAAGTTTAACCAAGAGAGTAAAAGAACTTAAATTCAAAACTAAAAAGCATTGATGACAGAATGTGAAGAAGTCACAAGTAAATGGAATGATACATTACGTATGGAAGTGAACAATTACTATTGTTAAAATGTACATACTACCCAATGCATTCTACCTTATTTAAAGGAAATTCTATGGCTGTTTTTCATAGAAATGAAAAAGTAACCTCAAAATTCATACAGAATCACAAAAGGCCTCAAATATCCAAAACAATTTTGAATAAATATAACAAAACTTGAAATTTCACATTACCTAACTTAAAAATATACTAAAGAGAATAATAACCAAAACAAGCATGGTACACACCCATACAAAAACAGACACACCAAGAGCAATGAAACAGAATTATGAGTCCAGAAGTAAATATGCACATTTGAAACCAATTGATTATCAACAAAATAGCAGGAATATACAACAAAGAAAGAGCAGACTATTCAATAAGTGTAGGGAAAATGGATCCTTTGTGCAAGATCACATCCTTATCATACAACAGATACAAAAATTAAAGACAAATGTAGGACTGCAAAGTAAAATTACTAGAAAATAGCATGGGGTGGTGCTCCATAACATTAATGTGATCAAATGGTTTCTCGGAAATAATACCAAGGTACAAGGAGCCATAGCAAAATTAGACAACTGGGAGTCACTGAACTAAAAATCTTCTGCATTAGCCAAGGAAACAATTAAAAGCAGAGGCTCTACTGCTTCACAAGTGTAAGGTACAGAGTGCGATCTCTGGTACCAAAAAAAAAAGGATAAAGAATTTCAACAGTCATTTCTCAAATGAAGACTAACCGGTGTATGAAAAGTTGCTCTACATCACCAATTATCAGGTAACTGCAAATTAAAGCCACAATATGATAGAATTTCCCAATTTTATAATTGCCATTATCAAAAGAATGAGAAACAGCAAGTGTTGTTCAGGATGTGAACAAAAGGGAATCCTATATACATTGTTAATAGGAATGTAAATTACTGAAGTCAGTATCAAAAATAGTAAGCAGATTCCTAAAAAATTAAAAATATAACTATCATATAACCCAACAATCTGACTATTGGTTATATACCCAGAAAAATTAAAATTAGTACGTCAAAGGAATATCTGCACTTCTGTGCTCACTGCAATATTATTCACAATAGCCAAAATATGGATCAATATGTGTCCATCATTTGAAACAACATGGATAAATCCAAAGGACATTATGTTCCCTGAAATATGCCAGGCTTACAAAGGTAAGTGCCATATGATCTAACTTAATAGGTGGGATCTGAAAAGATTAACTCATAGAATCAGTGACAATGGTGGTTCCTAAGAGCTAGTGGGTAGAAAAGCAAGGGTTTGTGAGATGTGCTCAGAGGACACAAAATTTCATTTAGATAAAACAAGTTGAAGAGAATTTGTACCTTTACATGATATATCTTGGTTCTTATTTTTTCTCCATTCTCCTGCCCTCCCTTCCCGGTTTACAAAGAATTTGTTTCCTTTTTTCCTAGTCTCATATTTTTCCCTTTTCCCTATCTATTGCATAACAAAGTGATAATAGTTAATAGCAATTGTTTTTATTATTGAAAATGACTAAGAATAGATGTTTTGTTCTCACCATAAAAATGATAAAAAGATAACTGATCAAGTGTATGAAGGAAGCCCAGAGGACAGCCACCAGATAATGCAGACATGATGAAGCAGGGGAGGCAAACATATCCATATATAGAGAATCAACCTGAAAGGGAAATCTATTATATAAAATCCAGTACCCAGGTAGTTGAGAAACAGAAGCAGGGCTACCACTGCTCCACAGCACCCCTTACATCCCTTATCCTGCAAACACACTGAGGGACGAAACTAGTGTTGCAGACTAGATTCCTAGAATAGGCTTCTTACATAGTCTCTCTCCCCACCAGGAAACAGATAGGGCCCCAAGGAGCCACACAATGGAACTGGTAGAATGGCGGGGAAGGAATGCCAGCAGTACTAAAACCAACAATTCCTATGCCCTATCTTCCTCCCAAACACCAGGAGTTCTGTGTTCTTCTGGCATCTTGCAAACTGTTCACCATTCTGTTGGCAAGCAAAAAGCCCTTTGCTCCAGCAAATAGTAGCTAAACACTATGAGACATAGACCACATATACCTTACAGATGGGGAGCCACAGACTACATCCAACCCTGAGCAGATGCTGTCCAATTGTTTTCTCAAACACTGGGGTGATCAATGATGGTGTGAAATCCTGCCCACTGTCCACTGTCGGGAATTGAAAAGAAAACTACCCAGCCCCCAGTGGAGGGATGCTGAGGACCTAGAGCCCTAGGCACCACAGAACTTATGGGTGGGGAGTGAAGGACTGCAGCCCATGAGACTCAGGGAAGGGGAAGTTGGACCACTTCTGGATTGTAATACCTCTTACACCCCAGTGTTGGTGTTCACACCACCTTGGGAGAATACCAAGCTACTTGAGGGAGAGAGCTGCACTTTAACAGTAACCTGGCTGATGGAATAAGCTCACAATCATTCTCATCTCCCCACTGGGAAGAGGATCACTGTGAGTGAGATACCGGCAAGAAAGGACTTTGGAGAAACTAAAACCCAGAAAATGCTGTATGAGACAATACTGGTGGACATTTAGGAATCTGAAGGCTAATGTGCTACTTCAATTAAGGATCTGAATCTGGGCATCGACAGGAATGCAGCTGGGAATACGCAAGAGTAAGCAAGCAGCAAATTGGAAGTGATGGAACCCTGTGGAAAGGAGAGGCTAGACCAACTCAGTTATAAGTAGTCACACATTCTTTCCCATACACCAAGAGTGCGGTATCTATGGAACATATTGCATATTTTCCACACCCACAAGCGGGTGACCACAGAAGAGACCCTAACCTTTGCAGCGTGGGACTGCTGAAGGCAGGTAGCCCAGTGCAGTACAATTAGAAGCAATGGCTCTGAGGGAGTCACTCCCTTCTCTCCATTTAATTCTGAACAGTACCCTGCAGTTATTCCTGCTTCCGTTGTTCTAAGATGGGTAGAAAATAAAATGACAAAATGCCAAATTTCTCGTGTTCTAGGTGAGAGCACATGTGTGTCAGAATTCCTAGCCTGACCTTCTGATCTCTTTTACTCTATTCCCAATATAGGGTTATGGGATAATAGAAGAAAAAGGATACAATAGTATCTCATTAAGCTTTATTAATGAAATTAATAGGAAACTTTACTAAAGACAGCTCTCTGCCTTTACAGGTAGACTCTAAAGTTAGAGCAATTAGAAAGACAAAGGAAAGAGAGAGAGAACCTTGACTAATAGAAATGCCAGATAACACAGTTACCAAAGAAATCTATCAGAAAGAGCTAATAAAGCAAGGAGAAAAATCATAAACTTAAAAGACTGTGGAAACCAGCCCCCCTGACTCACCTGATAAAATACAAAGGAAACAAGGGACAACTACCTAAGGACTCATTTAATATATAAAAGACACACACACACAGACACACACACACACATACACACACACACACACCTGCATATATACCCATGTACGATGTTCCTGCTTTAACATCACAATATTATTGGAAGGTCCCCTTTACTGAAAATCATTAACTCAAGTTACTTTTCTACGAGGCTCACCCTCCCCTCTTACACTTATCTATCACAAAAGGATAAGAAATCAAACAGCCAAAAGGAATAGTTAGTATAAGCAGGCCCCCTAGACAGCCCAAGAGAGCAAATCAGATAATGACAACTTTCAGGTGCACACATGGGGGATGGAAAGACACTAGTTCTAAATAAAACAAAGCTGAAGTCAAAAATCTGTAAGTAGTTCACTTTCAACTACTCCCTACTTGTCCAGAGTAGCTGTCATCTCTCTCTCTCCTCTCTTTCCCCGCCTTTGAATAAACTATCTTGTTTTATTTTAATCTCTGCTTCTTTAGCTTTGTTTTTGTTTTTTGTTTTTGTTTTGTTTTTGTTTCCCTGATGCTGGGTTTAAGATCGCAAGCAGCTGGGTCTTCTAGCAGAACAGTGGCTTGCCATCCACCTCTAGACATGACACCACCTCATTAAGAGTTCATAAATATGCACTACATGTCTTAAACATAATTAAACCCTGAGTGACTTCTTGAATAGGCATGTGTGTTGAGAGCCCCTAAGAATATTCAGCACCCTTTTAGTGTAAACAAGGTTCATATTGTATAATTGATAATGTGAAATAAGAAGAAAAGGGTTTTAAAAAGTGGAAAGTGGGAAGGGTAGAGGAAAGCAAAGAAGGGAAAAGAAAAAATGTGAGAAAAGGATAAAATGGAAACAAAGTCTTTGTAAATAGGGAAGGGTGAAGGGAAGGCAGGGGTATCGGGAAAAAATAAGAACCAAGATACATCAGGTAAAGGTACAAGATCCCAATAATAAATGTAACTATACTGTATACCTAAAAAGTAACAATACACTTAAAAAAAAAAAAAGAAAACCCTGTCAGTCATTACTGTCAATCACACCTAGAGATTTAGGAAGAGGCACTGAAGAAGAGGTGCCTGGCCTTTAAATTTTGAAAGCCTGATTTATCCATGTTGTTTGTCTGTTGCTGTTGTTTTATTTTTGTGTGCTTTGTCCTATGTGCAGTACTTTTTTGACACCCTGGCATTTTTTTTGTCTGATCCTTATCTTTTGTTGGCAGTGACTTACCCTGGGCACAAATTTCCATGGTATCCAATGAATGTTAGCTGCTTGCTAGTTACTACTGGGTGTACACTTGGCAATTCTATCCTTATCATACACAAGACCCAGAACTATTATTGGACTGTCCCATGGCAACACTAAGACACTAAATTTATAAGCTAGAGAGTGAGCTCTCAGCAAAAAAAGATTGTGGGTAAAGGGGCAGAAAGTGGTTCCAGGAGAGATGGCATCCAGCAATGCACTAAACAAAAGTCTTGTGGAAGAAAAATATAGAGGTGACCTTAGGATTTGTACTGTAGTGAAAGGAGCTGGAGTGAGAAGTCCCTGGTGGAAGTCAAAGGAGAATCTGGTGCCAGGTCCATTACACTGCATCCTCTCCAGTCCTGACAGACACAAAGCACTACAGTTAGCCATGACCAGAACACTTCTTGCAGCTAGAGGCTAGCTCTGAGAAACAGCTGGGTTTGAAAGCATAACAAGCTCACAAGCCGGTGATTAAGCAAACAGTGGGAGAGAGGAGACATCAGCTCAGAGACTTGCAATTGAACTCAGACTTCAATTTGAACAAAACATTGAGAAAACTTCAGTTTTGTGCTCTTTCAACTATAAGATGGTTTGCTTGTCTTTTTTACTGGATTTAGTTGTTGGTTCTTTTGTTATTTTTTATTGTCAATTTTTTTCTTTTCTTCATCTTACTTTTTTCTTTTACTCCCCCTTATCATTTCTTGTTTTTCTCTCTTACCTCCTATTTTCCCTTTCCTCCTTTATATTTTCATTGGTTATAAAAAAAAAGTATGTATATACTGTATATGTGCAAAAACAATGAATTAACCAATGTCATAACTTAAATAGCACCTTTATAGTACATATCATGGTAACCCTTACAAAAATTGTATATAGAAGGGCTGGGGATTTAGCTCAGAGGTTCGGTGGCCTGCCTTGCAAGCGCAAGGACCCAAGTTCAATCCCTGGTACCAAAAACAAACAAACAAAAAAACTGTATATAGAGTAACCAAACATAAACTAAGTGCCAGCATATTAACAGGTTTTGGAAATCTGTTTACTTCAGTCTCTAACTTCCCTCTCTCTGTATCCCCACTCCATTTCTCAAGTATCTTCTCAAACTGCAACACAAGCCCTATATTCCACTTATAAAAATAATTCCAAGTGTCTGATTTCATTTGTTTTCACCTATTGATATTTGTCTCCTTTCCTTCTCTTCTTACTGACTTACTCCTTTTCTTCTCCTTTTTCTTTTTCCTTCCTTCCTCCCTCCATATCCCAATCTAACTGTTGATATCATAGTTAATTCTAAAAGGAACATTGAGAAATGGTGAAATTATTAAAACAAGTTTTAATGTACAGGATTGCTGTATGGTTATGTGTGTTGACACTGTTATAACCTGCAGGAATTCTTTCTTTACAACACAGTGACTAGACTGAAGAGGTAGATAATATCACGAAGAAAGCCAAGATCACATCACTATAAAGCAGACACTAGTTAAAGACATATCCACACTAAACATAGAGACTTTCCATTTTAGTTGTTACTCAGCTTTTAGGACACAAAAAAATAGAAGCATAAGAAAACAGCAAGAAGAAGCTTCCCCTAACTCCCAACTGTCACAAAACAGACCTATGGGGAATTAATGGAAAGAAAATCAAACATCAAACTGCTGAATTGTATGCAATGATCAAGCAAGAAACAAAAAAACTTGAGGAGTTCAAAGATAATGTAACAAAATAGTTGAATAAAGACATTGATAGGTGAGCTTAAGGAAGATTCAAATGAAAAATTAAAGAACTAACCAAACAATTCAAAACATGAATGACAAGTTTAGAAGAGGATTAGGGTCCATGAAAAGAAACTAAAACAGAAATCCAAAAGATAAAGAAATCTATGGAAAGTATGCACATCAGAAGGAGAGTGAGGAGAGAGTATAAAACCAGGAGACAGATTTGATGCATGTGACTATTTACTCAGAGATATCACAAAAACAAGACATCAGGAAAACTAATCCAACAACTGCAAGATGATGTAACAGTAATTGGAATTAAAAGTGAAAAGCACACATGGAATAAAAAAGATCAATTTAGAGAAATTGTACCAGAAATTTTTCTAAGTATAAGGACAAAATTCAACATATAGACAAGCAAGACATACAGAAGCCTCAAAAGCTCCAACTTGAGAACTTATCCATGACAAATTTTGCTTCAAATCCCCAAAATCAAACACAAAGAATGAATACAAAAAGCTGTAAGAAAAAAGCAGCATCTAATCTAAAAATTAAAAATCAAAGGATAGAAAAGAATATTCCATGCAATGGGAATTTGAAAACAAGCAAGAGTAGCTATTTTTTTCAGACGAAATAGATTTCAAGCCAAAATTGATTAGAAAAGGCAAAGAAAATTACTACATATTAGTGAAATGAACAATTCAGCAAAAAGAGGTAACAGTTGTAAACAATTGTAAAGATACACACAAAGTACAAGCACATCCAACATCATAAAACAAAAAAAATTGGATATAAACCATGAAATAAGTAGCAAAACAATCATATAAGAGACCTCCAAACCTGTATTATTTACTTTTCTTGCTGCTGAGACGAAATATCCAACATGCACAAGTTAAAGGAGGAACAGTTTATTTTCATGTTGGCTCAGTTTGTAGAAATTCCAGTCCATAGCTGGCTCCAAGACAGGGTGCATGGTAGAGGGCACTACAGAGGATAAAGAGTCCACGACAAAGCAATCAGGCAGCAGTGCAGCAGTTATAAGCATTTTGGGTACTGTCACTCAGAGTAGGGCTTCTGTCTTCTGTAAATCCATTCAGCCACACCCAGAACTATACCAGTCCCAATCAGTGGACCAATTCAATATCACACACCCTTAATTCCAGGATCACACACCCTGAATCCGGCCAGCCCCACCAAGAAATCAAAAAGTCCCACCTCTGAGCACATGAGGCTTTGTGAGGGATATTTAACTAAAAACTATAAAAACTCCCTTTCACAAATACATCAACTAGGCAAAAAAAAAAAAAAAAAAAAAAAAAAAAAAATCAAAAAAAAAAAAGGAGCAAATGCTTAATAGGTATCTACAGATTGCTCAATCTACAACAGAATACACATTCTTCTCAGCAGCACATGGAACTTTCTCCAAAACCAATCACATACTATCCCATAAGGCTTGCTTGAATCAATATAAAATAACTGAAATTATCCCATGCATATTATCAGATCATAGTGTACTGAAACTGAAAATGGCAAAAGAAACAAATTTTCCAAACACTTGATAATAAAAATAACACACATTTGAATAATCAATGAGTCACAAAAGTAATCAAGGAAGAAATTAAACAGTTCCTAGAATCAAATGATAATGCCAATACAACATACCAGAAATTATGTAACACAATAAATGTAGCCCTAAGAGTGAAAGTTTATTGCTGTGAATGCCCACAGAAGGCAAACAATGGGAGCTCACATAAATAATCTATTGCTGCACTTCAAGGACCCAGAAAAACAAGAAAAATCCAAATCTAAAACTACTACAAAAAATGAAATTATAAAGATCAGAAGAGAAATCAATAAAATTGAGGCTAAAATCAATAAAAAGAATTAATTTGAAAAGCTGACTCTTCAAAAGAGTAAAGTAATTAGAAAAATCCTTAGTGAAACTTAACAAAAGAAAGAAAAGACCCACTTCAAAGAGATTAGAAATGAAAAAATTTGAATCACACCAGACACTGCTGCAATCTAAATATTAGCAACTACTTTGAAAACTTGTATTCCAATGTATTGGAGAGTACAAAAATGGACAAACTCCTAGACATATATGAATTACCAAAATGGAATCAAGAGATGTAAAAATCTTAACAGTCTAATAAGAGGCAATGAAATTGAAGCAGTTAATAAAATTTTAAAAACCCTACCAACTGAGAAAAGCCCAGGTTCTGGTGGATTCAGAGCTGAAATTTAAAAGAACTTCAGGAAAGCCATAACATCAATACTCCTTAAATTCTTTAATGAAATGTTAAAGGAATAAGTTCTTACAAATCCATTGCTGGAAGCTAGCATTACTTTGATTCCAAAACAAGAGAATGACTCAACGAAAAAACAAAACCACAGGCCAACCTCTTTCATGAGCATAAGTGACAAAATATTCAACAAAATATTGGCAAACAGAGTGTAACAAGTTAATAAAATTTCACAGATCATGACAAGGCAGGCTTTACCCTAGGAATGCAAAGACTGTTCAACATATGCCAATCAACAAATTTAATACATCACATAAATAGTACAAGGATAAAAATCACAAAAGTATGTCAAAAGATACAGAAAAAGACACTAAAAAAATCCAACATCCATTCATGATTTAAAAAAAAACTAAAGAAAATAGGCAGAAAAGGACCATATTTCAATCTGATAAAAGTTATTTATAACAAACCTACCGCCAACATCACATGAGGAGTCAATGAAGAAAAGTAAAAAATTTTCCTTCTAAAATTAGGAACAAGAGAAGGATGTCCACTATCACTATCCCTGTTCAATACAGTACTTAAAATACTAGTCAGAGAAATCAGGCAAGACAAACAAATAAAAGGGATATAAATAGGAGAGGAAGAAATCAAGCTAGCTATTTGTATATGACAAGATTCTTTACAACAGAAGACCCCAAAAAAATGTCAGCAAAAGGTTCCTAGAACTAATAATTTTAGCAGTGTAGCAGATACATCTACTCACAAAAATCAACAGCATTCCTGTATATCAATGATGAACCCACTAAGAAAGAAATTAGGAAACCAATGTCATTCACAGTAGCATCAAGAAAAATTAAACACATTAATAATCAACCTATTCAAGGAAACAAAGGGCCTCTATAACAAAAAATAGAGTACACTGAAAAAGGAGATCAAAGAGAGCATCAGAAAATGAAAAGTTATCCCATTTTCCTGCATGGGCAGAACAAATATTTTCACAATAGCAATAGTACAGAAACTGACATATAGATTAACGCAATCCAAATAAAAATACCAACAGCAGGGCCTGTGATTTAGCTCAGTGGTTCTGCTGCCTGCCTTGCAAGCACAAGGATCTGAGTTCAATCCCTGGTACCAAAATTAATAATAATAATAAATACCAACAGCATACTTCAAAAAACTAGAAAACAATTACAAAATTTTATGCAACCAGAAGAGACCCAGAAGAACAACAACAAGAGTAAAGGAGAACACATGTTAATCCCACATATGTAGTTTATAATATCAAGCTAAAAAATGATAAAACAGCATGTTACTGGCACAAAAACAGACATGTAGACCAATAAAATACAGCAGAGCATGTGAAAATAACTACAGGCACATATAGTCATTTGGTCTTTGACAAAGGAACAAAAAATATACTGGGAGAAAGGTTTTTGAACAAATTATGCAGGGACAACTGGCTATACACATAAAGAAGACTGAATCTAGAACAATTATTTATCACCACATACAAAAATTAAATTACAATGAATCAAAGACCTAGATATTAAAACAGAAACAATCTGCTAGAAGATTAAACAGGTGAAACTTTTGAAGATATAGGCATACATAAATATTTTTTAAACAAAACTCCAACTGCACAAGAAATAACATCAAGATTCAAAAATGGAATGATATCAAATTTAAAAGCTTTTGCACAGCAAAGGAAACAACCAACAGAGTAAAGACAAACTACAGAGTGGGAAAAAATGTTACCAGCTTCTTCTCACACAGAGAACTAGTATCTAAAATATAGAAAGAACACCAAAATTTAGATTTGCCAAAATGAAAGATACAATCAAAAAATGAGGAACTAAAATGAATAGACACTTCTCAGAAGTACAGATGGCCAAGAAATGCACGAAAAAGTTTCAACATCTCTGGCCATACACAAATCCAAATTAAAGTAAAGCTGAGATTTAATTACTCCACAAAGAATGTCTATTATCAATATATCAAATAATAATAAATGCTGGAGAAGTCTTGCAGAAAAAGGAACTCTCTACATTGCAGGTGAGAATGTACAACTACTATGGAAGTCAGTATGGAAATACATTGAAAAACAAAACATAGCTGTTTTTCTTCTGGATATCTTTCCAAAAGAGTGAAAGAGATCATATCACAGTGATATACACATACCAATGTTTATAGCAGCACAACTCATGATAGCTAAATCTTGCAAAAGAACTATACACCTAGCTGTTGTTTAGAACACTGGAGAACACTGAAAAGAGCATATGAATGACAAATTACCTTCAAAATTATCCAATCTTATGGCCCATAGAAGCTCTACGTCATTTTTCCAGTAAGATAACTTTTCTTTCAGATTCTTTTTTCTATCATATTTTATTGTAGCACAAAATACACAGCATTTCCCCAAAATATAACCTGAGGCAATGAATAGTTTGTTGCAAACTATATTTAAAATTCATCCTTTATTACATGACTATGGTCAATAAATACTAAGTGAAAACTGTAAATCTTAATTTAATATTGCTTTAAAGTTTCTGATACTTGAAGTTATTTTATATATGTTCTTATATTAGAAATTAATCCCAAAATATTTAAATGTGAAAATCTTTCTTTAATTAAAAATCCTGCTTCTAAACATGGCAGAAAATTCTAGTTCAAACAAGCTGCTATATTTGAAAATAGATAAGTGGTCTTATTTCATTTTGAAATATTTCTCTGATATGATAAAATTAAGTTATGTTTAGTTGTATTTCTGTGCAGCTTAACTTGCATGAAACACAAACTAAGTGCATTCAATTCTATATTAAGTATGTTTTCTGAACAGAAGCAAAATAATGAAAGGAAGGAATTTGGACCACAAGGAAGTAAAAAATAAAACAGTAAGCAAAAATATGGGTAAATATGTTTCTCCTCTCCTTTTTCTAAAATCATGTCTGACAATTTAAGCAAAAAATATAACATTGATGTCATCCAAATTCATGTAAACATGTAAGAAAAATATGTGAGAGGATTTCATAACATAAAATTTGATAAAGTTTATATACTTTATTTCACTAGAATTGATAAAACAATGAAATATGTAGACTAGCATTTTACATATTTATCCATGCACCATATAGCAGAACAACCACAAAATTGGAAAACAAAAAGATACACTAAAGAAAAGCTAGAAATACCTCAAAGTAGAAGTATAAAGAATGTTCAAGTACTCCACAGGAAGGCAAGAAAGGGTATACTAAAAAAGAGAAATAGAGAACACACACACAAAAAAGCAGCAAAATGACAAAATTAAAAGCACTATTAGTAAATACATTAAGTGTAAAGAGCATGACCACATTAACTAAAAGAGAGATTGGTTGAGTGACTTAGGAAATCACCCCCTATATGATGTTTCAAAGATTATCACTGCAAATATTATAAGTTGGAAATAAAGATAGAAATAGATATAAAAACATTAACCACAGAAAGTATGAGTATCTATGTTGATGGTAGATCAAGTAAATGTCAAAGAAAAGAAATATCACAGACAAAGGAGAAATTATATAATTATAGAAGGGACAACTGACCAAGAAACAACTCTAAATATAAATGCACCAGAAGCCTAGAGTTTAAAAATATATAAAGCAATAAATGGTAGAGCTAAAAGGAGAAACAGACAAACCCGTTATTATTGTTAGAAACTTCCACACTTCTCAACAAGTGTGATGCATCTTAGTTACTTTTCTTGTTGCTGAGACAAAATACCTAACACCCAAAGTTAAATGAGGAAAGGTTTATTTGGCTTACAAATTGTAGAGGTTTCAGTTCATAGTTGGCTGGCTCGATGGCAGCATGGCAGGGCAGGGGGGGTATCAGGGAGAAGAAACAGTTCATGGCAAGCAGAAGGTAGCAGAAGCAGCAAGCATCAAGTGACAGACCTTTCTTTCTCCTATATTTTATAAAGGCTACCCAACCTTAGGGCAGGTAGCACTCACACCCAGGGTAGGCAGTCTTAATCCTAGCATTACACCATGAATCAGTCACAGCATCACATCCTGGATCCCATCAGCACACACCCTACTTCCAGCCACTTCCAAGAAGCCCCACCTATGACTGAATGAGCCTCTAGAGGAACATAAAGATACAAGATGAAACAGCAAATAAAGATATAGGGAATGTGAAAATGCAATCAACAAACATAATTAACCCTTATATATTTAGAATGCTGCACCTCCAAACAAAGATATATACATTATTTTGATGTTGCAACAAAATATGTGCCAAGATAGACCGCATCCTACACCATAAACAAACCTCAAAGTAGTTAAAAGAATAAAAATCAAACTAAGGATGTTTTCCAACCATAATATAATCAATCTACAAATCAACATAATGATAATATCGAAATCTACAAATCTTTGAAAATTAAACAAATTATTATTAAACAATTCATTCCTCATAATTAACAGGTCAAAGAAAACCAAAAAGTATACTGAAATGTGGATGTGATAGGACATACCTGTAATCAGAGCTATTTGTGGGGGTGCAGAGGTGGGAGGACAGCAAAGACCTTGTCTCAAAATAAAAGTTAAAAAAGCATTAGAGATATACCTAAGTGGTACAGTGCTTCTCTAGCAAGTGGTAATGCCCTAGGTTCAATCCCAAGTACTACCGTGTGTGTGTGTGTGTGTGTGTGTGTGTGTCTATGTGAGTATGAATATAGTATGTATGTATGTACATAGCAAAAATATGTGTATAGATGTAACCATGCATACACATGTATAACTGAAAGGAAAATTTATACTGCCCAGTTAAATACATTTAGAAAATGAATCTGAATTCATTGGTATAAGCTCTTATATCAAGAACCTAGAAAAATAACAGAATAAAATCAAAGCAAGCAGAAAGAAGGAAAGAGTAAATGATAAACACAGAAGTTAGTGAACTTGAAAACATAACAGGGGAAATAAATGACACAAACATTGGATTCTCTGTATCAATAACAATATAAACCGCAAGTAAATCAAAGGGGGGAAAACACATAATACAAATATCAATAATGAAACAGAATGTCACTACAGATGCTGCAGACATTAAAAGTATGATAATATAAATATTTTCAAATAAATTAGACAATTTAGATGAAATTGAGTTAGATGAGATAAAAAATAGATTTAAAAAAACACAAGGGAATCATAACAAAAAATTGTACTTTAAAGAAGGCTGTACATGCATTCATCAGAGTAGACCAGTGAGGACCACCTAGCTGTGCAGGAAGCTTGCTAGCTCCCCGGGCACTCATTGGAACAAACTGCTGAGGAACTCCCAGCTGTGCCTATGCCTCTGCAGCATCCAACCCCCATGCTCTTTGGCCTCCTGGTTGTTCCAGTACCTGGATCCACACTGGAGATTCACAGATGGTCATAAAGGCCATTTTACTGAGCTCCAGAAGATAGAACAGAAGTGAACAACTACAATAAAGGCACATCAGACCTCTATAGTTGATAAGTTAGAGGGATCACAACCTTCCATCAGAACTTGGACTATCTTCAGGGGAAGGGCAGGAGCAAGAACCTGTAGTAGAACCTTGAAGAGTTCAACCCTGCAGGATGTTGGGAGCTCAACTTGGGCCTTGCAACGAGAATTCTGCCTGAATCTCAGGGAATAGCCATTGGCTAGCTGAAACTAATTGACTTAGTTTTGCACATTGCTGCCCATATTGTCAATTTTTTTTACTTTCTTTTCCTCATATTTCTAATTTTTAATTTTTACTTTTAAAATTTTATTTTTTCCCATTCTGCAAATTCATTCTTTTTTTCCTTCATTTTCCCAGTCATTCTCTTGCTCCCCCACATTATTCTTCATCTCCATTTTTGTTCCTCTTCCTGCCCTAATTCATATTTCTTCTTTCTTTTGCTTTTCTTCTCTCTTTACCCTTCACTCGAGTGTCATTAGTTTCAGGGAAAGTGAGTATTATTTACAGCTTTCCTACTATTGTTAAGTTGTTATATTCTTGTCTTTGTTCTTGCACTCTGTCTTTCCCTCTTGTCTTCAACAGTTTCCTACAATTTGTGTGATCATCCTGTGTCCTCAGTTGTTATATTTGTCTTTGTTCTTGCACTCTGTCTTTCCCTCTTGTCTTCAACAGTTTCCTACAATTTGTGTGATCATCCTGTGTCCTCTGGCTTCACTTGAAACCTTCTCCTATTCTTCTACTTATCCATTCCTCTCCTCCTAACTCCTTATAAGTCCCCATCCTGAAGGCCAAAGTTGCTATATTAAAGAGTTTATTCACTATAAACATATTTTGGGCTGCTCCTCGATTTTGTTTTAATTCACATGGTTTAAAGATGATAGCTTAATATCTACCACAAATGGTCAATTTCTAAGCTGTGCTTGTGGCTATTGTGTTGCTGATTGTATCAATTAGGCTAAAGGGTTTTGATGGATTTAACGAGTTATTGTTTCTGATATTATAAAAATGGGAGTGTCTCTGAGTCATTAGAGACTCAAAACCTAAAGAGCAGCTATATCAGAAAGATCAATATGTTAACCCAGGAATTAAAACAAGGACAGTCCAACAACAAAAATAAAAATGAGAAAACACTTAAGCAAGGCACAAAGAAAAACTTCCAGTTGACCAATGGCAAATTCTAGGGGAAACGAGGTGAAAAAGTCTGACAATCACCTACCAGGATGCCCTGAAATCATAAGACAGGAAGTAATAAAACAGATCAATTAGGCTCTAGAAAAATTCAAAAGAGAAATAATCTCCCAGACAACTACAGAGGTGGTGAGAACAATGAAAGGAATGATTAGAATCTAGAACAGAAACTGACAAAAAAAATAGATGAGCTCAGGACTGTGACAGAAGCCATGAATGCCCAACATAGGAAAGAAATGGAATCCATGAAAAAAATTCAGACAGATATCCAGGAGATTAAAAATGACTGAAAGCATTCACAACAGCATGAACGAATGTGAAGATAGAATTTCAGAAATGGAAGATGGGATTGCAGTCGGTGACTGTAAAACAGTAAGGGATCATGAGAAATCAATTAAACAACTACTGGATGATGTAAAGAAGAATTACATAAGACTGATAGAAATCCATGAAGTAGCAGGACAAAATACAAATGATTTAAAAAAGCTGTTCATTAATTTAATCACAGAAAACTTACCAAATAGAGGGGAAGAAGTTGACATATAGATAAGTGAGTCACACGACTCCAAATAGCCATGATAAAAAAAAACTTGCACCTACACATATAATAGTCAAGATCCCAGAAACCCAACAGAAGAATAATATACAAGAAGTTAGAGAAAAGAAACAAATCATACACAAAGCAAAGCTCATCAGAGTCACAGCAGACTTTTCAAAACAAACCCTCCAGTCAAGCAGATTCTGGCGTGAGATATTTCAAATACTAAGAGGAAACAACCTCCAGCCTAGACTGATGTATCCAGCAAAACTCTCTTTTAAAATGGATGGAGAAAAAATTGGATGGGGAAATAAGATACTTCCATGACAAAGAAAACCTGAGAAACTTCATGAATACCAAACCAGCACTAAAAACAATTCTAAGCAATAACCTAGAAAAAGACAATGAAAGTCACAACAGCATGAGGCCCAACAGAGCAAATCAACTAGAAAACGCAAGAAACTAAAGGGAGAGAGGAAAAAATTTAAAAGAACCAAGAACAGGACAATAACATGACAATGATAAGTCAATACATATCAGTTATAACCATCAATGTCAATGGCCTCAATTCACCCATCAAAAGAAAGAGATTGGCAGAAGGGATTAAGAAGCAAAATCCAACAATATATTGTATATAAGAAACACACCAAGATAAAAAAGAAATTCATAGACAGTTAATGAAAGGATGCAAAACAGTCCTTCAAGCAACAGGAGCCCAGAAAAAATCAGGGGTAGCTACCTTAATCACAGACAAAGTACATTTCAAAAAAAATGATTAAGAGAGACAAAGAAAGCCAGTGCATCCTTGTAAAGGGAACACTCCAAGAGGAAGAGATGACAATCATAAATATATATGCAGCAAATATTAATGCATCTAAATATATAAAACAAATATTAAGGGGCATGAAAAACCAAATAAGCACTAATAAAACTGTAGTGGGGTACCTAAATACCCTGCTATAACAAATAGACAGATCATCTAGACAAAATCAACAATGAAATTCTAGAACTCAACCAAGCTTTTCAACAAATGGACTTAATAGACGTCTAGAGAGTGTTCCACCCCACAAAATCAGAGTATACATTCTTTTCAGCTGCACATGGGGCATTCTACAAAACAGACCACATACTACCTCATAGAACAGGTTTAAATAATTACAAAGGAATCATAGTTATCCAATGTATATTAACAGACCATAGTGTAATTAAGCTGGAGAACAATAGCATAAGAAACTCTAAGAACTTCACAAACACATGGAAATTGAATAACACTTTCCTGAACAATCAATTCGTCAGAGGAAATTAAAGAAGAAATTAGACATTTTTTACAAATAAATGATAATGCCAATACAACATACAGGAATCTATGGGACACAATGAAAGCAGTTCTAAGTGGAAAATTCAAAGCAATGAATGCCCACATGAGGAAAACACAGTAAGCTCACATAAGCAAATGAATCTTTTGCTCCTAGAAAAAGAGGAGCAAGAAAAACTGAAAGCTCATACAAGAGAGGCAATTATGAAGATTAGAACAGAAATCAATGCAATGGAAACTAAGAGAACGATACAAAAAAATCAATGAAATCAAGAGTTGGTTTTTTGAAAGAATAAATAAAATTGATAAACCCTTAGCCAACCTTGTCAAAAAAAAGAAAAAGAAAAGGCTCAGACCCATGCAATCAGAAACCAAAAAGGTGAAGTCACAACAGGTCCAGGAGAAATCCAGAGGATCACTGATACCTACTTCAAGTACGTGTACTCTAATAAAATGGAAAACACAGAAGAAATGGAGAGATTTCTTGATAATTATGAATTACCGAAGTTGAAGGAAGAAGAGAAAATAATTCTAAACATCTCCATTAAAAGCAGAGAAATTGAAAATGTACTTGAAAGTTTATCAATAAAGAAATGCCCAGGTCTTGATGGATTCACAGCTGAATTTTACAAGACATTTAGAGAAGAACTACTGCCACTACTCTTTAAACTTTTCAATGAAATTGAAAGGGAATAAATACTTAGAAATTCATTCCTAGAAGCAGAGCACTGAAAGATCTAACCAAAAAAGGCCAATCTTCTTAATAAACATGGATGCAAAAATCATTAATAACATATTGGCAAACAGAATACAGATGGTCATCAAGAAGATCATCCACCCTGACCAAGTTGGATTTATTCCAGGGATTCAAGGATGGTTCAACATATGTAAATCAATAAATGTAATACAGTATATTAACAGAGTCAAGGAGAAATCCATATAATCCTCTTGATAGATGCACAAAAAGCATTTGACAAAATTTAACACCTAGTCATGATAAAAATCCCAGCAGAAAATTGGAATAGATGGTCTTTATCTAAATTTGATAAAGGCTATCTATGAAAAAACCAACAGCCAACATCATATTAAATGTTCAAAAACTGAAAACCTTCCTATTAAAATCATGAAAAAGACACAGATACCCACTATCACCACTCCTGTTCAATACAGTTCTGGAAACATTAGCCACAGCAATTAGACATGAGAAAGAAATTAAAGCAATATAGGAAAGGAAGAACTTAAACTGTCACCATTTGCTGATGATATGATACTCTACACTGAATACCCAAAAAATTCCACCAAATGACATCTAGACTTAATTGACACTTTTAGCAGAGTAGCTGGATACAAGGTCAACCTTAAAAAATCAATAGCTTTCTTGTACACAAGTAAGAGACTCACTGAGAGAGTAATTGGGGGAAAATTTTTTTCAAAATAGCATTCCAAAAAATGAAGTATCTAGGAATCAACCTAATGAAAGAAGCAAAAGAAACCAGGTGTGGTGGCACACAACTGCAATCCCAGCACTAGGGAGGCTGAGGAAGGAGGATTGCTGTGAGTTCAAGACTAGGCTGGACTACATACTGAGTTCCAGATAAGTCTCAACTACATAGTGAGACCCTGTCTCAAAAACAAAAAACAAGCAAACAACAACAACAAAAAGGCAAAAGACTTCTCCCCTGAAAATTACAGCACTCTGAAAAAAGAGATCAAAGAGGATATGAAAATGGAAAGATATCCCCTGCTCCTGGGTAGGAAGAATCAATATAGTGAAAATGGTGTACTACCAAAACTGCTATACAGATTCGATGCTATTCTGATTGAATTTCCAATAGTATATTTCACAGAAATAGAGAAAATAATAAAAAATTAATGTGGAACAAGAAGAAACCTAGAATAGCAAGGGCCATTCTAGTCAAAAGAGACATGGCAGGGGGTATGACAATCTCCAACTCGAAATGACACTACAAATCCACTGTGATGAAAACAGCATAGTACTGGCAAAGAAAAAGAACTGAGGATCAGTGGAATAGATTAGAAGATACAGAAACAACTCCAGATGTACTCAGCTACTTCGTCTCTGACAAAGGAGTCAACAATCCTCACTGGAGAAAAGATAGCCTCTTTAATAAATGGTATTAGACAAACTGGATTTCAGTGTGCCAAAGATGAAAACTAGATCCTTGTCTTTTGCTATGAATTAAACTAAAATTCAAGTGGATTAAAGATCTAAATATTAAAAAAGAAACACTAAACTTGCTGGAAGATAAGTTAGGCAGAACTCTTGAAGACATTGGCATAGGATAAAACTTTATGAAGAAATCTTCAGTAGCACAGGAACTAGCACAAACAATCAAAAACTGGGATCTCAATCTTATTAAAAAGCTTCCTGACTGCAAAAGAAACCACCAACAACCTACAATGTGGGAAAAATTTTTACCAGTTGCTCCTCAGACAAAGGACTATTATCTACATTATATAAAGAACTGAAAAAAATCAGGCTCCCCAAATATAAAGACCTGATTCAAAAATGGACATCTGAAATGAACAGAAATTTCTCAAAGAAGTAAAAGCAGCAAATACATATATGAAAAAATGTTCCACATCACTGGTCGTTCAAGAGATGAAAATAAAAATAACCCTGAGATTCCACCTCACCCCACAAAGAACGGTTGCTATCAAGAAATCACTCAAAAACAAATGTTGGTGGGGATGTGGGGAGAAAGGAATCCTTCTCCATTGTTGGTGGGAGTGCAGACTGGTGCAACCACTATGGAAATCAATATGGAGATACCTCAAAGAACTAAGATTAGCAGTTCCATTTGACCCAGCTATCCCTCTGCTGGATATCTTTCCAAAAGAAGTAAAAGAATCATACTACAGTGACATATGCTTGCCCATGTTTATAGTGGCACAGTTTGTAAGTCAAAATTTGGAAACAGCCCAATTGCCCATCAGTTGGACACTAGATAAGATGTGGTTTTTCTATAAAATGGAATACTACTCAGCCATAAAGCATGAGAAACTAGAGTCATTCACAGGAAAATGGATGCATTATTGAGGTCATACTTTTAAGTGAAATACCGAATAGTGTAAATACTGAATAGATTTTCTGATATGAAAAACTAAATGTGTTAATAATATCCAAATTGTATAACTGACAATGTGAAACAGGAAGAAAAGGGCTAAAGCTGTAGGGGAATTGGGAAGGGTAGGAGAAAGGAAATAAGCAAAAATTAAAAATGTCAGAAAAGGAAAAAATGGAAACAAAGTGTTTGTAAATAGGGAAGGGTGGAGTGGGTGAAGAGAGAGCAAGGGTATGGCAAAAAACTGAGAACCAAGACCTGTCGTGTAAAGGTACAAGATCCCAATGATAAATGTAACTACTGTATACTTAAAAAGTACCAATAAACTCAATGAAAAAAAAAAAGAAGACTGCAATTTCCAGAGATCAGCCAAACCTAGCCAATATGATCCATATCAGCATTCCTTTAGGTAAATTTAGGCTCTTTCCCTACCATATCCATCATACCCCAAATTCCTCCAATATACTATAAGTCTACAAGCTGGCTTACTTGAAAAAGTAAGGAACAGGAAGAGCCTGATTCCAAAATAAATGAACAGGATGAGTGAACCCCCCAAATATTTAAATTACCTATTTGTTAAAAAGCCCATTCTTATAGAATGGGCAAGTTGGTGTGTGTGTGTGTGTGTGTGTGTGTGTGTGTGTGTGTGTGTGTGTGTGTGTGTAGGGGGGTGTTCCACGGGCTTTTCATCCTTAAAAGAGAATTACATTAGAAATGTTCCCAGTTCCAAACTATAATGAATCTCATTTCTCTTAGTGCCCACACTTTGCTCTTGAAAGTGTCCTAAGTTGCTAATACATCCTTCTTGTGCCTCTTACTGATGCAGCCTGAAAATTCTTTATCTGCAAAGGGATTCAGTGACCTTGCTACAGAAGCATGGGTTAAATTCTTTATTTCAGGTACAGAACACTCTCAGGCCCAGCCTAGTGACAAAATGAGCCTACTAAAAAAGAAGGCAAACTACCACAATTTATTTAATAATAATAATTAGAATAGCCATAGAACTATTGAAAAATTTAAATTTATAATTTTAATATGCCCCACAAATCATCTATTCAAGGTGGTTTCATTGGAGGATTTCTCCAAATAAAGAATTTGCACCAATTTTTCAAATAAGAAAGTAGTCTCAAAACTCAAGAATTGAAAAAGCATCCAGTTAGGATTATGCAAATGAGACACTTTAGCAAAGAGAATATACAAATGTCAAATAAGCATATGGTAACATGTAAAATAATCATAAGCCTCTATACAAATGCAAATTGAAAGCATAGTGAGGTATGACATACCTATCAGGCTAAAATAAAAAATATTCCAATAAGCACATGAAAAGCATGTTTTCTTCAGTAGTGATATCTGGTATCTTCAATTTACTTTTAGTCATCAGGGAAAAATAAATTCAAGCTATGATATATCACTTCAAATCCACTACAATAGCTATTAGCAAAAAGGCAGATGACAATGAAATGTTGATAAAGATGTGGAGAAACTTGAATCCTCATATACTACTGAAGAAAATGTGAAATGGTTCATCTGCTTTGGAAAACAGTCAAATAGTTTCCCAGTAAGTTAAATATTTGTCAGCATATGACACAGCAATTTTACTCCTGGTGTATATATATTTTATAGATAAAGGCAAATGAGTGTTCATAGTAGTATTATTCATACTAATCAAAAGGCAGTGAAAGCCAGGCATGTTGGCCTACACTGGTAAACCCAGCACTGGGAGAATAAGGATGACAAGTTCAAGCCCAGCCTGAACATCTTAGCAACTTAGTGAGATACTCTCAAATTTTATAAAGAAGTGGGGATGTTGCACAGTGGAAGGCCCCTGAGTTCGATTTCCTATGCTGAAAAAAAAGGGGGTGATATTATTCATTAATGGATATCCATAAAAGCAATATTATTTCACAATTAAAAGGATTTAGGGGGCCGGGGATTTAGATCAGTGGTTCGGTGGCCTGCCCTGCAAGTGGAAGGACCCGAGTTCAATGCCCGGTACCAAAAAAATAAAAATAAAAACATAAAAGGATTTGGGTACTTTAATTAAAATTAAGTGTTAGAAATTCAATTCCTCAGACATCCTACTCATATTTCAAACCCTAGGCAGTCCAGTGGCTATAATTAAATTAAAATAGCCACATGTCTAATGGCTATAAGACAGCACAGGCACATTAACTAAATCATAATACTATTATTAGTGTTAATTTCCTGATCTTGATCATTGCATTTAGACTGCGTGAGAAGATGTCCTTAGTTGTAGGAAATACATATTACAGTTTTTAGAAGTTAAGAGTCAGCATGCTGTTATTTACAAACTTTAAAGTGTTTCAGAGGAAAGGGAGAAAGATAAAGCAAGTGTGGTAAAAGGTCAGGATTTGGAGAATCTGGCTAAAGTATATACAGAATTCTTTGTATTATTTTTGTTAATTTTTAAAGACTATTATTTTGAATTAAAGGTTAGCGAATAGCAGCATAAAATCAATGCTATTCTCCTTAAAAATTTAAAATATGAAAATATTAATATATTTCTTATCCATCAAAAAAAGGATTTACGTACTGACACATGCTACAACATGGTTGAATCTTGAAAACATTATGCTAAATGAGAGAGGCTAGTCATAAAGAACCATAAACTTTATGGTTCTAGTTTATTTGAAATGTCCAGAATAGGCAGACCTTTTAAAAGAGGAAGTAGATTACAAGCAAATCTGTCAAGAGAGGAAGTAGATTAGGGGTTGCCTAGGACTGAGAGTTATTGGTCAGTAGGAGATGATGGTAAGAGGTAGAGAATTTCTTTTGGGGGTAATGAAATTGTTCTGAAATGGATTATAGTAGTAAAACAACTCTGAGTATACTAAAAGCCACTGAACTACACACTTTTAGGTGATCCAAAAATAAAATGTTGAAAGACACAACATAATAGCTAATAAGAGTATTTCAACCTGTGGGTTCTCTATGAATAAACTGAAGGTTATCATTTAGTCTGACTTACACTATCAATTTTATTAACCCTGTACTACTGGCCTCATTGTGAAACTGGAAGTTATAGGTGAAAGGTGGGGAAAGCTCAGAAAACCTAAGTATTCAACATCTTCCCATCTAAAGACTGCACACCCTGCCCTTTTCTGGCTTCTTTGTTATCACCCCTCTAGGGCTTTATCATTTCATAATGGACTACTAAAATCTACTAATTGGTATTTTACCTTTTATTCTGTGCACAACAGTGATTCATGCTACATATACAGCCATCTTCACACATCCTTGCCTCATTTCATAGTAAATTTAAAAGATCTAGTAGAACTCCAACTCTCAAGAGCTAATTTCAAGATGGTACTTAAGGTCTTTCCTAATCTGGACACATCCTAACTTTATGCACACATCAATCAAATCCTTAGATGATCTCATTCATTTTTATTTTTAAACTACTAAATAAATTACTAATGGTATCTATCTCTGGACTTCCAGTCTTTACTTATATTTTAAGTATGATTATCAATACTTGAATGGCATCCATAAGAATTTCACAACCTCTACAACCACACTATTAACTTCAAAACCTTCAGACTGTTAACTTCCTAATAGTGCTGGAAAAATTACATGATCTTATTTGAAAATGGGAAAAAACTGCACTTACCTCATAGAGATGCAATAATTAATACATGCAAATTGTTTAAACCAGTGCTTGTTTTCTAATAAGTGCTCAATAAATATTACCTCAAATTATAATTACTATTCACCAATGGGCTCTAAAAATACTACAGTAAATCTCATAATTACTCACTAATTACTGTATTATTCATTATTGTAATGTATTATACTGTATCATCTTTCTATGTGACTTGGTCCTTCCCTTGTTTCTTACTTATCCTCCAACCACTTACTCTAACCTAAAAGTTATGATTTCTAACTGCATCATTCCTTCCCATTTATTATGTTTTAAATGAAGAATCATGACATAATGATTTTTTTCTATTTTTTCCTCTCTATTCCTATTACCTAAACTCTATTTCAGACCATATATTAAAATAAAGTTCTTAAACTCTTTACTATAAAAGCTATGAGAGCCTCCTACAGAATTTTCCCTTTCTCTGATCTTGTCCTCTTCAAGTTCATCTTTTAAATTACCATTACAACAATACACATAAAAGGTAAATTAAGACAAATAAAATAAATGCAAATATGAGTGAGTCATGTATATATTTACAATTCTGCAATGGCAATACATTAACTGTAGATCCTTATATTAAGGCCTGCCAAGCTCCTCTACTTATCTAGTTTATTAATATATCAACTAAATTATCTACTTATCACATACATTTAAAAACTATTAGTGATTAGTGAAAGCTTATGAGATTTACCACAACATCTGTACAGCCCTTCAGTCTCTAATACCTTGCATTTTACAAACTATCACCTTGCCTCACTTGGGTTTTATGCTCCACAAAGTCAAGAATCATATATGATATCTCCATAGCCTTTACCTCATTGTCTTCTAAACTATAGATTACAAGCAATTAAATCAATTTTGTGATTCATAATATTTTAAAAAATTGAAATAGGATCTAGCAGAGATATTGCACATAGTATGGATAAAAGTGATACTCATCAATATATGGACTTCACTTCTAGGCATCTATTCAGCTGGCCCCTCCGCTACATAGGACCTAGCAATACAAAGCTTCTCCCCATGAAAAAATTCTTCTTAGCATCCCTTCAGGCATAAAGTTTCACAATTAGCTTTCTTCACATAAAATCCTTCACTACAACTCCCCATAACTTTTCTTCAACTGTTACTGAAGTAGCCTCCTTTCTATGAATGACTTTTCCTAGTACACACTTAGGCAACTTTCCAGTAAGTTCCAAGGAATACCACCTTCTTGTGTATGACTCCTGCTAGCACTCCAGAGAACAGTATTATCATGTTCACTAAGAGTCACTCCAATGTAGAATCTCAGCTAACTTTTTCACCATCCAATGAGATACAGCTATGTCTTTTTCAATGAGATATGAATCTCAGTCGGGGCAGGAGAAAAGAGAGTCTTCTGTATGTCTTTGTATCTCACTATTCGATCTCAGATCTCAGTGTACTAGTTGCTCTGTCTGCACTCCTACATGCTTGAGAGTTCTCTATTCCTTATTAGGCATATATCCAGTACTTCAGTCTTCTGCTATGGTTGGTAATTCTTGACACTAATTTGCCTGTTCAAATTTTACTGTGATTTTTGTCACTTGATTGGAATTTGGCACTGTCAGTATTATTTTGTGAATCTTTTGTTTCAATTGTGTGTATATGTGTACTAGGCCATGATTGCAAACTGCATTTCTTTCTATGGGTCGCAGAAGCTTTAAAATCTCCACCCCATGTACAATGGGTATTTAAAGAATGGAATAAAGTTCCAAAACTTGATTTAAGCAAGATCATGGATCAAAGATCTAAATATTAAACAGAAATACTAAATCTTGTGAAAGATAAAATAGATAGGACTCTTAAAGACATTGATGTAGACAAAGACTTTAAGAACAAAACCCTGATTATACAAGAACTATCATAAAGAATCAACAACTGGGATCTCATCTCATTAAAAAGCTTTTGCACAGCAAGAGAAA
Organism: Fukomys damarensis; assembly: GCF_012274545.1. Classification (NCBI taxonomy): domain Eukaryota; kingdom Metazoa; phylum Chordata; class Mammalia; order Rodentia; family Bathyergidae; genus Fukomys; species Fukomys damarensis. The sequence continues at coordinate 49,993,384 of NW_022900951.1, read as the reverse complement.
ACATCAACAGAGTGAAGAGACAACCCATAGTTTGGGAAAAAAATTTTACCATCTATTTATCATACTAATGAATAATGTCTAGAATATATAAAGAACTAAAAAAATCAGAACCCTCAAATTTAAAGATACAATCCAAAAATGGCCATCTGAAATGCATAGACACTTCTCAGATGAAGAAGTAGCAACAGCAAATAAATACATGAAAAAATATTCAATATCACTGGTCATTCCAGAAATGTGAACTAAAACAACTTTGAGATTCTATCTCATTCCAAAAAGAATAGCTACTATCAAAAAAAATCAACCAATACCAAATATTGGAAGGAATGTGGGGAAAAGAAACCCTTCTTCACTGTTGGTGGGATTGTAGACTGGTGTAATCACTATGGAAATCAGTGTGGAGATTCCTCAAAACACTAAAACTTAAGGTTCTCTTTGCCTGAGCTATTCTCCTGCTGGGCATCTTCTCAAAAGAATTAAAAGGATCATACCACAGCGATACATACACACCCATGTTTATAGCAGCATGGTTTTTCATAGCTAAATCTTGAAAACAGCCAAAATGCCCATCAATCAACAAATGGATAAAGACAGGCTTTTTTAATAGAATGGAATACTACTCTACCATAAAGAAGGATGAGCTTCAGACATTTATAGATAAATGGATGGACCTTGAGATCATACTGTAAAGTGCAATAAATCAGACAAACATGTTTTTTTTTTCCTCATTGAGTTTATTGGTACATTTTAGGTATACAGTACAGTTACATTCATTATTGGGATCATGTACCTTTACATGACAGGTCTTGGTTCTCATTTTTTCCCTTGTCCCTGCCCTCCCTTCACCCCTCCTACCTCCCCCTTTACAAATACTTCATTTCCATTTCTTCATTTTCTAATATCTTTCTTTTCCCTTATTAGCTTTCCCCTACTCTTCTCACTTTCCCTACACCTTTAGTCCCTTTCTTCCTATTTCACATTGTCCATTATATCATTAGGATCTTATGTACTATTATAGATTATTCACACCAGAAAAACTATTCAGTATTTACATGTGTATTACATTTCACTTAGGAGTATATCCTCAATATGTATCCATTTTCCTACGAATGAATCTAATTTCTCATTCTTTATGGCTGAGTAATATTCCATTTTATAGAAAAAAACACATCTTCTTTATCCAGTATCCAACTGATGGGCAAATAGGCTGTTTCCAAGTTTTAGCTATTACAAACTGTGCTTCTGTAAACATAGGGGCTCATATATCACTGTGATATGATTCTTTTAATTCTTTTTGAAAGATACCCAGCAGAGGGATAGCTGAGTCAAATGGAACCTCTAGTCCCAGCTCTTTGAGGTATCTCCATGTTGATTTCCATAGTGGTTGCACCAGTCTGCTCTCCCACCAATACTGGAGAAGGGTTCCTTTCTCTCCACAACCCTGCCAACATTTGTTATTGTGTGATTTCTTGATACCAGCAATTCTTTGTGGGGTGAGGTGGAATCTCAGGGTTGTTTTCATCTGCATCTCTCCAATGACCAGTGATGTGGAACATTTTTTCATATATTTACTTGCTGCTTTTACTTCTTTGTCTGAGAAATATCTGTTCATTTCAGATGCCCATTTTTGAATTAGGTCTTTATATTTGGGGGGGGGCTGATTGTTTTGAGTTCTTTATATATTCTAGATAATAGTCCTTTGTCTGAGGAGCAGCTGGTAAAATTTTTTTTCCCACCTTGTAGGTTATCTCTTAACTCTATTGGTGGTTTCTCTTACAGTGCAGAAGCTTTTTAGTAAGGTGAGATCCCAGTTGTTGATTCTTTATGCTAGTTCCCATGCTACTGAGGATTTATTCATAAAGTCCTTTCCTATGACAATGTCTTCAAGAGTTCTACCTAACTTGTCTTCCAGCAAATTTAGTATTTCCATTTTAATGTTTATTTTTTTCTCTCTCATTGAGTTTATTGGTACATTTTAGGTATACAGTACAGCTACATTTATCATTGGGATCTTGCACCTTTACATGACAGGTCTTGGTTTGCATTTTTCCCCATATAAAAAACAGGGGATATATTTCCATTTTCTGATATTACCTTCAATCTTCTTTTTTAAAAATACTATAGTTTATATTGTAGACTATTTTCACTTTCTTGGTTAGGTTAATGCCTTAGTATTTAATTTTTCTTAATGCTATTGTAAAGATACTGTTTGCCTACTACCCTACTCATTGAGTTAGATTGGCATTAGTGTACAAGATCGTTATTGACTTTTGAGTGTTGACTTTGTATTCTGCTATGCTACTGAAATTGGTTATTAATAAGTTCTAGGGGTCTTTTGGTGGATTTTGGCTGGTCTTCTATGTAGAGAATCATGGCATCTGTAGATAACAATTTAATTTCTTCCTTGCCTATCCATATTCCTCTTTTTTTTTCTCTTGTCTAATTACTTTAACTAATATTTTGAGAATTTAATTGATCAGAAGTGCTCATACATTTGTTTTTCCTGATTTTAGAGGAAAAGTCATAGGCTTATTTCCATCTAGTATGATATTGGCCTTTGATTCGTCATAGATGGCTTTTATCAGATTGAGATAAAGACTTTCTATTCCTATTAGTGTTTTTATAATGAATAGATTATGAAAAAATGTATTTCCTGCCTCAGTTGAGATGATCATGTGATTTTTGTCCTTCCTTCTGCTTATGGGGTATATTAAATTTATCACTTTGCATATGTTGAACCATCGTTGCATCCCTACAATGACTCCTATTTGGTCAGGGTTTATGATCTTTTTGATGATTTGCTGCATTGTTTACCAATATCTTATTGAGGATTTTTGTACCTATGTTCATTAATATTTTTGGCCTGTAATTCTTTTTGGCTGGATCATTTTCTGGTTTTGGAACCAGGGTAACACTTGCTTCTGGGAATGACTTCAGCAGTACTGCTTCTCTTTCAATTTCATTAAAGAATTTCAGGAGTATTAGTAGCAGATCTTCTGAAAAGTTCTTATAAAATTCAGCAGTGAATCCATTAGAACATAGGCTTTTCTTAGATGGGTGTGTTTTTATTATTTCTTCAATTTCATTGACTAATACAGGCTTATTCAAGATGTTTACATCTTCACGGTTCAACTTTCACAGTTCCTAAGTATTTGGGAATATATTGCTTCCTCTAAATTTTCCATTTAATTATAGTACAGGTTCTCAAAGTAGCAACCAATAATTTTTTGAAAATTTCCACAATCTGGTGTGATTTAAAATTTTTTACTTCTAACTGCATCAATTTGAGGCTTTTCTTTTCTTATTTTGTTAAGACTGTCTAAGAGTCTATTTTCATTAAATTTTCAGTAAACTAACTCTGTAATTCATTGATTTTGGGGGGATTTTGTCTCAGTTTCATTCATTTCTGCTCTGATCCTTATCTCCTTCTTCATATTAGCTTTGGGTTTGGATTATTCTTATGTTTCTAGGACCTAGAGGTGCATTGTTAGGTTTGTTTTTGTTTTGTTTTGTTTATTTTTTGGTTTTTTGAGACAGGGTCTCACTATGTAGTGGAGACTGACCTGGAACTCACTATGTAGCCCAGACTGGTCTCGAACTCACAGCGATCCTCCTGCCTCAGCCTCCCAAGTGCTGGGATTACAGGCGTGTGCCACCATGCCCGGCTGTTTTTGTTTTTTGTGCTCATTCTTTTTCTGATAGAGGAAACCAGTTATGGACTTTCCTTATGCCCCTTTGGTTCCGGTATGCCATAGTGGCATTATCATTTGATTGTAAACTAATTTCTTATTTAATTTCCTCTATGAGTCATCAATTACTCAAGAAGGCATTATTTAATTTCCATGTGCTTTCATAATTTCTGTAGTGTCTTCTGCAACTGATTTCTAGGTTCATTGCACTATGATCAGAAAATATGCACTGGATAAATTCAACTGTTTTGCACTTACTCCAGTATATTTTGGGGCTAGTATATAGTATTTTGCTGACTTTCCCATGCGCTGTTGAGAATAATATGCATATTGTTGCTGGAATTAATAGTCGGTAGGTATCTATTGGGTCCATTTATTTGAAGGTTTGGTTCAACTGTGATATTTCTTGATTATTTTTTCTATTTGATCTGTCCATTTGTGACAGTGTTGTCCTCTATTAAAATTTTATTTTGCTGCTTATCTGATTTTTTATGTCCATTAGTGTTTGCTTTTTGAAATAAGGTGTGTCAGTATTTGATACACATGTATTTATGAATGTTAACTCTTACTGGTTGAACTGTTATGTAAACCGGTATGTACTGGCATTTTTGTCTTTTCTGATCAGTCTTGGCTTGAAATCCACTTTGTCTGAAATGAGGATAGCAACTATTTGATTTTTCTGGATTCCTATTGCATAGAACATTGTTCTCCATCCTTGAGTTTTCAACTGTCAGTTTCTTTATAAATATGTTCTGTAATGTATATTGCTGGGTTTTGTTTCTTGATCCATTATGCCAATCTGTATCTTTTGATTGAGGAATTGAGATCTTCACATTGAGAGTTATTAATGAAATGAACTAACCTATTCCTTTCATTACATTATTTTCATGTTATGTATTTCTTCATTTTTTCCTCTTTTAATTAACTGTTCATCCTAACAGGTGTATTCATTCATCTTCACCTAATGGCCATGTTGGCTTCACTGTCTCTTTTGAGAATATCTTTGAGAATATTTTGTAACGCTGGTTAGTGGTCACGAATTTTCTAGACTTTCTCTTTATCACTGAAATACTTTGTTTCCCAATCTATTTTAAAAGAAAGTTTGGCGGGATACATAAGTTGGGGTTATAAGTCTGCTGTAATTCTAATTTATATGTGATTCGTCGCCTTTCTCTAATAGACTTTAAGATTTTGTCCCTGTGATGGACTTCTGGTGGAGCAGAGAGGTTCTTTTTCGGTCATGGCTATTTGGGTTTTTATATGCATCACTTATTTGTATGTTTATTTCTTTCCATGTATGTAAGAAACATTCTGCCATTATTATTGTGAACAGGTTATGCTATTTGTGCTATCTTCTGATTTTTCACTCATTCCAATTATTATTAAATTAGTCTTCTTTGCATGGTGTAGCAGTTTTTAAATTTTTTAAATTTGTACTGGGGATCAAACTAGGGACTTGTCATTTGCAAGGCCATCAGTGGCACCACTGAGCTAAGTCCCATGATCCCTTGTTTTTAAGGTGGTTTTGAATAATTGGTCTTTGAAGTCATCATTGTCTTCTAGTTCTGAAATTTTGTCCTCACAAAGGTCAGTTCTGCTGCCCATACTTTCAATATGAATATGAATCTCCTGGATTTCTGACTGAAGCCTTTTCATGGACTCTAATTCTTTGGTAAGCTGGTCATTGATATTTTATATCATTTTTAAGCTCATCTAGCTTTATATTCATGTCTTCTGAAAGATCTGGCATTTATTTGGTTATCACTTTTATTACCTGTTTAGTTATATCTTATCTAATCCCACTGAGTATCTCTTTTTGCTGTCTTCTAACTTGTTCTGCTATCCTTTCACATATCCTTCCACCTTTTCTTCTCATTTTAATTCTATTGGTTTTATTTGTTTTGTGCTGAGATTTGTGCATGCTTATAGTCTAAAGATATTTTTTTTGCTAGATTGGTGATCTCCTTAGCTGTTTTGTCAGTGATATAATTTGGGTGTTGCTAACTATAATCCTTTGCCACAGTCATAAGTCTTGACTATCTAGGGTATTTTGGGAAGGGAGAATGCAATACAGTTAGCACAGAAACCAATTTCTCTGGGAATGTACTGTAGTATAGTTAATGGCACAATGTTAATGTGAGTGTTGGCTTACAGAGAAATAGTGACAATCATGCAGTCCTGTTAATATCAAATGAATAAGCTCTACTAGTATCATCCAAGACAAATTAAATATTAACATACCATAAGAATCAATTATGTACCACCTTTACTCCTAGAGAAGAAATCAGCAATTACAATGTAAACATTAAGGAAACTCAGATATTGACTTACATGTAACATGTACTAAATGTAACAGTTGTGCAGAAATACAAAAATTTCCCAAATCCTAAGAGAAATATAAAAAAAAAGGAGGGAAGGAAAGAAGAAAAATAAATAAATGCACTCACAGTCACAAAAAATAAAAACAAAACAAAAGAAAAAAACCCTAACCAGCAACATAAACCAACAAAAAATTTAAAAAAGGAAAACTCGTTGTGATTTTGAACATGTGGTTTCCTTCTGGGCCTACAATTTTCTGGCAGTGTCCAATTCAAGATGTGTACTTCTTCTTGTTTGTAAGTAAAGAACATAGTCAAGAATTCAGATCTGTGCTGGATACAGTCAACAGAAAGCAAGAAGTAGGATTAGGGCAGGGGTGCCATTCTGGGACTTTCAAATCCAGTGAGATTCAGGCTGAGCCTAGCCTCTCACTGTAGGGGTAGGGCCTGGGCTATTTAGTTTATAATCTTGCTGGGGTCATCTCTTACTGGCCTGACAAGGCTCACTGAGATATCTCCTGTGGTTGTACCTCACCCAGTCATCATGGAAACGGAACAGTGGGAACCCTGAAATGAAACACAACTTGACACTTTTTGTGATCATACACATTAAGGACTATCATACATTCTAGAAAAACTGACCAATTCATCATTGTGTAATGCTTCTTTTTATTCATGATCATTGTCTGGCTTTTATATTTGCTCTGTTTAAAATTAATATACCAAATACTACTTAGTTTGTATATTAGCATGATGTATCTTGCTCCATCCCATTAATCTATATGTATCTTCATATTGAAAGTAGGCTTCCTAGACTTTTCAACACACACCCTCAGGTCACTGACAGGCTGGAGTGAGGCACTTCAAGTCCTAAAAGAAAACACCCTACAACCTAGACTGATGTATCCTGCAAAACTCTCTTTCAAAATGGATGGGGAAATAAGATACTTCCATGACAAAGAACACTTGAGAAACATCATGAATACAAAACCAGCACTACAAGGAATTCTAAACAATATCCTACAAAAAGACAATGAGGTCACAACACCATGAGGACAAACAGACCAAATCAAATAGGAAAGGCAAGAAACTAAAAGGAGAGCGGGGGAAAAAGTAAAAAGAGTCAATAAAAGGACAATAATAAGGCAGTACATATCAATTATAACCATCAATGTCAACGGCCTCAATTCAACAATCAAGAGAAATAGACTGGCAGAATGGATTAAGAAGCAAAATCCAACAATATGTTGTATACAGGAAACACACCTAGTGCAAAAAGAAGCCCATAGACTGAAAGTGAAAGGATGGAAAACAATTCTCCACATGACACGAGTCCAGTAAAAAGCAGGGTTAGCAATCTTATTTGCAGAGAAAGTAAATTTCAAACCAAAACTCATTAAGAGAGACAAAGAAGGCCACTACATCCTTGCAAAGGCAACAATTCAAGAGGAAGAGATGACAGTCATAAACGTATATGCACCAAATATAAATGCCCCAACTATATAAAACAAATATTAAGTAACATGAAAAATCAAATAAACACTAATACAATTGTAGTGAGGGATCTAAATACCCCAATATCACAAATAGACAGAAAATCTAGGAAAAAAATCAACAATGAAATACTAGAACTGAACCAAGATTTTGAACGCATGGACTTAATAGATGTCTATAGAGTGTTCCACCCCACAAAATCAGAATATACATTATTTTCAGCTGCACATGGCTCATTCTCAAAGATAGGCCACATACTACATTATAGAACAGGTTTCAACAAATGCAAAGGAATCAAAGTTATCTCCTGTATATTATCAGATTATAGTGCAATCAAGCTGGAGATCAATAGCATAAGAAACCATAGAAACTTCACAAAAAAAAAGGAAAATGAACAACACTCTCCCGTACAATCAAAGGGCCACAGAGGAAATCAAAGAAGAAATTAGACATTTTTTACAAATAAATGAAAAATGTCAATACAAGATACAGGAATCTATGGGACACAATGAAGCAGTTCTACGTGGAAAATTCATAGCATTGAATGCCCACACTAGGAAAACAGAATGAGCTCAAATAAACAACCTAACGATGAATCTTAGACTCCTACAAAAACAAGAGTAAGAAAAACCCAGAGCTTGAATAAGAGAGGAAATTATAAAGATTAGAGCAGAAATCAATGCAATGGAAACTAAGAAAACAATACAAAAAATAAATGAATTGAAGAAGTAGTTTTTTGAAACAATAAATAAAATCAATAAATCCTAAGACAACCTTATAAAAAAAAGAAAAGAAAAGGCTCAGATTCATGTAATTAGGAATGAAAAAGGTGAAGTCACAACAGATCCAACAGAAATCCAGAGGATCATCAATAACTACTTTGATAACCTGTACTCTAATAAAATGGAAAACACAGAAGAAATGGACAGATTTCTTGATATTTATGAATTACCAATGTTGAACGAAGAAGATAAAAATATTTTAAACACTCCAATTAAAATCAGTGAAATTGAAAATGTAATTAAAAGTTTACTAACAAAGAAAAGCCCAGGTCTTCATGGATTCACTGCTGAATTTTACAAGACATTTAGAGAAGAACTACTGCCATTACTCTTCAAACTTTTCAGTGAAATTGAAAGCGAAGCAATACTTCCAAATTCATTCCTGGAAGCAAGTATCACTTTGATTCCCAAACAAGGGAAAGATGCAACTAAGAAAGAGAACTACAGGCCAATCTCCTTAAAGAATATAGATGCAAAAATCCTCAATAAGATACTAGCAAACAGAATACAGAGGATCATCAAGAAGATCATTCATCCCGACCAAGGCAGATTTATTCAAGGGAAGCAAGGATGGTTCAACACATGTAAGTCAATTAATGTAATACACTATATTAACAGAATCAAGGACAAAATCCATGTGACCCTCTTGATAGATGCAGAAAAAGCATTTGACAAAATTCAACACCCATTCATGATAAAAACCCTGCAAATAATTGGAATAGATGGTCTATATCTCGACTTAATATAGGCTATCTATGAAAAACCAACAGCCAACATCATATTAAATGGCCAAAAACTGAAAACCTTCACGTTATAATCAGGAACAAGACAAGGATGCCCACTATCACCACTCATGTTCAATACAGTTCTGGAAACATTAGCCACAGCAATTAGACATGAGAAAAAAAATTAAAGTAATAAATATAGGAAAGGAAGAAGTTAAACTGTCATCATTTGCTGATGATATGATACTCTACATTGAAGAACGAAAACATTCCACCAAAAGACTTCTAGACTTAATTGAAACTTTTAGCAGAGTAGCTGGATACACGGTCAACACTAAAAAATCAATAGCTTTCATATATACAAATAACAGACTCACTGAGAGAGAAATGAGTGAAATAATTCCTTTCACAATAGCATCCCAAAAAATGAAGTATCTAGGAATTCTAAAGAAGGAGGCAAAAGAGCTCTACACTGAAAACTACACCACCTGAAAAAAGAGATAGAAGAGAATATAAGAAAATGAAAAGATATCCCCTGCTCTTGGGTAGGAAGAATCAACATAGTGAAAATGGGCATACTACCAAAACTGCTATACAGACTCAATGCAATTCTGGTTGAAACTCCAGCAGTATACTTCAAAGAACTAGAAAAAAAACAATCCAAAAATTCATTTGGAATCAGAAGAGACCCAGAATAGCAAAAGCCATTCTAGGCAACAGAGACATGGCAGCGGATATAACAATTCCCAATTTGAAACTATACTACAAAGCCACTGATAAAAACAGCATGGTACTGGCAAAGAAACAGATCTGAGGATCAGTAGAACAGACTGGAAGACACAAAAACAACTCCAGATGTACTCAGCTACCTATCTTTGGCAAAGGAGCCAACCATCCTCACTGGAGGCAAGATAGTCTCTTTAATAAATGGTGTTGGAAAGACTGGATTTCAACCTGCCAAAGATTAAAACTAGACCCCTACCTTTCATCATGCATTAAAGTAAAATCCAAGTGGATTAAAGATCTAAATATTAAAACAGAAACAGTAAACTTGCTGGAAGGTAAGCTAGGCAGAACTCTGGAAGACACTGGCATAGAAAACAAATCCTCAGTAGCATGGGAACTAGTAGAAAGAATCAACAACTGGGATCTCATCCTATTAAAAAGCTTCTGCACTGCAAAAGAAACCATCAACAAAATGAAGAGACAACCTACAATGTGGGAAAAAATTTTTACCAGCTACTCCTCAGACAAAGGACTATTATCTAGAATATATAAAGAACTCAAAACAATCAGCCCCCCCAATATAAAGACCCAATTCCAAAATGGGCCTCTGAAATGAACAGACATTTCTCAGACAAAGAAAAAGCAGCAAGTAAATATATGAAAAAATGTTTCACATCACTGGTCATTGGAGAGATGCAGATGAAAACAACACTGAGATTCCACCTTACCCCACAAAGAATGGCTGCTATCAAGAAATCACACAATAACAAATGTTGGCAGGGTTGTGGGGAGAAAGGAACACTTTTCCATTGCTGGTGGGAGTGCAGACTGGTGCAACTACTATGGAAATCAATATGGAGATACCTTAAACAATTAGGATTAGAGGTTCCATTTGACCCAGCCCTCCCTCTGTTGGGTATCTTTCCAAAAGAATTAAAAGAATCATATCACAGTGATATATGCATACCTATATTTATAGTGGCACAGTTTGTAATAGCTAAAACTTGGAGACAGCCCATTTGCCCATCAATTGAAGACTGGATAAAGATGATGTGGTTTTTCTATAAAGTGGAACAATACTCAGCCATAAGGAATGAGAAATTAGCTTCATTCGTAGGAAAATGGATGGATATTTAGGATATACTCCTAAGTGAAATAAGTCACACATGTGTAAATGCGAATAGATTCTCTGGTGTGAAAAACTATAATTGTATCTAAGATCCTAATGTATAATTGACAATGTGAAATAGGAAGAAATGGCTAAAGGTGTTTGGTAAGTTGGAAAGGTAGGGGAAAGGAAATAAGGGAAAAGAAAAAAATATTAGAAAGTTAAAAAATGGAAATGAAGAGTTAGTAAAGGGGGATGGGAGGGGGGTGAAGGGAGGGCAGTGACAAGGGGAAAAATGAGAACCAAGACCTGTCATGCAAAGGTACAAAATCCCAATGATGAATGTAACTGTACTGTATGCCTAAAATGTACCAATAAACTCAATGAGAGAAAAAATAGATAAATAAAGCAGGCTTCCTGCAGACAATGAACTGTTCAGTTTTGTGTCTGATCAACTCTGACAATCTGTTTTTTTATTTGATGTATTCAGATCACTGATGCTTAAAGTGATTACTGATACTATTATATTAAATATCTACTATGTATACTAATATTTTCTAATTATTGCTCCTATTCTCTGTTCCTAATTTTGACATCTACTCTTCCCTGTATTTGGTAATTTTCATGTATTTTGCTGATTCCATTTTCCTGTCCCTTCTTAGCAAATTAATTTTTCTATTTATTTACCTTTTCAGTGGTTATTCTAGGGTTGGAATATATATTTATAACTAACCCAAGTCCACTTCTGAGTAACACTATACCATTTCACACATGGTGGCATAACCCTATAATAATAAAGTATTTCTAATTTTGCCTCTCATCCTTGGTATCATGGGCGTTGTTCATTTCACTTATACATAAGTTATAATGATTAAATACATTCTTACTATTATTTTTTAAGAAACTGTTATCTGTACTCAGACAAATTTTTTAATTACCACTTATTTCTTCTGCAATACTTTTCCTTTCTTTAAGTAGACACAAGATATTGGGGTATGTAATTTTTTTCTTTCTTAAGAACTTTTTAAATATGTATTGAAAAGCAAGGGCACTGGCAAAAAATTTCCTCAAGCTTTGTTTATATGAGAAAGTATTTCTCCTTTCCCTTTGTTGATTTTTTTGAATGTACAAAATCTAGGTTTCTGGAGTATTTTTCTCTCTCAACACATTAAATAAATAAATTCCACTCTCATTGCTTTCAGGTTTCTGGAAAGTCAAATATAATTCTTTTCTTTGCTTAAGTATGGTGCATTTATTTTCTCTGACTTCTTTCAAGGCATCTTCCTTACCTTACTTAGATTCACGGACTTGACTATGATGTGCGTAGGTGCAGTTTTTGGTCTGTTGCATTTGATTTGGTCTGGTGTTTTAGCATTTATACTGACTGCAGTTCTCTAAGCTCCTTAAACTTGTAGTTTTGTGCCTGACATAAATTTGAAGAAATTCACAGTCATTACTGTTTTAAATATTTTGTTTAGTTACCATCTTCCTCCTTCTCCCCCTTCTCCTCCTCCCCCTCATCCTGCTGATACTCCCATTAGGCTCATGTCACATGTTTTATAGTTGCCCCATAATTCCTGGATAATCTCTTCTGGTTTTTATCCAGTATTTTTTTCCTCTTTGCTTTTTGGTTTTCTATCGACATCCTCAAGCTCAGATGCTTTTCTCAGCCATGTGCATGTCTGCTAAAAAAACTTTCTTCTTTTCTGCCACTATTTTTTATCTCTCGGATTTTACTATTAACTCATACAATTTTCCTATTGGCTCACATTACCAATCTGTTCTTGCATTTTAACCACCGTTAGAGTATTTTTTAATTTATTTTTTGTTTGTTTTGGTTTCTTCAGACATGGTCCCACTATGTAACTCGGGCTGCTGTTAAGTGTGACATGCAGTCTGGGCGGGCCTTGAACTCAATGAAACCCATCTCAGCCTCACAAGTTGGTAAGTTGGAAAGGTAGGGGAAAGGAAATAAGGGAGAAGAGCATCTGATTGGGCTCAACAATTACTTTTTCTTTGTTATCAGGATTTGAATTGGGGCTCTTGTGCTTGTGCTTGCAAGGCGGGAACCACTGAGCCAAATTCCCCACCCTTAGAGTTTTAGCATATTAATCACATTTTAAATTATTGGCCTGATAATTTCGGCATTCATTGCATATCACACTATGGTTCTGATACTTGCTTTGTCCTTTCAAGCTGTAAGTTTGGTCTTTAACATGTCATACAACTTTTTGGTGAAAGATGAGCATGAGGCACTGGATAAAAGAAATGGCAGGAAAAAATACCTTTAGTAATATGGTGGAAAGGTATGGGGAAGGAAGTTTTCTTTAGTCCTATGATTACATCTCAGCCTTTTAATGAGCTTATTCTCCTGTGCTATGAACTTCACAAGTTTTGCTCAGTTTTATCCTCCTTCTAGGTGAGAAAAGATGGCTAGAAGTTGCTGGCTTGAGGTATTTCCCTTCTCTTGGATTACTTACTCTGCTAAAACCCTATCCAGTTAGGTTCTGTTAAAACAGTTTGTTTTGTGTTGCCACCTGCATCACAGGCACAAGGTCCTGGAGTTTGATCCCAAGAACCCCCCCAAAAAAAGTTTGTTTTGAGGACAGCTATTACTAAAACAACAGAATCATCTGGCGTATTTCAGAAAGGCTACATTTCCCCCACCCACTACCAGAAGTACAAGAGGACTTTTCTCTCATCTTTATTATAAAAACTTGGCAGCACTCCTGGTTCAGATTTTAGTCACCAGACTATTGGTTACAGAGCTTTCTGCATCTGAGTCTCTGCTCCAGAAAGGTACATTTGTCTCTCTGTCTCTCCAATTTAGGGTCTAGCAGTGTTCCCCACAAACTTAACTCTCTAATAGATATAAGCAAGGCAGTTGATTTTGAGTTTGTCCACTGAGAGAGAAATTAGGGAAAAAATACCTTTCACAATAGCATAGGAAAAAATGAAGTATCCAGGAATCAGTCTAACAAAAGAAGCAAAAGACCTCTACACTGAAAACTACAGCACTCTGAAAAAAGAGTTCCAAGAGGAAATAAGAAAATAGACAGATATCCCTTGTCCCTGGGTAAGAAGAATCAACATAGTGAAAATGTCCATACTATCAAAACTGCTATACAGATTCAATGCAATCCTAATTGAAATTCCAACAATATATTTCACAGAACTAGAAAAATTAATCCAAAAAAATCATTGGGAACCAGAAGAGACTGACAACAGCAAAAGTAATAGGAAACAGAGACATGGCAGTGGGTATCAAAATCCCTAACTTGAAACTATACTACAAAGCCACTGTGGTTAAAACAGCATGGTACGGGCAAAGAAAAACACTTGAGGATCAGTGGAATAGATTGAAAGATACAGAAACAACTTCAGATGTACTCAGCTACCTCATCTTGGACAAAGGAGCCAACCATCCTCACTGGAGGAAAGACAGCCTCTTTCATTAATAGTGTTGAAAAAACTGGATTTCAATGTGCCAAAGATTAAAACTAGACCCTTATCTTTCACCATGCACTAAACTAAAATTCAAGTAGATTAAAGATCTAAATATTAAAAAAAAGAGACACTAGGGCCAGGGATTTATCTCAGTGGTCCCGCCGCCTGCCTTGTAAGGCCAAGGACCTGCATTTGATCTTGATTCCTGGAACAACAACAACAACAAAATTATAGAAAAGAGACACTAAATTTGCAGGAAGATAAGTTAGGCAGAAGCCTTGAAAACATTGGCCATAGTGACGATATACTCCTAAGTGAAATACATAAGTCACACATATGTAAATATCAAATAGTTTCTCTGGTTTGAAAAACTATAATAGTACATAAGATCCTAATGAGATAATTGACAACGTGAAATAGGAAGAAAAGGGATAAAGGTGTAGGGAAAGTGGGAAGGGTAGGGGAAAGGTAATACGGGAAAAGAAAACAAATAGGAGAAAATGGAAATAAAGTGTCTATAAATGGGGAGGGCAGGAGGGGGTGAAGGGAAGGCAGGGACAAGGGGAAAAATAAGAACCAAGATCTTTCATGTAAAGGTGCAAGATCCCAATAACGACTGTTACTCTACTATATAACTAAAATGTACCAATAAACTCAATTAAAAAAAGAAAACATTGGCATAGGAAATGACTTTATGAAAAAATCCTCAGTAGCATGGGAACTAGCACAAAGAATCAACAACTGGGATCTCATCTTATTAAAAAGCTTCTGCACTGCAAAAGAAACCACCAACAGAGTTAAGAGACAACCTACAACATCAGAAAAAATTTTTACCAGCTGCTCCTAAGGCTAAGGACTATTAGCTAGAATATATAAAGAACTCAAAAAAATCAGGCCCCGCAAATATAAAGACCCATTTCAAAAATGGTCATCTGAAATGAACAGATATTTCTCAGACAAAGAAGGAAAAGCAGCAAATAAATATATGAAAAAAGGTTCCACATCACTGGTTGTTTGAGAGATGCAGATGAAAACAACACTGAGATTCCACCTCACCCCACAAAGAATGGCTGCTATCAAGAAATCAACCAATAACAAAGGTTGGCAAGGCTATAAGGAGACAGGAAACCTTCTCCATTGTTTGTGAGAGTGGAGTCTGGTGCAACCACTAAGGAAATCAATATGAAGATACCACAAAGAGCTGGGACTAGAGGTTCCATTTGACCCAGCTATCCCTCTGCTGAGTATCTTTCCAAAAGAATTAAAAGAATCATACCACAGTGATATATGCTCACCCATATTTATAGTGGCACAGTTTGTAATAGCTAAAACTTGGAAACAGCCCCATTGCCCACCAGTTGGACACTGGATAAAGAAGATGTGGTTTTTCTATAAAATGGAATACTGCTCAGCCATAAAGAATGAGAAATTAGAGTAATCCATAGGAAAATGGATGCATATTAAGGTCATACTCTTAAGTGAAATAAATAATTCACACATTTGTAAATACCAGATAGTATCTCTGGTGTGAAAAACTAAAAGTGTAAATAAGATCCAAATGGTGTAATTGACAATGTGAAATAGGAAGAAAAGGGCTAAAGGTGTAGGGTAAGTGTTAAGGGTAGGGGAAAGGATATAACAGAAAAGAAAAAAATATGAGAATGAAAAAATGGAAACAAAGTTTTTGTAAATAGAGAAGAGTGGAGGGGGTAAAGGGAGGGTAGGGGTATGGGAAAAAAATGAGAACCAAGACCTGTCATGTAAAGGTACAAGATCCTAATGTTGAATGTAACTGTACTTTACACCTAAAAAGTACCAATAAACTCAATGAGAAAGAAAATGTGGTTTTTCCTATAAAATTGAGTACTGCTCAGTCATAAAGAATGAGAAACTAGAGACGTTTATAGCTAAATGGATGCACATTCATGCGATACTCTTTTTTTTTTCTTTCTTTCTTTCTTTCTTTTTTTTTTAGTTCCAGGAATTGAACTCAGGTCTTTGAGCTTGCAAGACAGATGCATGAACCACGGAGCTAAACCCCCGGCCCAGGGTGATACTCTTACTTGAAATAAATAGGACATGTATGTGTAAATACTGAATAGTTTCTGTAGTGAGAGAAACTGAAAGTGTAAGTAAGGACTAAAAGTTATAATAGTAAATAATTTGAAATAGTAGAAAAGATGCAAAGTTTAAGTGGAAATGGGAAGGGTAGGTGAAAATAAAGATGGGAATGGAATTAACATGAGAAAAAGAAAAATGAAAACAAGGTCTTTGTAGATAGCGATGTGTGGAAGGGTTAAAGGAAGGCAGGGGAATGGGGAAAAAATAAGAACCAAAATGGATTATGTAAAGATGCAAATTTCAAATGATGAATGTCACTACATTGTATACCTGAAATGTACCAAGAAAATTAAATAATTAATTTAAAAAACCCTACTAACAAAGAAAAGTCCAGATTCTGATGGGTTTACTGCTGAATTTTATAAGGAATTTAGAGACAATCTAATGCCAGTTCTCCCCAAAGTCATTAGTGAAATTGAAAGAGAAGCAATACTTGAATTCCTAGAAGCAAGTATTACCCTGATTTCAACATCAGAGTAGGACTCAACCAAAAAGAAGGGCAAGGCAATCTTTCTAATTAATATAGATGCAAAACTCCTCAATAAAATAATGGCAAACAGAATACAGAAGATCATTAAGTAGATTATACACCAAACCCAAATAAGTTTTATCCCAGGGATGCAGGGATGGTTCCTCAAATCAATAAATGTAGTATACTATGTCAACACAGCCAAAGATAAAAATCACAAGATTATCTCAATAGATTCATAAAAATCATTTGACAAAGTCCAACACCCATTCATGATTAAAAACAAAAAACTACATAAAATTGGAGTAAATGGTCTTCATTCCAACCTAATAAATCTATGAAAAACCAACAGCCAACATCATACTAAATGGAAAAAAAACTAAAATCTTTCACTCTAAATCAGAAGCAAGACAAGAATCCCTGCTATCACCACTCATAGTCAGTACAGAGGAATTCAAAGAGAAAGCATATTTACACTGTTGGTGGGACTCTAGACTGGTGCAATCACTGTGGAAATTGGTATACAGAATCCTCAAAAACTAAAGCTAGAGGTTCCATTTGACCCAGCTATTCCTCTTCTTGGTATCCTCCTGAAAGAAGTAAAAGTATCATACCACAGTTATATATGAACACCCATATTTATAGCAGCACAGTTTGCAATAGCTAAATCTTGGAGACAACCCAAATGCCCATCAACAGATTAATGGGTAAGGAAAATGTGGCTTATTTATACAGTGGAGCAGTATTCTGCCATAAAGAAGGATAAACTGGAGTCATTTCTGGGTAAAAGGATGCACTTTGAGACCATATTCTTAAGTGAAGTAAATCAGACATACAAATTTAAATATCACATTTTTTTTGGTGTGAGAATCCAAAAGGGTAAATGAGGGCCAAAATGTATAGTAGTAAAATAGAAAGAAAATGTTGAAAGGGGAAGAGGCACAAGGAGTGGAGAAAGGTGAAACATAGGAAGGGGAAAAAAAGAATAGAAGAAAAAATAGAAACAAAGCTTTGTAAATAAGAGGGGAAAAGGGGTTGAAGGGAGGAAAGGGGACTAGGCACAAAAGAGAAAGCAAGATATATTATGTACAGGTACAAATTCCCTATGATGAATGTGATCATTATGTATATCTAATATATACCAATAAAATTAATGTTTTTTTTAAAAATGAATGGGTCATGATCACTATACTCTTCTTGGCAGAGACTCCTTTTTCACTTTTTAGAGTTGCATTGCTTGGATTGTGACCCACTCCTCCATCTTCTAAATTATCAATGTAAAATATTGTTTCAATCATCACATTGCCTTTTCTCTGGTTCCATCTCTTTCTGCTCCCTCCTATAGTGTCACACATGATGCCAGTAAGGCACCCATAGATCATCCAGAATGACCAGCCTATCTCAATGTCCCTATTTCAATAAGATCTGCAAAGTCCTTTTTATCACATATTTCAAGTTCCAGAGACCAAAACTAGATAAATTGAGGAGCCATTATTCAGTTTACCACAAGGAACAAATATAAACTCTGCTTCTAGATTCAAAAAACCCAACAATTTCTATTTTAAAGTAGGAAGAACCATGGATCAAAAGTAGTTCATTGCAAAGCAAGAAGAGCTGATATAATCAACTTGTTTACTAACATGATTTGTTTATCAAAAACTTCCTCTGTTTATCAAGAAAAGTATAGGGTGCAGAATGAGAATGAGAACAGGCCTACTCAGATCACAGTTGGAATATTATATTAGATTTCCACAATTAAAGATACACAATAAAAACCTGATATTTATCCAGAGAACAACAGCATAATCAATGAAATAAATATATTTTGTTCTCTAATGAATAATATGTAGAGTAATATGCCAATTATTGTTTTAAATACATTATATGCATTAGCTCATTTAATTCTTTCAAGAACTCTTATCTGGTTGATATTAAGTATTAATTGTTACCATTTTATAGGAGAACTAAGGCACAAATTAATTTAAGTAACTTACTTAGAATCACCTATACCACTAAACTGACAAGACACATATAAATACAGACAATTTAGCTCTGGTGTCCACAATTTAAGAACTATAACACATTGTCTTTCTTAGCCACCATGGAATATTGGAGCCATTTCAGGAGGTGAGAAAAACTGTCCTTACATTACTCGTGGATCATCAGATAGAAGAGGGTTTAGACATAGTCTGTATCACTATATAATGACCAAAACTAAGAGCTCTGAATTACATTTGAAGTAGCTAACAGGTCATTGTGATAGTTAACAGACTGTCAACTTGAGTAAACACCCAATTACATTGGATCAGCATAGTTCAGTGTGGCTGAAGGGATTTACTGAAGACAGAAGACCCACCTTTGGTGTGAGTGGCATCTGAATGTAATAAAAATGAAACAAAGAAGGAAGTCTCCTATTTCTTTGGGGAACTCGCCCCCAACTCCACCTTGGATGTCATCACCTGGCTTCCATCACAGACTCTTCAGCCTCCTGATATGGACTTGTACAGAACATTGCAGTGAGCTCCAGGCCTTTGAATGTATCCTTCAGATCTCCAGCATACAAAGTCCTTTTGCACACTTTCACGCATTTCATGTAGGTGGCATTGTATCTATCTATCTATCTATCTATCTATCTATCTATCTATCTATCTTGCATTAAAACTGTTTCTCTAGTAAGTACTGACTGATACAAATTTTGGTACCAGGAGTGGCTCTAGAGAAAGAATTATAAAGATGAAATTCTTTAATGGTTTTATTGATTCCTGGAGTTGGCTCTCTAACTTGAGGAGAATTAAAGATGCCATAGTCTCTCCTAATAATATGGGCAATACTGACAGTCCTTGGTGTGAATTGTTTAATACTCAATGTATATCTATTTCATCATCCTAATTCATCACTTGTGAGATATAAGAAATTTAGCAACTCCATACATGATGCTTGTGAATATTTTTGGCAGGGTGGAAAATAAAATGATGCTGGCTGGTTGCCCTTAGCATCTCTGGACAAACTAGTAAAGGAAAATAATGAGCTAAAAATATGCATAGGAAATCTAAAGTCTTCTAAATGTGAAAACAATAGAAAAGATGACCTGAGGACATCACAAGAACCAAAAGGATCCCACACTTTTCAGCCTCAAAACTGAAAAGTCAAAGATTTGGCTATGAGAAGATAGCCCCAGAGCAACATGTTCCAGAATGACAATCTTCTAGAGAATTTGTTCCTCGGGACTGGGTTTGTAGTCCTCACCAATCCAGGCACCCAACCGTACAACCAAAAGAGAAGGAAGTCTGGCTACTGCTCCAACTGGTGGGAGATCTTGGTGCCATCCACATGGTACTGCTTTTAGTACATGCAGGATACAAGAGTTGTGATGTCAGAAAAGCTTCCACCCCAACTTCAGAAGAAGGCCTGGGAGGCCAGGCAGTGTGACCCTGAGAGGGCACTGTGTGAAGCCGCAAGTGTGCAGCTGAAGGTCAGTGGAGACCCCAGAAGGGTAGTAAAGCCAGGAACACAGGTCCTCTGAGGAAATTTGTAAAGAGTGACCAGAACCAGCCCAGAAGAGAAGCCTATGGCAGCCTATGGCAGTGCCATAGGGACAGAGCCACCCAAGTTTTTGTTCACATATTGCCACAGATTGCAGTGGATCTTGGAACTATGGGATTTAATGTTTGCCCTGCTGGATTTTGGTCATGCTTTGTTCCCATTCCTTTCTATCTCCCTATTTATACCTTTTGAAATGTAAATGTTTATTTTGTGCTTTTTTTGTTGGATATGTTCAACATTCTTTTCACTCACAAGCCGGCTCCCAGCTAGGAGTTTGCTTTAAATCTCAGAGAAGAGTTTAGACTTGGCTTTTCGCAATGCTGAAAGTGTCAGGACATTATCAAATCTTAGAGATGGACTAAAATGGCTTTTGCATCAAATGGATGCACATGAGTCTCTGAGGGGTGAAGGGCAGAATCTTACCGTTTATATGTAGAAGTCACCAGAGATCCTTATGAAGTCATAGATGGGGAGCTTTGAAGGTGGCTGGATTAAGGGTGTGATACCACAATTAAGGATGTGATACCAGGATTAAGAGTGTGGATAATGTAAGCACCACCCTAGGTATGACTACCACCATTCAATAGACTGGATGGAATATAAAGGGATAAAAAGAAGAAAGGCTTGCCGCTGCTGCTGCTTCCTGCTTTGCTGCTTTGTGCCTGTCGTGTAGTGGACTGTTTTTCCTCTGCCAAGACTCTGTACCATGGAAACCTGCCTTGGATCCAGCTGATTATGAACTGAAGCCTCTACAATGAGTGAGTCAAAATAAACCTTTGCTCATTTAACTTTGGGTGCCGTGTATTTTGTTGATGAAAAGGAAACTCACAAAGACTGCCATTCTGAATTTGATTTGTGAGATTGTAAATTTCTTCGCAACAGCTATGATTAAGCAGAAGCTGAAGAAACAGCTATTACAAATGTTCCAGAATCTAGATGGAACATTTAAGTCTACAATCTGAGAACTAAAAAAGGTTCACATCTATATCATGGCAAAACTTATTTAGTTTGCAAAAGCTCACCAGGTGTACTTTTCCATCACCACACCAATGATCAGTCTTCTTTCTCTCTTTCTGAGAATCACTATAGTACATGATTTTCTTAAAATAAGTTATAATATTCCGTAGTAACTTTTAACGTCTTTATGAATGTTGATTTCATTCTGCAACCTGTGAAACTTCTACAGGCTAATTCAAATCTTGCCACAATCCCTATCTCAACAATATATCTGGAGGTGAAAGATTGCATTGTTAATGATTTCGAGATACCTTTGACCACGACTCATATTTTACCTCAATACAAAGTGCAAAAATGTTTCAGAAATAATAGTTATCCTTACTATGACCAATGAAGTCTATTTTATATTCATCTCTCTTTCATCTTTTTAAAAATTGCTGATCATAACTCACAAAATTGATTTATGATATCAGTGGGTTTCAATTCATACTACAAAATACTTTCGCTATGCCTAGTATTTATCTGTTGCTTCCCAAGTATTTCTGAAGCTTTTTTACTGACATAGACACCAAATTTCTGTATTCTCAGTTCCCTGACAGACTTCTTCACCTACAGTGTTATCTTTCCTTCCATCTATCTTTTCTTCCATCTTACCTCAGCTACCCCAAACCTATGGTCAGACCATAGGCCTTTATCTAAAATAATATCACTTCCAAAATCTCCTTTTCATGCCTTTTAATTTCACCCTTATCTTTATTAGCTCTCTAGATAACAATCACTCCTAAAATTCTTTTGTTGCACAGGCAATCTATTCACTTCATCGCTTTGATTTCCTATTATCTTCTTTTGTCCTTTCATGTCTTTTTTTTTTTTTTTTTTTTTTCCAGGGTCTCAGTATGTAGTTGAGATTGAATTGAAACTCACTATGTAGTCCAGGCTGGTCTCGAACTCACAGTGATCCTCCTGCCACAGCCTCCCAAGTGCTGGGATTACAGGCATGTACCATCATGCCTGGTTTATATCTCCTTTTCTATTGAAGAAACTGAGTATTTATAAAAGTAAGAACTTCTCAAGAGTGCTGGGATTACAGACGTGTGCCACCACTCCTGGCTTGTCCTTTCATGTCTTTATGCTGCTTAGATTCCAAAATCATCTCTTGTACTTCTACTCCCTTGCCGTTATCCCCCCTTGAAATACTTCCTTTACAAACTGTGAATTCTAGTTAAATCCAATTAACTCATCACTCTTCTCAAACAAATTCAAGTATAAATACCATTAAGTGGATTAAAACACAAGGGAGGTGTCATAGTAGAAGGGGTAGCTAAGGAAGCTTACTATGGAGTGGCATTGCCCCAACAGGATAAAGGGAGCATTCACCCAGAGGACATCATCATGTGTGTTAGAGTCCAAGGAGATGAGGAGGGAGACCATGTTGGAGGGAGAGCACTTGTTGTAGGGTAGTAGAATTCAAATAAAACAATCACACTCAGAAATGTCTCCTTAGACATGATTAATAGCCTGAGTACATTAGAGGTGTCTACATGGAGAGGCAAACATCAGAGCTCCTAAAGGGAGTACTATGGTTTAGATTAAGAATGACCCGCAAAACTATCACATACTCAGGGGCAAGCTTCTAGAAGGTGACTGGATCATGGAGGCACTATAGTTGACTTGCTCTTAGGAGGTGAGACTTGGTCAGAAAATGCAGATCACCAGGGGTGTAACTTGGAAGTATATATTCTTTTTTTTCCCTTGCCTACATGACTTGAGCAGCTTTTCTCCATGCTAGGTCCTTCCACCATGCTGTTTCTGTGTTTGAGCCTGCCAACCATGGACTAAAACTTCTGAAACTATAAGGCAAAAATAAGCCCCTCCTTTAAATTTTGGTTGTCAGGTATTATGTCACAGTGACTAGTAAAATGACTAAGACAAAAAGAAAAGTATCCATTCTGTGGGCTGGTCTAGTATGGAGCGTTAAAGGCCAAGAGAGAAGTGTATATGTCCATACTAGGGAACAGCCCTGAATTAAATGTCATACCCTATGAAAAGTTCAGACAATATCCCTGTAAAGGGGCAACTTAAAATGGAGTGTCAAGTGAAAGAAGAGTGAGTATTCCATTCATGATACTATAACAAAATACCATAAGTATCTTATAAGCATCTTATAAGCAACAGAAATTCATTTCTTTTATTTCTGAAGGTTGAGATGTCCAAGATAAGGGAGCCAAGAAGTTCAATGTCTGGTGACAGCTACTTTCTGATTCATAAGCCATTTTATCTCTGTGACCTTTCATGATGGAAAGGGCAAAGAAACCCTCCTGTGTCTCTTTTATATGAGTAATTACACCATCCACAA
Organism: Fukomys damarensis; assembly: GCF_012274545.1. Classification (NCBI taxonomy): domain Eukaryota; kingdom Metazoa; phylum Chordata; class Mammalia; order Rodentia; family Bathyergidae; genus Fukomys; species Fukomys damarensis. Next base: position 49,969,649 of record NW_022900951.1, on the reverse strand, counting down.
GGGCTCTGTCCTCATAACATAGGACCTCTCAGAAGCCTCACCTCCTAACACATTCACATTAATGACTAAGTTTTGATAAATATATTTGAGAGGAACACAGACATTCATACTATAACAGTGAAGATGATATCCATGTGGGAAAGGTCCTTAGAATAGGCAATCAATCCAAAATCTTATTCCCATGAGAAAGAAGATGTGGGTGGAAATGGGAGGTTGGTTACAAGGAGAATTTTTCCAACAAGCAAATAAATATTAAGTATAATGGAAGCCAGGTTTCTTACTTTTACATATAAATCTACAATAAATTCTGTGATATTAGACTGGATTTAGATTGAGTTACTGGCTTTTAATATATACAGATAGATACAGAAGTAAATATAGATGTGAATAACTGTATGTGCAATCTTCAAAAATAATAAGCTCACAAAAGTCATGGAAAATGTAGAAACTGTTCTAGTAAGAAAGACACCAAAAAGATAGAACAGATAAATATAACACATGACTCTGAACATTTATTTTTCCATAAAGAACATTATTGATCCAATTGGTAGAATGTAAAGGAGATTTAAACATTATTTTGTAATATTATAATATCACCATACATTTTTGCATTTTTCTGAATGTTTTATGGTCATGTAAGATAAAGCCTTTGTAGGATATTCACACTCAGGGTGTGATAGAACATCAGGTCAGCACCTTACACCCAAAATTTATTGTATAAAAAGTTACATAAGATATACACACTACTTTCCCTACATTTGTGATGGCTTCAAAAATTTCTGAATGAAAACCCTTAAAAATGCAATTTGTTTTCACTTTAAAATTATAATAATTCTACCTGAAGTGTACAATCAGTGCTATCCAACATTATTCTATTTCATCTCTCCTCAAATCTTCAATTCTTTAACACTTCTGCCTTTTTTTATTCTAAACTTTGATTATAGTGTCAAAGTAAAAACTATCAAAACAGAACTTCCTTGTTCTACTTACACTGATAGATTATGTTTCCTGTCCTGTTATAATCAATACTTGCTTTTGCTCCCAACATCAACTCCTTCATTTGCACACTGAATCTCATTCTTATTTTTGTATTATGAATAGTTTTCCTCTCTACTATATAATTTTACCAGCATATAAGCATTCTCTGCTCTCTTTCATTTTTTTAAAGAAACACTTTAGCTTCCATTCATTTCTTTTCTTCACTTCACAGAAAATTCCTCTAAAGAATTGCCTATTCTCTCCCTTATTCCATTACCTTGCTTTTCACTCTCTTGAATCTGTTCCAATTAGAACAGATTTTGATTTCTTGTCTCCATAGAAGTTGCTCTCACTAAGGTCACAATCTCCATATTAATAAATCCTACAGTTAATTCTCATTTTACTTGGCGCTCATTTTACTTGGTGTCTCAAAAACATTTGTGCAATTGATCACTCTCTTGTTCTGGAACCAACTGCTTCACTTGGGTTTCATTACAATTAATTATTGTCCTCCTGTATTACTGGCCTCAATCCTTGCTTCATGATGAAACAACTGAAAATAGCTTGCTTTGTACAAAGAGGCAGACCTTTGGTACAATGCCTTGGCAGACGTAGCTTCCATTCCACAACAAGGACACCAATTTTTTGTTTTCCTTTACTAGATACTTTACTTTCCTAATTCTAAATATTTCAATGTGCCAAGAATGGCTCTTGGAATTCTTCTCTAGATATAATCATTTCCTAAGTAATTTCCTAAATCTCGTGGTTCTAAATACATTCATAATCTCATGACTCCCAAATATTATCACCATCCTTGAAGTACAAATTTGCAAATCTAACTATATACCATTCATCATCACTTAAATTACTTAAAATTTAACATATCTACAACATAATGCTTAATTGTAAGCCCCAGCCCCACCAAATCAGGTCATCTTCTAGGAGCTCCCTTCTTAGCTGATGATGCCAACACTTACTTTGTTTGCTGAGTCTAAAAGCTTTGGAATGACCTTTGATTATCTTTTTCTCATAGCCCAGATGCAGTCTACCAAATGTTGTTAGTTTGACCTTTAAAATATATCCTTTAACATAGAAAATGCTATAACACACTTCCCTGTTTCTCCCTCTAACTACTCTAAAAATAATTGAACAGAGAAGAAAAAGAGACACAGAAATATGAAAAGAAGGCTAGTGAATGCATGTTTTGAGAGAAAACAATTATATGACAACCCAGAGTTTCCTCTGTATCTCTAAAAAATCCCAAAACGCTCACCGAGAAGGCCTGCAATCCATGACCAGCAAAAGGCATCCAATATACTCCTGCTAAGTTGCAGTTCAGAGTTCAAGTCCTCAGTTGTTCTCACATTTTTCCTTAGAACCTAACTAATAATTGTTTGTGGAAACCTGCTCAATTTCAGAAACTGAAAATATCCTCGCAATTGCTTTTTCTTTGTTTGTGTTTTTGTTCTTTTGGCGGTAGGTTTGCAAATAGCCAATCCAAGAGTGTTATTCAGTTTTCCTTGCTGCTGCCCTGTAACCCATCTCTGGCAGATGCACCAGCATTCTCGAATCATAATAGGTTGCTGTACTATGAATGTTCTCGATTTTGTCCTTCTTAAAACCTTAAAATCCCTAAAATGCCGCCAAAAGGTCCTGCACCTTCTAAGGCTTTATTAATACAGTATTTTATTAAATTAAATTACATAACTGTGGGTGATATAGCGTATTTAGGGTTAAAATTGTCATTTATAGGCATTTTTCTCACCATATCTGAAATTTGCCATTTTCACAATTCATGGGTGCCCTAGGAACATAACCCCCCAAATTTTGGGGGTTCACTGTAATTAAGAACAAGAAAACAACAAAATGAAACTTGTTTTCTTTGGTCTAAATACTTGGAAAAACGAAGCCCAACAGATCTATTGGGGAGCCTCAGTCCTTTCTTTAGAAGAGAAACACCTGAGAATAATCTGCTTTGCACAGTGGGGACTTCAGGTACAAAGCCTTGGCAAATCCAACTGCAACTCCACAATCAGGACACCAGCAGGTATACTGATCTGCCCACAGAAAGAATTTCAAAATCCTGCTACACTTTCCTAACTCCTAATCCACAGCTACTACATTGGCAGCCCACAAGGGCAGCAGTAAAGCCCAAGTAGACCAACCCAACCCTACTTCAATATTTGTGGTGTTTATAGGGTAGTAGGTCAATCTACAGCGACAATAGCAAAGTGCTGGATCCATCAACACTCCAATCTTTACCTAGGACATCACCATCTCCTGGTACTACATTTAGCAGCATAGAAAAGACTCACTCCCCCTGGATTTTTCTGCTCCAATTCCTGTAGGATAATGTGGCCTAATGATACCAGATAGCCCAAGAAAATGCTGTACGCCCAGTAGTTGGCACAAATAGGAAATGAGCAAGATCTGTAGCAGTGCCAGAAGAACAAAACAGATCAGACTAACACTGAAATGGCTCTGAAAACTAAATTATTATTGAAATATGAAACCCCAAGACAGGCTGTCACCTGTATTCTAAACCTAAAACAGATGACTACCAGTAGTTGGCACAAATAGGAAATGAGCAAGATCTGTAGCAGTGCCAGAAGAACAAAACAGATCAGACTAACACTGAAATGGCTCTGAAAACTAAATTATTATTGAAATATGAAACCCCAAGACAGGCTGTCACCTGTATTCTAAACCTAAAACGAATGACTACCTGATTTAAATGGGATCAAGAGATTTCTAAAATAGTAACAAAATGTCTAAGATGCAGTGGAGAACTCATTCTTCATACCAAGAATTAGGAAAATTACAAATTGAATAATAAAAAATTAACTGAACAGCAATATCAAGATAACTTCAAGGATTTTAAAGCCACTGCCATAAAACTTCTTCAACAAGTACCTAAAATTCTACTAAAGCAAATACAAAAAATAGAAAATGTCATCAAATAAATGAGGTAATTTAAAAAATAATCAAATGCAAATTATAAAACTGAATAAACAAGGGCTGGGGATTTAGCTCATTGGTGACTCTGCTTGCCTCACAAGCACAAGGTCCCGAGTTCGATCCCCAGTACCAAAAACAAAAAAGAATAAATAGCTATTTTGTTAAATTACTAAACAGATTCAGTAATAAAGTAGATATAAGAAAGAACATAATCAGTGAAGTTGAAGACATATCAGTAGAATTTACTCGATTTTAATACAAGAGTAAAGAGAACATAAAAATTAAAAAGAACACACCTTAAGGAATCTATGGAGCCATAACAAAGGGTTTAGCATTTGTATGTATCATTGGAATTCTGTGAAATAAGAAAAACGTGTTCAAAGAGCAAAAAGAAACAGAGGGAGCAAACAGAAAACAAATAATAAAATGGGAAAGGGTGATGTCAGAATTGAAAGTGTGTGAATACCGAATAGTTTCTCTGGTGTGAAAAACTATAATAGTACACAAGATCCTAATGGGATAATTAACAATGTGAAATAGGAAGAAAAAGGGCTTAAGGTGTAGGGAAAGTGGGAAGGGTGGGGGAAAGGGAATAAGGGAAAAGAAAAAATATGAGAAAATGAAAAAATGGAAATAAAGTGTTTGTAAATGGGGAGGTGAGGAGGGGGTGAAGGGAGGGCAGGGACATGGGGAAAAAGTGAGAACCAAGACCTGTCATGTAAAGGTACAAGATCCCAGTAATGAATGTAACTATACTGTATACGTAGAATGTACCAATAAACTCAATAAAAAGAAAAAAAAAAGAATTGAAAGCCGGATATCTTCCTTTCTCCAAATGGAAACACAAATTCAACAATGAATACATAGACTAATTTCCTTCTAAATGAATCTGGAAACCAATTAACAGGCTCCTGCGCCCTAGACAAGTATGAAACCAGCCACATTGAAGCCAGGAAGAAATTTGTGTTACTTACTTGCCATGGTCTCTGCCAAATTGAGCACAATGCAATCAGAAGAAAACTCTCAATTCTTGGCTTCTCCCTGGGGAATAAAAAAAAAAGAGACTGAAATATATGTCCAACATGCAAACTTTCTGCTGAAGGAGAGAGTTGGGGAACTGAGATATATCTTGCTTGAATCTGTGTACTAGTGGAAAGGGATGCCAGACTGGGGACTACTGAGAATAGAGGCAAAGGTTTAGACTAGAACACATTCACTCAACTAGCACATCCTTCTAGCACAGAATGGAAAAAGAAGGGGAAAACTCAATCCCTAGAATCTCCTCAGAGAGGGAAAGAGTTTGAGCATGAGCTCAACACACTATTTCTTCCAGGAGCTGCTGAAGAGATTGGTTTATGTCTCATGTGCTCCAGAAGGGTGACAAAACCCAGAATATTCGGAATGCCTGGGGGCTTCTGGGAAAAAATGGTCTGGGTGATTTGGTGCTGCTCCTCAGGAAATGTAGTAGAGAGCTTAATATAGCTCAGTGACTATTCCTTGAGGTGAGTGGAGAAAGTATACACTGAGTGTCCAATATTCCTACTTTAAGAGGGTTTCCCAAAGGATTCGGTTTTATTTCAACATATTCAAAGCACTAATGAGACCCAGCACACTTTAGAAGTTCGAAGGGACATTATGAACTTAAAGGAAATTGTGGGGCTGAGGATTTAGCTCAGTGGTTCCGCTGCCTGCCTCGCAAGTGCAAGGGCCTGAGTTCAATCTCCGGTACCAAATAATAAATAAATAAATAAATGGAAATGGGCAGCTTCCAACAGTTCCAAAGAACATGAAGTGCCACAAACAGACACCAGGGCACAAGACAGAATAAACTGGAAAGAAAAGAAACTAGTAAATCTTTCTAATATGGAATTTACATACACACTTCTAGAGAAGCATCCACAGGAAAGGTCTGAAAGGCTCTCAGAATCTCTAATCAGGTTGATTAGTGAAAATCTTTGCTTAATGAAGCCAATCAGAAGATTTGGAGAAATGGTCATTTTCTTAAGCAAAAGGTGCAAAACATAGAAAGAAATAAAAAATCATGTTCCAAACAAAGGAATAAAATCTCCAAAAACTGACACAAAAGTAAAGAAAGTATATGAATTATTTGACACAGAATTCAAAATATCCATCATAAAGATGCACAATAAACTCAAAAAATGGTTCATGAACAAAATAAACATATCAAAAGAGCAGTAAAAATATTTTTAAAAAATATACAATAAACACAAACTAAAAAAATCACTAAAAGGCTTCAAGAACTGACTTGATGAAATTGAAAAAGGCACTAGAAAACTTGGAAGCAGGTCATTTGAAATGATAAGTGAGAGTCACAATGAGTATTTAAAAAATGAAGAAAATCTAAGAAATTTATGGGAGGCCAACAAATGAATCAATTTATACATTACTGCAGTAAAAGAAAAGAGAAAGAAGAAGAAAGATTATTTGCAGAAACAATGGGTCAAACGTCCCAAATATAGGAAAGGAAATGGACTTTAAGACCTATGAAGCCCAACAGAATCTAACTACGATGAATCCACAAAAATTAACATTGAAGAGAAAATTGCTCCATCACATAAAAGAGAGTTCCATAAGACTGGCATCATAAACCTCTCAAGCCAGAAGGAACTGAAATGCTAAAGTTAAAGTGCTGAAAGAACAACATTGTGAATAAAGAATACTATATTCACAAAAAGTTGTCTTCGAAAAGGAAGAGATAAAGACTCTCTCATATAAACAAAAGCAGGGGGAATTCATCACTACTATACCTGGCTCACAAAAAATGTTAAGGCAGTCTTTAAATTAAAAATAAGACAATTGAAAGCATGTGAAAATATAAAGCTCAGTGGTAAACATGTAGACAAAACAGAATACTGGAATATTGAAAAGGTGTACATACATCATTTTATTCTGCATAGAAACTAATAGATAAAAGTATAAATTAGAAATGATAACAGCCAGGCGTGGTGGTGCAAGCATATAATCCTAGCACTGGGGAGGCTGAGGCAGGAGGATTGCTGTGAGTTTGAGACCATCCTGGGCTACACAGTGAGTTCCAAGTGAATCTCAACTACATAGTGAGACCCTGTCTCAAAAAAAACAAAAACAAATGATGATTATAATATGTATTATTGGAAATATAAAATGTGTAATCAGTAACAAAGTGGGGGGCTGAATTATATGTGTAGAGTTTTCATATGCATCTAAGAATAAGTTTATGTGATATCAAATAGACTGCCATAATTACAGAATGCTTAATGTAAGGTCCTGTGGTAACCACAAAAAAATCTAAAGAAGGTGCACAAAGGGAAGTAAGAAAGGAATCAAAACGTACCTCTTATAGAAAGGAGTCAATGAAATACAAAGGAAGACATCAAGAGAAGAAAAGAAGCAGAAAGGCTACAAAATAGAAAACAATAAAAGAGGAATAGTAAGTCCTACTCTATAATAATTATTTGAACATAAATGGATTAAATTCTGCAATCAAAAGCCAGAAGTTGATTGAGGGATAAACAAACAAAAAAATCTAACATGATATTTATAAGACTCATCAAATAGTAACCAAAAGCGGGCAGTAGTCATACTTACATCAGATAAAATAGATTTTTAATTAATTTTAATTAATACATTTTAGGTATACAATATAATGGCATTCATTACTGGAGATTCGTACCTTTACATAATATATCTTGATTCTTATTTTTCCCCATTCCTCTGCCCACCCTTCAACCCCTACACCCCTCTCTATTTACAAAGACTTTGTTTCCATTTTTTTCATTTTCTCATGTTAATTCCATTCCCTTCTTTCCTTTCCCCTACCCCTCACACTTCCACTTCCCCTTTGCACCTTTTCTTTCTATTTCACATTATCTATTATATATTTTGATTCTTATCTACACTTTCAGTTTCTCACACCTGAGAAACTATTCAGTATTCACACATGTGTCCTATTTATTTCACTTAAGAGTGCCACCTCAATGTGCATCCATTTAGCAATAAATGTCTCTATTTCTCATTCTTTATGGCTCAGTAAGTACTCCAATTTATAAAAATAAAACATATTTTCTTTATCCAGTCTCCAGTTGATGGGCAAATGGGCTGTTTCCAAGTTTTAGATATTACAAACTGTGCCACTATGAACATGGGTACACTTATATAGCTGTGGTATGATTCTTTTAATTATTTTGGAAGATACCTAGCTGGGGAATAGCTGGGTCAAATTGGACCTCTATTCCTAGTTCTTTGAGGTATCTCCATACTGATTTCCACAGTGGTTGCACCAGTCTACACTCCCACTAACAGTAGAAAAGGGTTACTTTTTCCCCACAGCCCTGCCAGCATTTGTTATTGTTTGATTTCTTGATAGCAGCCATTCTTTGTGGGGTGAGGTGGAATCTCAGTGTTGTTTTCATTAGCATCTCTTGAATGACCAGTGATGTTGAACATTTTTTCATGTTGGTATTTGTACTTCTTTGTCTGAGAAATGTCTGTTCATTTCAGGTGTCCATTTTTGGAATGAATCTTTAAATTTGGAAGGTCTGATTTTAAATTGAAAATTGTCGAAAGAGAAAAATAATATATATATAATGATAAAAGGGTCAGTTCAAAAGGCAAAAATAAGAATTATAAATATAGATGCACCTAAAAGTAGAGTACTGTACACAAATATAGGAAACAACAGTGGACATTATTGAAGAAAAAAATACATAGTAACATAAAAAACAAAGAAAATTTCAAAATTCCTCTTGAGAAAGGGATAAATCAAGCAGACAGACGATTAACAAGCAAACAGAGCACAACACTATAGACTATCTGGACCTAAAAGATATATATAGAACACTCTACTCAGCTACAGAATACACATTCTCCTCAAATACACATAGAAATAGAGCAGGAGAAAAATATCATAGATAAATTGGACCCAACATATAGGTTCAAAACCCTCCACCCAACAGTAGCATGCACACTCTTCTCAAATATATCTAGAATGCATCTAGTATTAACTACACTGAGTCATTTAAAAAGTCTTTAAAAACTTAAGAAGAAATATCAAGAAGATTGAAATCATTCCAAGTAATTTTCCCCACCACAATGAAATGAAATTATAAATCAATAGCTGGAGAGAGGGGAGGCAAAAGGGGTAGAAAAAAATAATTGAACGGAAAATGATGAAAACAGAGCTTCTGCAAATGTGAAGAGAAGCGAGAGTTGAAGTAAGCAGGAAGGGAACGGAGGGGGAGAGGATTTAAAAAAGAATTAAAATGTATTGTGTACATATATCAACTCCCCACAATAAATATAATCAGATGTACTAAGAACATGTACTAATAAATAAAAATAATAGCTGAATAAAAAAGTTGAAAAACTCAAGTTATGTGGATGACATAACACTCTTTTGAAGAATCAGTAGGTCAAGGAAGAAATTAGAGGAAATTTAAAAATACATTGAGAAAACAAAAACAAAATAAAACATACCAAAACTTATGGTATTTAGCAAAAGCAGTACTAAAAGGATAGTTTATAGACATAACCATCTATATTTAAAAATAAAGATTTCAACTGACAACCTAAATTTACACCACTAAGCTCTCTAAAATATAGCTAAGACCAAAGTTAACAGAAAGAAGGAAATAAAGATCAGAGCAGAAATAAATGAAATAGAGACCAGAAAAACAGTAGAAAAAATCAGTAAAGTTGTTTTCTAAAAAATAAAATTGACAAAATCTTTAGCTAGACTAAGAATTAAAGAACATTCACAATATCAGAAAACAAAGAGACATTATAACCAACGCTAAGTGACATGATAAAATGATAAGAAACTATTATGAATAATTATATACCAACAGATTGGATAACCTAGAAGAAATGGATAAATTCCTAGGAACCTCAGATACATCAAGACTGAATAATGAAGAAATAGAAAGTCTGAACATAGTTATGATTAATAAGGAAATAGAATTAGTAGTTAAAAGCCTCCCAACAAAGAAAAGCACATGACCAGATGGTTTCACTGATGAATCCCACAAAAATTTAAATAATTAGTTCAAACTGTTCTGAAGCTCTTTCAGAAGGGAAGGGCACAGGTCCAAACTCACTTTATGAGATGAACATTACTCTAGTCTAGTAACAGTCAAATATATCACAAGAAAAGAAAACAACAGGCCCATATCCCTCATAAAAACATGTAAAAATCCTCAACAAAATACAAGCAGACAAAACTCACTAGCATATTAAAAGGATGAGACACCACAACCAAATGTGATTTATCCCTGGGATATTTGAACATATGAAAATCAGTAAATATGATTAAGCACATTATAAACATTAAGAATAAAAAAACAAATGATCATCTTAATATATAGAGAAAAAATCATTGGACAAAATTCAACACCCTTTCATGATAAAATACCTGAACAACTAGAAATAGAAAGAAATCACCTCAACAAAATGAAGGTTATATATGAAAAGTCGAAGGGTAAAATCATACTTCATGGTGAAAAACTGAAATCTTTTCATTTAAAATCAGGGGAAAAGACAAAGATGTTCAGTGACAGTATTAGAATTTCTAACTAGAGCAATTAGATAAGAAAAACAAATAAAGATCATGTAAATAATAAAAGGAAATAGTAAAATTATTTCTGTTCACAAATAAAGTGATTTCAGATACAGAAAAACTACAAAAATCATGTTTGAACTCATATTCAGTAGTTTCAGAATACAAAATCAATATATACAAAAGCCACGTTTCCATACACTAATAATGAACAATTTGAAAGGAAAATTATGAATATAAATGCATTTTCAACAGCATCAAAAGAATAAAATACTTAGGAATAAACAAAGTGGGAAAACACACAGAAAACAGAAAAACACTGATAAAAGAAATAAAAAAACAAATACATTGAAAGATGCTGTATTGATGAACTGTAAGATATAATCATGTTAAAATGTCCATATACTCAAAGCAATCTACAGATTTAATGCTACCTCCCTCAAAATTCTAATCTCATGATTTACAAAAATAGAAATAAAAATCCTAAAATTGTATAGAGCCACAAGAAACACTCAACATCCAAAACAATATCAAGAAAGAACATCAAAATTTGAGACCTCAAACAACCTGATTTCAAAACAAACTACAAACCATAGCAATCAAAACAGCACAGGGATAGGGTCAGGAGAAGATATAGATATAGACAGAAATATACATACACATATACACCAATTTGGAAAAATTACAATGAGTCCAGAATTAAACATATACAAACAAGTGCAATCAAATATCAAATAATCTTTGATAAGGATACCATAATACAGAAAGAATAGTTTCCTCAAGAGATAATGCTGGTAATTGAGTAAATCAATGCAAAAGAATGGAATTGGGTCCTATCCTACACTAAATACAAAAGTAACGCAAAATAGATCAAGGACGTAAATGTAAGACCTGAAACTGTAATACTCCTAGAAACAAAAGATAAGAGAAAGTATAAGAGGAAAGCTTTATGACATTGGTCTTGTCAATGATTTTTTTATATGAAAACAAAAGTACAGAAAACAAAAACAAAATTAAACAACTGGAACTAAATCACCTACAAAACATCTGTACAACAAATAATTTCATTAAAAAGTTAAAAATTAACCTACAGATGTTAGAAAATATCTAAAACTATTTGATAAGGAACTGAAATAGATAATATATAAGGAACTTATATAACTCAATAGAAAAACTAACTTCATTTTAAAATAAGAAAAGGACTCAAATAGACAGTTCTCCAAACAATACATATAAGTCGCTAAGTGGCTAAAAATATCTCAACATTACTAACCACCAGAGAAAATCAAATCAAAACCACCAATAGTTGGGCCATGGATTTAGTTCAGTGGTTTTGTCATCTGCCTCACAAGCTCAAGGTCCTGATTTTGATCCCCAATACAAAAAAAAAAAAACCAAACAATAATTATCACTTTACACCTTTTAAAATGATCATTATTTTGAAAAATAAAACACAGCCAGGGATTTAGCTCAGTAGTGCCACTGCCCGCCCCACAAGAGCAAGGTCCCGAGTTCAATCCCCAGTACCAAAAAATAAAATAAAATAACAAAACAAAAATAATAACACAATATAACAAAAATAAGTGTTGTATATTAAATTTTACAATGTGAGTATTATAGTTAGTAACAGTGTATTATAGTCAAGCCTTTTGCTAAATGTGTGGGTTACAGTTGCACTTGCCACAAAGGGAAAATGGGTAACTATTTGAGAAGAATGCATGCATTTGTTTCACTATAGTAACTATAAATATATAAATAGATCTCATGACACCACATTATCTAAACATAATGATATATATTTTATAAAGAAAACAAGTGTTAATGGAAACTGAAACCCTCTGCCCTGTTGCTGGGACTGTAAAATGGTGCAGCCACTATGGAAAACAATACAGATTTCCTCATAAAATTAAAAACAGAATTACCATATGATCCAGAAGCCCACTTCTAGGTACTTACCCAAAAGGACTGATAATAATACCTAGAAGAGATTATCTGCATGTCCACAGTCATTATAGTATTTTTTTTTACAATTTCTACGAGGTAGAGACAATTTAGATGTTCATCAATAGATGAATAGATATACAAAAGCATGGCCTGTGCACATAATAGAATATTGTCCACTTTTAATAAAGAAGAAAATCCTATCATGGTCTATAGCATGGATGAACCCTGAAGATTTGACTTCATGCTCAGTCAAGTAAGTCAATGTGTTACTGATTAGATGAAGCTATACACGTGAAAAATACATAGAGCTACACGCATGAGTTCTTACAAAAGGGGAAAATGTGAAAAAGATCAAGTATCCTCATTTTTATACCATGTTATACTGTCTTATGCAACATAACATTTTCAGGAGGCTAGGTGAAGTGTGAACAGGACTTTTCTATATATTTACTGCAACTTTCTACAATTTTTTATTTCAAAAACAGCAGGGACAGTTTTTGTATTGAAGTGTTTGTGTGTGTTTATTCAGAATCTGATTGCATTTCACTTTCTTCACTGCTATCACCCTAGTCCAACCATTCTCTCACATGGATTATCATAATGACCTCCAAATTTATTTCCTTTTTATCTTGCCCTCTTCATGTAACAACCAGAATTTACTCTGTAAATTTAAATCAAACTAAATCATTCTTCTATCAACCTCCCACAGCTTTCTCATCACACAGAATAAAATCTAAAACTCCCATTTTGTCATCTGAAGAACTATGTGACTTGACCTCCAAATATACCTTTTATCTTATATTCTACCAGTCTCCCTTATGCTTCATTCTAGATACATTCTTGCTGTTCCCTGAACATGCCAATCAGATTCCTGCCTCAGAGCCCTTGCATATTCTCTTCTCTACCCAGAGTTTTCTTCCACTAGATAGTTACATATCTTGCTCCCTTAGTTCATTCAGATACCTGCTCAATCTCACCTCATCAGGGATACTTTTCCTGACCACTGTATCTAAAATAGCATTGCATACTGATCCTTATCACTTTATCTTGATTTATTAGCCTAACAATCACTGACATTATATATTATTTATTTATGGCTTGTATCATCTTCCAGAATTCAAACCCTAATTACAGAAACTTCATTTTGTTCAGGACTATATCCCTGATTCCTACAACAGGGCTGGACACAGAGTAGACAATGAATAAATATTGAATGAATGCATAGATTAAGGGGTGCAAAATTATTTTGGCTTACAATCTGTTTTCTAGTAGCCAAAGCATCATATTCACATCACTGTTTCCTTAATCTTAACAACACAGTATATCACATACTCCAATTATTTACCTGCTTTTCAGAATCATTCTTTGTTTTTATTTTGGTACCAGGGATCGAACTCAGGTGCTTGCGCTTTTCGAGGAAGGTCAGCAAACCGCTGAGCTAAATCCCCGGCTCTTTGTTTTAATATATCTTTTAAATTTTTAATTTTAAATAATAAGATATTTCCTATAAACTTCTGATATTTTCTGCCTTAATATACTGATATGGGAGAATGCTATTGCTTTTCATTTATCTTTGCTTAGACAAAAATCAAATATTGAGTATTCTACGAGGCTTGCTTTAAATTGCATTGACATTTTATCAGATACTCTAAACGTTCTGTATGCCATAATCTAGGAAAAACTCAAGATTCAAATTCTAATCACAGCTTTTGCATTCTTTAATGTATGATCTTGAACAAGTCTTATTTTAAAATTTTTTCTCTACTCCTCAGTTTCCTTTTCCTGAAATAAGGAGGCTAGATGTCATCATCTCTAGTTCTCACTATCTCTGACTGAAAATAATCATATGACAAAGGTAATCTACTTCTTTTTTAGGCATTTTATACATGTGTCATTAAATAATTATTTTATGCACCACAAATGATACTCTACAGTACACACTATTTGAGAAGTTGTTCAGCCCATATCCTTCTCTGGGAATTTGGAGTTGAGATTCAGAAATGCTAATGAGTAGCTTCTGATTGCTTACATTTAGAATATGTAAACTTGGAAACTCTTAGGAAAGCCATACTTAGTTATATACTGAGGGAGTGAGAAAAATCAGGTGGACATGTTGAAAAAGAAAGAAGGGAACGGAATTAATATGAGAAAAAGAAAAAATGGAAACAAAATCTTTGTAGATATGGAGGGCTTGAAGGGAGAGCAGGGGAATGGGGAAAAAATAAGAACCAAGATGTATTATGTAAAGATGCAAATCTCCAATGATGAATGTCATTGCATTTTATACTTTAAATGTACCAATAAAATTAATTTAAAAAAATAAATGAATGAAACATCCTGTGTGGATCCAGGGATGAAAATAGAGAAAAGAACAAAAGGAATAAAACTTCCTTAGTTATTGACCAGTTTTTCATCCTAGTTCAGGTCCCTCATGTACCTAAGGTACATTTTCTTCCCTTGGCTTCCATGTGCACCTCTTGCAGCCTTAACATAAATACATAAATTACTATTGTTATTTTAAGGTAAGTTGAAGTACTTTATTACTTGCTAAGAAAATCTTTTTTATTGAGTTTATTGGTACATTCTAGGTAGACAGTACAGTTACATTCATTACTGGGATCTTGTACCTTTACATGACAGGTCTTGGTTCTCATTTTTTCCCCTTGTCCCTACCCTCCATTCACCCCCCTCCTCCCCTCCCCATTTACAAAAACTTTAATTCCTTTTTTTTCATTTTCTCACATTTTTTTTCTTTTCCCTTATTGCCCTTCCCCTACCCTTCCCACTTTCTCTACACCTTTAGCCCTTTTCTTCCTATTTCACAATGTTAATTATCCCATTAGGATCTTGAGTGCTATTAAAGTTTTTCACACCAGAGAAACTATTCGGTATTTACACATGTGAGACTTATTTATTTCACTTAGGAGTATATCCTCAAAATTTATCTATTTTCCTATGAATGACTCTAATTTATCATTCTTTATGGCTGAGTAGTATTCCATTTTATAGAAAAACCACATCTTCTTTATCCAGTTTCCAACAATTCCCAATTTGAAATTATACTACAAAGCCACTGTGATAAAAACAGCATGGTACTAGCAAAGAAACAGACCTGAGGATCAGTGGAACAGATTGGAAGACACAAAAACAACTCCAGATGCCCTCATCTACTTCATCTTTGACAAAGGAACTGACCATTCCCACTGGAGGAAAGACAGCCTCTTTAATAAATGGTGTTGGAAAAACTGGATCTCAACCTGCCAAAGATTAAAACTAGACGCGCATCTCTCACCATGCACTAAATTAAAATCCAGCTGGATTAAAGATCTAAATATTAAAACAGAAACACTAAACTTGCTGGAAGATAAGTTAGGCAGAACTCCTGAAGACATTGGCATAGGTAAAGGAAATCTTTTTTAAGACAAATTTTTGCCCAGGCTAATCTCTCCAGAGTAGCTGGGACCACAGGTATGTGCCAACACACCTAGTTTACCAAAAATCTTTAATCAAGACATATACAATTGGGTCAGTGATCAACAAATTTTCACAATTTAAAGATGTGATATTTTTTCCAAGTATCTTTGCTATACCTTCATTATGCACTTGTATTAATCCTTAATTTATCAGAAAATTCATTAGCAAAATTTTACATCCTGTAGCCTTTAGTTAGTCAAAACTCTGGAAATACCTAGATTAGCAATATATCCCAATATAAATATAAAATTATCTCCTGAAATGTAATCATTTAAAATATTTTCTGAGCTTTTATCTCTGTTAATACAGACTATTAAGAATCCAGCAGATTTCACTTTCTACTCTGTATTCAATGTTTAGCTATAAGAAAAGTACTGTCTCTTTTCCTCTCATCCGTAAATATACACAAAGCAAAACTTTCTCACACATGTCACTGGAATGGCAAAGAGGATGAGAGTTTGAGGAAATTTTAAGTAGTTAAAAATTTTCAAAGGCTAAATTGTTATGCTAATTAACCCAATAAACTGTGCTGCTGAGTCCTTTGCTGTTACACCTAAGATACAATATCCGTAAGTAGAGAGCAATGAGTTACACAAAAGAAAGAAATTTATCATTACTGTAGAAGGTATTGAAACAAAGAACTAGTTTTTCTCCTCTTGAAAGAACATCAATAGTAAATAACAAGCCTCTAGCAACCCTAATATTAGGTATAGCTTGTAGTTAATCAGAGTGGAAATTCCAGTGTCTTGTTCAGGATTTCATTGGAGAACTTCAGGAATGCAGGGTCTTAGCACTTATTGCATCAAAACACAAATAGTTCAAATCATCATGAACAGCGACATGTATGCATTTATTATATGTTTATTCATTCAGAACTGGGGAAGAAGATCCTGAACTTTGAAAGTTGTGACAGGATCATCAACTTATTAAGACTACTAGGAGTAAATTGCACTGAACATTTTATCTTCTAACTCTGATGAAACAGTAAGAAGAATTTGTAAGTTCACTGGATTTATATTCAAATAATATTGACACCATAGTTTTTTAAACATCTGAAAGCAGTTTACCATAACTATTGCCTCAGTTTTGCTTGTTACATATTGATCATCCCTAAAAATTCAAATCCCTGAAAATCCAAAATTCAAAATTTTTTGAGCAACATGTCAGTGCTCAAATAGTTTGCGCTTTCTTAGTATTTTCAATTTTGGATTTTTGGATTAGGGATAAAAACCTAAAAAACTCCAAAATCTGAAACACTTCTGTTACCAAAAGTGTTATTTCAGATAAGTATATTCAGTTTGTATTAACTTGTAGTCTCTTTTACAGTCAATACATTTAATATCTTAATAAAATACTTGTTTTTGTACCAGGGATCAAACCCAGGCCCTTGCACTTGCGAGGCAGGTGCTGGAACCACTGAGCTAAATCCCTGGCCCTTAGAGGATGTTTTTAAAAATATAAAAATTAGATTTCCCTACCTTCATCTGTCTTAGCACGTCCTTGAATTCAGCATCAATAAATACTCTGATATCCAGTAAAGAAACTCCAGTATTTCCTAACCTCTGGTAGGACTCTGGATGCTCTACCTATAGATTAGAATCCATTACCAGCATGGAGTTGACACTGTGAAAGACATTATTAGAATAATTGCCACACACACACACACACACACACACACACACACACACACATATGCTAAAAATTATTGATTAGTGGAGCATGAATTAATGAAATTTCATTGTATTGTAATTGGATCCCATGGTTTCAGAATTTGTGATAATTCAGAAAGGGACTGAGGTTAACTTCAGTAAATAAAAATTTCATAACAAAATAGTAAGAGAATAACAAGAGTTAATACACTCTATACCATCATCTTCAAAATAGTCCAAGTACAAGACATAGACAAAAAAAATTCTTACAAAGAATAAACAAACAAATATTAACACAAACCTTTATTTTTGATGAACTAGATAAATTAAAAGTATAAGTGAAACAAATTAACATATATATTGAAATATTTTTGAAACAATGCAATAGTTAATTTGGGAAAGTAATTGAACTTCCATTTTAATGTAATACAGATGCTCCTTGAATTATGATCGGATTATGTTCCAATAAACTCATCATAAAATTAAAATATCATAACTCAAAAATGCCTTTAATACACCTAACCTACCAGACATCACAGCTTAACAACACAGTTCATTGTAAATTATTGGTTGTTTTCCTTTATGATCATATGGCTGACAGGGAGCGATGGCTCATCACAGCTGTGCAGTATTGATAGAAAATATTGAACATATAACTACCCTGGTAAAATATCAAAATTAAAAGTGCAGCTTCTACCAAATGCATATTGCTTTTGCACCATTTTAAAGTTGCAAAATCACAAGAGAAACCATAGCAAATCAGAGACCATCTGTAATGGCAGTATGTTTTGTTAGGATTTCCTATATGTAAACATCGACTTATTATGATTGATTAAAACCCGTGTGGTAGCATCTGCCTCTAATCTCAGCACTCTGGAGGCTGAGGCAGGAGGATTGCAGTGAGTTCAAGACCAGCCTGGGCTAATAGTGAGCTTAAGGACAGCCTGAACTACAGGGCAAGGTTTTGTCTCAAAAAAACCCCCCAAAAACAGCAGACCATTAGTCATGTCATCAATCCAACACAGCAAAGAATTGTAAGAAATGTACTAAAATGAGTTTTGCAGAGGTTTGTATTTGTAGTTTGAACATAGATGTATGTTTGTTGCATCATTAATAACATTTTTAGAGCTTTAACAGGATCCATTTGCAAGACTGACATATCTCTATTTTCTGAAAATGGCAGAAATAGTATTAAGATAGTCTAAAAACAAAATTATCATATATTTAATAAACCAAAATTCATCTTACTTATAAAATTTATCAGAAAATAGTGTTTGGAGCATATTAATGCTTTAACATTGTACTTAACAGACCAGTTTGATATGAAACCTATAGATTAAAACAGTTCCTTAGGCCGGGGATTTAGCTCAGTGGTGCTGCCACCTTCCTCGCAAGGGCAAGGTCCTGAGTTCAATCCCCGGTACCACCCCAAAAATTTTTAATAGTTCCTTAGTAGACAGTAAAAATGTTCATGGTGTGACAATATATGAACTTAATTATCTACATCTTCCTAGGAAACATTCTCCCAGGAGATAGAATGACTATTTTAAGTCTGACTTCTACAGCATGTACATTTATAAATTTACTTGTATTTATTAATCTGCTATATAATATACAGAACTGTGCTCACTAAATGAAATAAACTGCCACCAGCAGTCTTCTCCTCCTTTGGGTTTAGCCAAGAGAATAACACGTACAAAAATTAGAAAATCAAGTGGAATAATTCACACTACACTGAATTTCCTTCCCTTTCAAGAATGTCTATACATCCAAAGTCAAATCACACTTTTTCTATAAAACCTTCTCAAACAAACCTCAGCCTCCAGTAATCTCCCTTTGCTATTCTCTTCATCTTTATTCTAAGTTTCAATTGTTCAACATGTCTTATATATGTATTTTTTATACAAGGATAAGCAATTTAATTTTTGAGACATGCTGCTACTCTATTTTCAACAACATTCAGTATGGTAGTGGGTACACAGTACAAGCTAGAAAATAAAAGCTTGTTGAAATTCACTGTAAAAAACAAAAATCTGCATTCCTGAGATAACTGGACAAACTGCAAAATGAACTATCAATATTATCTTTATGACACCTTGATAAATGCTCTTTTGTATGAGGCAAGCACCTAGCCATAGTCATTACAATAGAATTCTATTGAATTCAAATCACTTCCAGGTTCTGAAATATGTGACAATAAACAAACAAGGGTTCATATGGTAATTATTATTTCAAATAATTCAGGCTTTAATTCATCAAGAGCTTTTTCAAACCAAAACACTTCGAACTTTAAAATCTAGCAACTAGAAGCATGTCAGCTTGTGAGAGCATTAAAAAAAATGCACACTGAAGTCCAAGATTATCTTCCAGGAGCAACAGAGTTATACTGCACTTTACACCATATCCAGGAGAACCTTAAATAAGAAATCTGTCAAGGTAAAACATTTTATTCAAAACTACTAGGGAACTAGCAGTTCTAGTAGATTCACAAATAGCATCTATATCCTTTTTTAAAATCTTTAAA
Source organism: Fukomys damarensis (assembly GCF_012274545.1). Taxonomy (NCBI): domain Eukaryota; kingdom Metazoa; phylum Chordata; class Mammalia; order Rodentia; family Bathyergidae; genus Fukomys; species Fukomys damarensis. The sequence continues at coordinate 49,949,569 of NW_022900951.1, read as the reverse complement.
AGGATTTACAAAAACTAAATTTAGTTTTTCCACTATTGTACTTCTTGTTCATCACTTCTTTTTGGATAAAAGAAACCTGAAAATGGCTTAAAAACCACTAGAGATTAAAGCAAGCCAAATAAAAGGAACCCGTCTTCTATTATCTGCTCACAGAAGTACCTTACAATCAAAATTACTACTATTTGAAATTCAAAGTGAACTGTAGTTTTGTTCAACCATGTGCTTCTAAAGAAAGATGCTCACTCCTCAAATATTTTTAATTTTCAAAAGTGTAGTTTAAAACTTTAGATCCTTATCTAAACTTTACCTTGTCCAAAATGCTATTGTTTTTGCAAAGTGAATATTTCCACCTGCAGGTTGCTTTAATGAACAGATAGATCACAATCCAGCCTCATTTTTATTAGGAACATATTAGGTTTCATCAACATGTTTTGCAATGAAAACGAAGTAGTAGTATGTCATTGTTCTGGATGAAAAAGAAGTACATCAATTTGAATGAAGAGTAGTTAGTTTGTAAAACTTGTTACCAATGATCCACTCTGCCTATACCTCAAGTTTGATAGCACTTGGAAAAGTCAAGTAGAGTGTGTGCTGCTGGTTTGTTTTATTATTATTGCTGTGATTATGATTATTATCATCATTATCTGATATAATTACTATCTTCCTACTGTTACATGCTAGGATTCAAAAGCAAGGCACAAGGCTTTCAGAAGCTTTTGGCACACTAGTAAAATGAACACTGAAAAGTAAGAGGTCATTGTAAGTATGTATTCAAACCTTGAGCAAGAAGCAACAGCAACCCGGAGAATGGGCTTTTCAGAAGCATAAAGTCAGGCTAAGCCTCCTGAGAGCAACAGCCAGATGCAAAATCAGAACCAGAGAGAGAAAGGACCGAGCATGGCACTAGGAGAGACTGTCTTGGAATCAGTGACCCAACTGCGAGACTGTACATAGAGTTGCCAACATCTGTGGCATCTAAAATTTAAAAGCAGGCCTTTAGCACCGACCCTACATTACCAGTCGCAGGAGTTGAGGCCAGAAAGTGATGGTTTTGAGAAATAAAACTACCTCGAATTAGCCGCGAGCAAATGTAGGTGAGGCGACAGAAGCTTCTGGAGGAGAAAGCAGTATTTCTCTAGCCTCCCGGGGCCCCAGAGGCCAGAAAAGCGATGTAGCACTGGACGAGTGCAGTGCCACTACTCACCCCCTAATCTCCTAAGGTCACCGTCGTCGCCCAGCTCGGTTCGACGCAGCCCCAGCAGGGAAGAAGCCCCTCCCCCGCCCGCCGCCGCGGATGGGCTTGGCGGGCAAGGGAGGTGGCTGCGCAGGTGTCCAAGAGACAGGGCCAGCGAAGAGCTGGATGTAAGGGAGAAGCCTGGTGCCTTGCCTGCCTGGCGCCGCCAACTTCACCACTATCGCCGTGGAAGGATGAGAGGAGGGAATGGGTCAGGGGAGGCTCTTGTCCAGCAGCCGGGACCTTCCCCTTGTAGCAGGCCCGAGCCTGTGGCGGGACTGCCGCCCCCAGTCTCCTCAGTGAAGCGACCCCCAGGCC
>NW_022900951.1:49880559-49947913 GCF_012274545.1 Fukomys damarensis | reverse complement strand
CCCCGCGGCCACAGAACAGCGGCGGCTCCCTCTTGGGGCCACGGTCGCAGCTGCATCTTCCTGCACCTCCTCCTCTGGCGCCGCTGCCTACACACACAAAACCCTGGCGCCTTTATCTCGGCTGAGCCCTACCGCCGTTGCCTAGCAACCGTGCGCATGCGCCCCAACGCCGCGGCGACCGCTGCCACCACTGGCGCCGCTGTAGGAGCTCTGACCAGGAAGTCCACAACCTAGAAAAGTGAGCAAAACCCCACTTCCTAGAGCCTAGATGAAGTGACTTGACTGTTAGTATTGGATGGGGAGAGGATAAGAACCTATTTATTTTTCTGCCTTTAGTCCTGCTCCTCCAGTCCATCTTTCACAAGAGTTGCCAAAGGGGTGTTCTAAATAATCTATGTCACTCATCTGCATAATTCCCATGGCTGAAAGCCCCCTTCACAGGGCCTATCAAGTCTTGACTACTGCAACAGCATCCTTCCTAGTTCCCCTGCCTTTAGACTTTATACATTTGTCCCTGCCATTTGTTCTCATACTTCTACCAGAGTGATCTTTGGAAAAGTGGACTCCCGCTTTCCTCTGGTTTAGAGAATGGGCTTTGAAGTTAGAGCCAAAGTTGAATTTCTGCTCCACCGCTGATTAGCTGTTTCCTGTGAGCTAGGATGCTAAACCTCCAAGAATCTGCTTCCTCATTTCTAAAATGAGGATAATTACAGTACTTACAGAATAGTTATGAGAAAGTGCATGTAAAGCACTTAGCATGTGTAACTTACTCTGGCAGACTAAGTACTCAGTAAAAAATTAGCTATTTTTCAAGAATTTATCATTGCCTGCAATACAGGAGAAACTACACACAAAGTCTCTAGCTTAATATTCAAAGACCCTAAGATCTTACCTCTATTTTTGTAGTTTTAGCTTTTTCTACCCACCATACGTCATTCAGCTATGTGCCAGTCCTTGCAATTTTTGAGATGATAACACCAAAAAATGCTTAGATATAATTCCCCACGTTTCATTTGGGTAAGAAATCTATATAAAAAGAAATATGTACAAATACTCCAATTAATGAACGTGAAAATATCCAGTGATCCTTCCAAAACTACACAGTAATTTTAAAATATTGACTGAGAATTGGCATGTAGGCAGTGACTATATACAAAAATTATGTGATTTTTCTGGGGGCTTATTTGCCTAATCTTTTTAAAATCAGTGGGGAACTTCTGTGAAGTGTAACAATAAAAGTCACTAATTTAAAACATAATATAATATACAAACATAAGTACAAAATATGCCCTACTGGATATTTACTCAATAAAAGATTTAAACATTTTAGGAAGAATAAAAATACCTGTATGACATGTAAGAACTCAGAAAAAAGTGCTAATGAACCATTAGGGGAGAGCACAAATGGACTACAAGACTATATTAAAATTTATCATGGCCAGACAGCCAGAAAATATTAAAGAAAGAGAGAAACGACTGGAAAATTAAAGAAGAGTAAGTCACTGTAGGAATAATTAAATAGAAATTTCAAATGGAAATAAATAAGGAAGTGTATTGAGTGGGAAAGACATTTACATAGGGAATGTGTATTGAAATTGTGAAAGTGACAATAAGCTTGAATAGATTTCTCATACAGTTCATGCCTTTCTTTCCATATAACAAAAATATGCCTTTCAGATTTAGAGGACGACACTTCCCTAGTGCTCAGCCTTTTCCAATGACTATTTACAGGAACAGATATTTAACAGAATTTGCTCATATATTCTAAAATCTATATTTAGTCACAAAAATGTGTGTTCTCTGTTCAGTTGTTTTACATACTTATTTTCTGTATACTGAAAAATGGGAATAAATATATAAACGATGCTTTAATCCTAACGTCATCTTTAATTCTTCTTTGTTTCTTTCTAGATACACAACTATGTTACTGTGTACTTAACCTCATTCAGTATTTTTTCCTGGGGTTTCATGATACAATCTGAGCTTCTTTGCTCATGAAAATGTACCTTCCTCTGTTAAAATTGTTACTGGGCACTTAGGTTCATAAACACATGTTCTTTTGCTGACTGATGTCCAAATCAAGGGAGGCCATTTATTTTTGGTATAAAGGAAAAAGATTTATTCAAACCTAGCTCTGAAAAGATGGAGGGGCCCATTTGCCTCAAACCACCATCTCACCATGTACAAATAACTAAAGGTCTTTTATAGTAAGGCATAAAGGATGGAGGAGAGATAATGCATATCTCCGCACTTGCTTTTTCACTTCCAGCCATCTTTAGCTCATTGTTCCCTTTCTTGTGGAAAGAAAACTGGGCTCCTGCCTGCTGAAGCCAGTATCTGTATATGAATTATGAATTATATCCATTCATCATGACTGAGGATAGGTGGGGGTAGTTATTTATGCCCTAGGTCTGAGAAAGTTTGGAGAAGCCATTTGTCTATAAAAGAAAAATATCTTTTAACATTCCATTTTGCAGTACTGGTTACAACTCTATTATGATGGCAAAGTAAATATTCCTACCCATAAATAGAACTATCCATATGAATATGACAAAAAGATGATTTTTGTTTTTGAGAAGCACAAAATAGTACAGGAATATAGGATGCCCTTAAGAGACTGCAAATTCAGAATAAGAATCTATACAACTTATACAGTAAAGTAGATATAAAGTTCAGTTGGGAACAGAGGTAGCCATTTGTTTAGGTAATTGGATTCTAATAGAATTATAAAACTCTTACCTGCAGAAAGATACACCCAATCTTCTTGGAATATAAATGGTTACCCTCTGAGATGGGTGCCTACATTAACTTTAAAGATAGATGTTTACATTTCGAAGGGGAATATGACTTATTACCTTGGAAACACATACAATGTAAAAATGGAGAATGAGACTTTTTGAATCCTGTTGAGATTTGTCTGTTCGCAAAACTAGAGAAATAATAAATGTCAGGCTGTGGATTTAGCTTAGTGGTTCTTCTGCCTGTCTTGCAAGCGCAAGGTCCTGAGTTCAATCCCTGGTACACACACACACACACACACACACACACACACACATCCATTATGTCCCAAAAGGAGACTAAATGGTAGGTGTCTTTCTCTTTTTATTTGCCTTCATTTATCTTTAAAATTACAATTTAGTATGTTTTATGTAAGACAGAACTCTGCATTACACAGTAAGTGCCCCTAGTAAACCAAGCAGAATTTTTTCTTAGGTAAATAAAAATGTCATAGAAGAAACAGAATTCCTCTTGAATATTGGCAGCTGTATAGGTGATCACCAGAAGGGGGTTAGAGTATTCCAGACAAAGGAAAAAATACGTTCAAAAGCCCTGGAAATGTAAAAGAACTTGGTGTGATGAATGAAAATAAAACATACTGAATTATACATGTATCTGTATTCGAGTCTGGACAGTATGACTGTGTAATGGAGTTGACAATACACAAGTAAATTAGGAATAGATTGTGAAAGGTCTTCTATATCATGCCAAAGTACTTGGGAAAGTTGTGATGCATCTGATGGTTCATTGCAGTGTTAAAGAAAAAAATTTATAATATTGGCTAAAGATGATAAGGAAGACTTTATACAAGAGGGACTATTGTGATAGAATTTTGCAGTAAGAAGAGGAGATTGGGCTCATCTATGTCTCCAATCAGAAAAAGTGAGGATTTATAACCAAGGAGGAGGTTGGGCATTAGTGGATAAAAAATTACTAAAAGAAAACATCAAGGATTGGGGGAATCTTGTTGAACTTACTCAATAGAATTCTTGCTAAAGGATACCCAGGGCCAAGATATTGAAGATAGAAGGTAGGAATCTGATCAAAATTTTCACTAGCCTGTCTCAGCAAGATTTTTGCTAAAACTGGATGAAGTGGCCAAGGATTGAGACCAAACTTCAAACTCTAATTGCTAAGGCTAAGAGAAGCCTGTCTCAAGTTTAGTTAAGAAGAGAGTCTTTGTCAAAGTGTAGGTACTAATACTTTGGGGGGGGGAGCAGAAACAAGTATTTTGCAGTGTCTCTGCCCCCAAAGAGCTTTTATGATCTAATGATACAAAAAGGTAGTATAACAAATAATAAACATAAATGAAATGTCTTAAGTTGGCAGATAATTTGAGTGGAATTGTATATTAATAGGAATAGATTTTAGATAAAAATTCTGAGAAAGATCCTTGGATGAGGTCACATTGACCTATAATGTGAAGGTGTTCCATAATTGGAATAATTCCTAGTATTACAGATATTTGAAGTTTGTGTCTCTATGCCATAGTTTTTTATTGTTCCCTGTTCATTGTTTTCATTCCTGCTCCTCTGGACAGGTCATTTCAGCACCACCTGGCAATTCTTTTATTTTCTCTTAGTCCCTCTTCAATTCTCCATTTTGCTTGACGACTTCATCATCTTCTTCCCACGTGAACTACTCAACTGGTGACTTCATTGCCTACCGTCCTTAAAATAATTGAAGCTCTCAGGAGTTTTTCTGACCTACATTCTACATCTGCTCCCACGCACCTTTATCCCTCCTGTTTCACGTAGCCTGTACATCTAAGTGTTCTGTGTTTTTGATCCTTGTTACATCCAGTCCCTCAGAGATCTTGCCATATTATTTTTTCTATCTCCAGGACCTTCTACCTCTCCCATTCTATTGACTCATTCTTCTCAGCATATAACCAGACTCGATGTTCTTCCATTCTTTTTTTCCCATTAATTTTATTATTATATTTAAAACAAACAATACAGTTATATTTATCATTGGGATCTTGTACCTTTACATGATATGTCTTGGTTCTTATTTTTTCCCCATATCTCTGGCCTCCCTTCACACCCTTCTCCCTTCCCTATTTACAAAGACCTTGTTTCCATTTTTAATTTTTTCACATTTTTCATTTTCCTTTCCCCTCCCCTTCCCACTTCCCCTTTAGCCATTTTCTTCCTATTTCACACTCCCAATTATACCATTTGAACATTATTAACACTTTTAGTTTTTCACACCAGAGAAACTATTTGATATTTACTGAAGTATGTCCTATTTATTGCACTTAAGAGTATGGCCTCAAATACGCATCCATTTAGCTATAAATGACTCTAGTTTCTCATTCTTCATGGCTGAGTAGTACTCCATTTTAATAGCAGATCCACCTATTCTTTATCCAGTCTCGAGTTGAAGGGCATTTAGGTTGTTTCCAAGTTTTAGCTATTATGAACTGTGCCACTATAAACATGGGTACACATATACCACACTAGTATTATTCTTTTGCTCCTTTTGCAAAGATACCCAGCAAAGGGATAGCTGGGTCAAATGGAGCCTCTATTCCTAGTTCTTTGTTTTATCTCCATTTTGATTTCCACAGTGGTTGTACCAGTCTGCACTCCCACCAGCAATGGAGAAGGGTTCCTTTATCCCCGCATCTGTAGCAGCATTTGTTATTGGTTGATTTACTGATAGCAGCCGTTCTTTCTGGGGTAAGGTGGAATCTCAGTGTTGTTTTCATCTGCATCTCTTGAATGACCAGTGATATTGAACATATTTTTATATATTTGCTGCTTTTACTTATTTGTCTGAGAAATATCTGTTCATTTCTAATGCCCATTTTTTGTTTCTTTTGTTTTTTTTTTTTGTTTTGTTTTGTTTTTTTTGGTACCAGGGATTGAATTCTGGTCCTTGCGCTTGCAAGGCAGGCCACCAAACTGCTGAGCTAAATCCCCGGCCCTCTAATGCCCATTTTTTAATCGGGTCTTTGTATTGGGGGGGGGGTCTAATTTTTTTTTTTTTAGTTCGTTATATATTCTAGATAGTAGTCCTTTGTTTGAGGAGTAGCTGGTAAAAAAATTTCCCACATTGTAGGTTGTCTCTTAGCTCTATTGGTGATTTTTCTTGCTCTGTAAAATCTTTTTATTGCAATGAGATCCCAGTTTATTCTTTGTTCAAGTTCTTGTGCTGCTGTGGATTTGTTCATACAGTCTTTTCCTATGCCAATGTCTTTGAGAGTTCTACCTAATTTACTTTCTAGTAAGTTTAGTATTTTTCCTTTGATATTTAGATATTTAATCCACTTGGATTTTATTTTAATGCATGGTGAAAGGTGGGGATATAGTTTAAACTTTGGCAAGCTGAAAGCCAGTTTTTCCAACACCATTTATTAAAGAAGCTATCTTTCCTCCAGTGAGGACTGTTGGCTCCTTTATCAAGGATGAGGTAGCTGAGTATGTCTGGTATTGTTTCTGCATCTTCTAATCTCTTCCATTGATCCTCAGGTCTGTTTCTTTGCCAGTACCATGCTGTTTTTATCACAGTGGTTTTGTAGTATAGTTTCAAGTTGGGAATTGTGATACGCCCTGCAGGTCTCTGTTGCCTAGAATGGTTTTTGCTATTATAGGTCTCTTCTGGTTCCACATGAATTTGTGGATTTTTTTTCAATTTCTATGAAATATACTGTAAATTTTGTCATTTATTTCTATTTTTATTGTGCTAAGAACTGGTAATATGAAAGTTATACTTTTAATTATTTTATATTTACTTAACTTCATATGTTAGTTATTATGTGGTCTATTTGGAGAATGTTCCACGTGCTGCCTAAAAAATGTGAATTCAGTTGTTGGGTGGAACACTGTAGATATCTATTGAGTCCATTTGTTTGAAGGTTTGGTTCAAATTTAATATTGCTTTGTTGACTTTTAGTCTAGTTATTCTATATGATAGTAAGATATTGAGGACTCTACTGTAATTATGTTTATGTCTATCTGATCTTTTATGTCCAATAGCATTTGTTTTACAAAATTGGGTGCACCGTTGCTCAGTGCATATATGTTAAGATTTTTATGTCTTCTTATTGGATTTTCCTTTCATTAATATGTATTGACCTTTTTGACACTTCTGATCAGTTTTTGGATGAAGTCTGCTTTGTATATAGAGTAGCTACACATGCTTTGGATGGGTTTCCCATTTTATTGGTTATTGTTTTCCTTCCCTTGATTTTTATGCTATGAGTTTATTTTGCATTACATATGCTTCTTTTATAAAGGATACAATTGGATTTTGTTTCTTAATGCATTATGAAAGACTGTGTCTCTTCATTGTGGAATAGAGTCCTTTTGTGATGAGAGTTATTATTGATAGGTATTGACATACTTGTAATTTCTTTGTTTTCTTGTTTCTGATTCTTTATCTTTCCCATTTTCTTTTTTTTTTCTTCTTTTTTTTGTACCAGGGATCAAACTTGGGACCTTCTGCTTGTGAGGCAGGTGGTGGAACCACTGAACTAAATCCACAGCCCTATCTTTCCCTTTTTCTTATCTGGTTATCCTACCTGGTGTATTCATTCTTTTAGACCTCTTGTCATTGGTAGCTTCATTATTCCCTTGTAGGGTATTCTTGAGAACTTTTTGCAGTGCTAGTTTGGTGGTTATGAATTTTTGTAGGTCCCCTTTATCATGGAAATATTTTATTTCATAATCATTTTTGAATGATACTTTTGCAGATATATCAACCTGGGTTGGAAATTATTTCCTTTTAGGCTTAAAACTCTTTACTGCATTTTCCTCTGGCATTCTAGGTTTTTATTGATGTGTCTGCCATTCATTTTAATCTTTTTAATAAGTAATTCATTGCTTTTTCTTGGACTTCTGGGATTTTAACTATTGTGTTTTATGGAGAAGTTCTTTTGTGATAGTGGCTGATTGGGAATCCATATGCCTCACTTATCTGTGTGTTAAATTCTCACTGATTTGTAATGTTTTGCACTATTATTTCAGTAAACTAATTTTAATGCCATTTGTATGGTCTTTTGATTTTTCACTACATTAAGTCTCCAACTTATGAACATTCAAGCTGTGAACTTTGACAGATACAAACAGATCTCACATTACATATATGTAGAGAAATTGAGGTAGTAGTTACTCATGTGTTTGAGGGATATTACCATAGTTGTGCTGCTGTGTGCTTACTATACAGTATGATAGTATACTTAGTACAGTGCTCAATTGAAGTCCAGGATGTCCAAAAGGAAGAGAAAAGGTAGTGATTAGATTGAAGTTTGTTTTTTTAAAAGTTTTACATTGTATATTTGTGTCAAAAGTGTATAAGGCTCACTTCATCAGACTTAAGAAGGAATCATATTTATGGATGATCCATTGGAGCAGAACGTATTTGTGAGTCAGGGACTTACTGTAATTCTTATTAATCTTAGATTAACCTTTCCATCATCTAAGAGCTGTTGGGTCCATATTTCTTGTTCTCTTCTAGTTTTGAGGCATCCGTCATTAATTGGTCACTGCAAAAGCCCTGTCTTCTAGTTTAGTCACTCTCCTCAAACTGGTCACTTCTTTTGCCCATACATCTGATAGAATTTTTCATCTCCTAAATTTGTATTTGGGCACTTTTTGTGGACTCTATTTTGTATGCTAGTCTTTCATGTTTTGCATCTTTTTTTTTTAGTTCATCTAGATTTTTATTGGTGTCTTGTGTAGACTCCAAGAATATTTTGTTTGTTTGGCCCAATATCTTATTACTAATATTTGAAAGCTTGCTAAATGCTCTGTTGATTTTTTTAATCTTCCCTGATGTTTCCTTTTTATTGTTCTTTTCCTTGTTTTCTGTAGAGCTGGCCTTTGCAGATTGATATAGCGTGCTGTGCTTTATGTCTAGATGTTGCCTCTGAACGTCATACTCTTATTAGAAGGGCTCTTGAGAGGTGACTGGATCATGGAGGAATTGGGCTCATCAATGGATTAGTACACTGATGAGTTTATAGATTAATGTGATTCGGGAGGTAAAGGCTGGTTGCAAGTAGGTTTGTCAATGCAGTGTGGCCTGAAAGGGTGTATCCCCACCCTTGATTTTTCATTGTCTGCTTTCTGACTGCCATATCATATGCAAGTCTCCTCTGCTATATCCATCTACTGTCCCTCCCTGCCTTGGAGCTGGGCATTTGAGGGCTGGAACTGCTACAGACTGAGACAAAATAAACCTCTCCTTCTTTAAGGTGTAGGTGTTGGTTATTGTTCTATATGAGGAAAGTAATTAAGTTATAGTGAAATGCTTTATTTCTAGTATGATATTCTCTTTAGTTAGTGTCTACTTTTTTAGTGGTGTCCTCTGGGTGCAGCTAACTATTGATGTTTGCCTTTGTCCCAGGATCCAACCACCTCTATTTATTTGAGTTAGGATGTTGCAGCATATTTGGCTGAGTTCCAAGTATTCCAGAAAAAGGCCTCAGTATTGTTAATGACCACAAGAAAATCCAGATATTGGAAACTGAAGAAAACAAATTAATAGCAACAGCTATATCACACTGTGTATAGTAATACAATAAGCATAAATTATACCATCAGATGCAAACTAAATATTTACAAACCCTAAGGATCAATAATGTACCACACTCGCCAGGCATGGTGGCACATGCCTGTAATCCCAGCACTCAGGAGGCTGAGGCAGGAGGATCACAGTTAGTTCGAGACCAGCCTGAGATACATAGTGAGTTCAAGGTCAATCTCAACTACATAGTGAGACCCTGTCTCAAAAAAACTAAAAGAAAAAGAAAAAAAGAAATAATGCACCACACTTAATTGTAGAAAAGCGATTCACAATTATAGGTTTTTGTTTTGTTTTGTTTTTGAGACAGGGTCTCATTATGTAGTTGAGACTGACCTGGAGCTCACCATGCAGCCCAGGCTGGTCTTGAACTCACAGAGATCCTCCTGCCTCAGCCTCCCGAGTGCTGGGATTACAGGCATGCACCACCATGCCTGATGATAGTAGTTTGAATCCTAAGTCAAATCAAATATTAACCTACTATTGACCTATAGTAAATATCTATTAAATGGAATGACTATCTTTGCTAAGGATGGAACAGTATTCAACAGCAGTAGCACAATTTTAGCTAGCTCTCTAGAGAATAATAAAGCTTTTTATTTATACTGATAAGAATAGAGGTATTGGAGAACCAAAGAATGAAGAAATCAAAACTTGAAAAATTAATCAATTTGGTATGAGGAGAAAAAAGTGAGATAAGATGTCCTATTGAGAAGTAAAAGGAAATTAGTATTCAGAGAATAAAAATAAACAGAGAGCAAAAAAATCAGAAATAGAAGAAAAGAAGAAAGAAAAAACATTTAAAGAAATAAAGATATGGAGAGAAAAGAAACTGAAAGAAGGAAAAAAGGTAGAGAAATTGCAAATCTCTCCAAAATATGATGGAAGAAAAATAAAAATAATACAAAATAGAAAATCAAATAAAAAAAAGACTGAGTCAAAGAAAATTTTCTATGTTTTTGAATAAGTAGTTTCTTTCTAAGACCTTCAGTCTTCGTATCCAGCCAGTAATGATTTTCTATGCTGAGCTTTAAATTGATTTTATTTAGATACTCTCCCTACACAACAGGTCCCTCTGTTTGTTACCCCCAGGCTGTGGTTACTGTCCAAGCCAAGATGTGTTCTTGCTTTCATTGATAGATAAGGACTGCAGACATCACTCTGGTCTCTGCAGTATGCAGGCCATAGAGCAGGGTTTCAAGTGGGCAGTTGGACTTAATTTCCACAGTTAAGGGATCTGATGCCTCCCTTTTCTCCCCAGACATTGCTCTCATCCAGGTTCAGGTGGGTTGGTTAGTCCTTCTCTCTGCTGCCATTTGCGATGGAGAAGCAAAATGTAGAGCTGGCCTGGAGTTGGTGGATGGCTGTGCCCTTCCATCAGAGGGTGTTTTCGGCCAGTGAGTACCTGCTGCTTGTATAGGGGAGGGGCACCACTCACCTGGTGTGGTTCGCACATGGGGGAAGGGTGAGATCATGTTTCAAAGTAAAATTTTAAAGGATGGGATATAGCTGATTATGAAGGCCCTAAAATAACCCCCAGCACCACACACACATACACACACACACACACACACACACACACACACAATCATTAATTTTTATTCCTTTGTTAGATGACTGGTCACAGAACAAAAACATTTTATTTTAGGTAGGAGAGTTCCACTGTGACACAAAACAAAGTTTTTAAGTAAGCCACTTTTCAACTACACTTTCCACTGGCTTTACACAAGAAATATTTTGTGCAACATACAATGTTTGGTAATCACTACCATAACTGATATTAAAAAGTTTATTCACTGCAAACATATTCTGGGCTGCTTCTTGATTTTAATTTAGTTCAAATGGTTTGGAGATGATAGATTGAAGACTACCACAAGTGGTCAATTTGCAAGTTGTGCTTAATCATATTGTGCTGCTCATTGTATCAATGGGGATAAAGGATTGTGATTGATTTAATGAGTTGTTTTCTCTGATATTGTTAAAATGAGAATGTCTATGAGTCATTAGAGACGCAAGAGCTGAAGTGCAACTATATTAGGAAGATTTAAGTAATAACTCAAAAATTAAACCAAGGAAAACCCAACAACTAAAATAAAAATGGAAAACACTTAAGAAAGAAACAAAGACAGACTTCCAGTTCACCAATGGCAAACGGTAGGGCAAATGAGTATGCAAAGTCTGATAACGAACCACCAGGACACCCTGAACTCATAGCACAGGAAGTACCAAAACAGATCAATCAGGCTCTAGAAAAACTCAAACATAAATAATTGCCCAGATAACCAAAGAGATGGTGAGCAAAATGAAAGCCATGATTACAGGCTCTAGAACAGAAACTGACAAAAAAAAAATAGAGGAGCTCAGGATCATGATAGAAGCCATGAAGGACCAGCATAAGAAAGAAATGAAAATGATGAATGACCAACAGAGGAAAGAAATGAAATCCATAAAACAGATGCAAACTGATATCCAGGAGATTAAAAACTCTATTGAAAGTGTTTACAACACAATAAAAAATTGCAAAGACACACTCTCAGATATAGAAGATAGGATTGCAGTCAGTGACCGTGAAAAGAGAGATCTCTCAAAAACAGTAAGGGATAAGGACAAATCAATCCAACAACTCTTAGACGACCCAAAGAAAAATGACATAAGAATGATAGGAATCCATGAAGTACCAGGAGAAAATACAAATGACTTAAAAGAGCTCTTCACAAAATTAATGACTGAAAACTTCCCAAACAGAGGGAAAGATTTTGACATACAGATAAGTGAGGCATATAGGACTCCAACTAGCCACAATCAAAAAAATCTACACCTAGACATATAATCAAGATCCCAGAAACCCAACAGAAAAACAAAATACTACAAGCAGTAAGAGAAAAGAAACAAATCACATGCAAAGAAAAGCCCATCAGAATCACAGAAGACTTTTCAAAACAAACCCTCAGGTCAAAGATAACCTGGAGTGAGGTATTTCAAGTCCTAAAAGAAAACAACCTCCAACCTAGACTGATGTATCCAGCAAAACTCTCTTTCAAAATGGATGGGGAAATGAGATACTTTCATGACAAAGAACACCTGAGAAACTTCATGAACACCAAACCAGCACTACAAGGAATTCTAAACAATATCCTAGAAAAAAACAATGAAAGTCACAACACCATGAGGCCAAACAGAGCAAATCAAATAGGCAAGGCAAGAAACTAAAAGGAGAGGGGGGAAAAGTAAAAAGTCAATAAAAGGACAATAACATAACAATAATAAGTCAGTACATATCAGTTACAACCATGTAAGTCAATGTCCTCAATTCACCAATCAAGAGAAATAGACTGGCAAAATGGATCAAGAAGCAAAATCCAACAGTATGTTGTATACAAGAAGAAGCACACATAGTGCAAAAAGAAGCCCATAGACTGAAAGTGAAAGGATGGAAAGCAATTCTCCATGTGATAGGAGCCCAGAAAAAAGCAGGGGTTGCAATCTTATTTGCAGACAAAGTAAATTTCAAATCAACACTGAATAAGAGAGACAAAGAAGGCCACTACATCCTTGTAAAGGCAACAATTCAAGAGGAAGAGATGACAATAATAAACATATATGCACTAAATATAAATGCCCCTGACTATATAAAACAAATATTAAGTAGCATGAAAAACCAAATAAGCACTAATAGAATTGTAGTGAGGGATCCAAATACCCCACTATCACAAATAGACAGATCATCTAGGCAAAAAATCAACAATGAAATACTACAGCTGAACCAAGCTTTTGAACACATGGACTGACTAGACGTGTATAGAGTGTTCCACCCGGCAAAATCAGAATATACATTCTTTTTGGCTGCACATGACTCATTCCCCAAGATTGATCACATACTACGTCATAGAACAGGTTTGAATAAATGCAAAAGAATCAAAGTTACCCCCTGTATATTATCAGATCATAGTGCAATCAACCTGGAGATCAATAGCACAAGAAACCATAGGGACTTCACAAAAACATGGAAATTGAACAACACTCTCGTGAACCATCAATGTATCACAGTGGAAATTAAAGAAGAAATCTGACAATTTTTACAAATAAATGAAAATGACAATACAACATACAGGAATCTTCGGGACACAGGGAATGCAGTTCTACATGGAAAATTCATAGCACCGAATGCCCACACTAGGAAAATAGAGCAAGGTCAAATAAACAATCTAATGAGGAAACTTAGACTCCTAGAAAAACAAGAGCAAGAAAAGATGAGAGTTCGAATAAGAGAGTAAATTATAAAGATTAGAGCAGAAATCAATGCAATGGAAACTAAGAAAATGATACAAAAAATAAATGAATTGAAGAGTTGGTTTTTTGAAAGAATAAATAAAATTGACAAAACCTTAGCTAACCTTATCAAAAAAAGGAAAGAAAAGGCTCAGATACATGCAATTAGGAATGAAAAAGGTGAAGTCACAATAGATCCAAAAGCAATCCAGAGGACTCTCAATACCTACTTTGAGAATCTGTACTCTAACAAAATGGAAAATACAGATGAAATGGACAGATTTCTGGATACTTATGAATTACCAAAATGGAACAAAGAAGATAAAAACATTTTAATCACCACAATTAAAATCAGTGAAACTTAAAATGTAATTAAAAATTTACCAACAAAGAAAAGACCAGGTCCTGATGGATTCACTGTTGAAATTTGCAAGACATATAGAGAAGAACTACTGCCACTACTCTTCAAACTTTTCAATGGAATTGAAAGGGAAGAAATACTTCCAAATTCATTCCTGGAAGTAAATATCATTTTGATTCCCAAACCAGGGAAATAGCCAACTAAAAAAGAGAACTACAGGCCAATCTCCTTAATGAATATAGATGCAAAAATCCTGAATAAGATACTAGCAAACAGAATACAGAGGATCATGAAGAAGATCATACATCCTGACCAAGTCGGATTTATTCCAGGGATGCAAGGGTGGTTCAACATACGTAAGTCAACAAATGTAATAATACACTATATTAACACAGTCAAGGACAAAAACAATATGATCTCAACAGATGCAGAAAAAGCATTTGATAAAATTCAACACTCATTCATGATAAAAACCCTGCAAAAAATTGGAATAGATGGTCTATATCTCAACTTAATAAAGGCTATCTATGAAAAACCAACAGCCAACATATTTAAATGGCCAAAAACTGAAAACCTTCACAGTAAAATGAGGAACAATAAAAGGATGCCCACTATCACCACTCCTCTTTGATATAGTTTTGGAAACATTAGCCATAGCAATTAGACAAGAGAAAGAAATTCAAGCAATAAAGATAGGAAAGGAAGAAGTTAAACTGTCATTATATGCTAATGATATGATACTCTACATTGAAGACCCTAAAAACTCTACGAAAAGACTTCTAGACTTAATTGATACTTTTAGCAGAGTAGCTGGAAACAAGGTCAACACCCAAAAATCAATAGAAATAACAAGACAATACAAAAATAACACGACTCACTGATAGAGAAATTAGGGAAACCATTCCTTTCACAATAGCATCCAAAAAAAGAACTACATAGGAATCAATCTAACAAAAGAAGTAAAAGACCTCTACACTGAAAACTACAGCACTCTGAAAAAAGAAATTGAAGAGGATATAAGAAAATGAAAAGATATCCCCTGATCCTGGGTAGGAAGAATCAGCACAGTGAAAATGGCCATACTACCAAAACTGCTATACAGATATAGTGCCATGCCGATTGAACTTCCAACACTATATTTTACAGAACTAGAAAAAAGAATCCAAAAATTCATTTGGAACCAGAAGAGACCTAGAATAGCAAAAGCCATTCTAGGCAACAGAGACATGGCAGCGGGTATAACAATTCCCAATTTGAAACTATACTATAAAGCCATTGTGATAAAAGCAGCATGGTACTGGCAAAGAAACAGACACAAGAATCAGCCGAACAAATGGAAGATACAAAAACAACTCCACATGTAGTCAGCTACATCATCTTTGACAAAGGAGCTGACCATCCCCACTGGAGGAAAGATAACCTCTTTAATAAATGGTGTTGGAAAAATCTGGATTTCAACCTGCCAAAGATTAAAACTACACCCTTATCTTTCACCATGTACTAAATTAAAATCCAAGTGGATTAAAGATCTAAATATTAAAATAGAAACACTAAAATTGCTGGAAGTTAGGCAGAACCATTAAAGACATTTGCAGAGGAAAAGACTTCATGAACAAATCCTCAGTAGCACAGGAACTAGCAGAAAGAATCAACAACTGGGATCTCATCTCATTAAAAAGTTTCTTCACTGCAAAAGAAACCATCAACAGAGCTAAGAGACAACCTACAGTGTGGGAAAAATTTTTTACCAGCTGCTCCTCGTAAAAAGGACTATTATCTAGAATATATAAAGAAATCAAAACAACCAGCCCCCCCAACATAAGGACCAGATTTAAAAATGTGCATCTGAAATGAATAGAAATTTCTCAGCCAAAGAGGTAAAAGCAGCAAGTGCATATATGTAAAAATGTTCCACATCACTGGTCGTTCAAGAGATACAGATGAAAACAACACTGAGATTCTACCTCACCCCACAAACAATGGCTGCTACCAAGAAATCAACCAGTAACAAATATTGATGGGGCTGTGGGTGAAAGGAACCCTTCTCCATTGTTGGTTGGAATGCAGACTGGTGCAACCACTATGGAAATCAATATGGAGATACTTCAAAAAGCTGGCAATAGAGATTCCATTTGACCCAGCCATCCCTCTGCTGGGTGTCTTTCCAAAAGAATTAAAACAATCATACCAGAGTGATATATGCACACTCATGTTTATAGCGGCACAGTGTGTAATAGCTAAAACTTGGAAACATCCCATTTGCCCATCAGTTAGAAACTGGATAAAGATGTGATTTTTCTATAAAGTGAAATACTACTCAGACATAAAGATTGAGAAATTAGATTCATTCATAGGAAAATGGATACATATTGAGGATATACTCCTAAGTGAAATAAATAACTCACAGATGTGTAAATACTGAATAGTTTCTCTGGTGTGAAAAACTATAATAGTACATAAGATCCTAATGAGATAATTCACACTGTGAAATAGGAAGAAAAGAGCTAAAGGTGTAGGAAAAGTGGGAAGGGTAGGGGAAAGCTAATAAGGCAAAGGAAAAAAACAGGATAAAATGAAAAAATGGAAATAAAATGTTTGTAAATGGGGAAGGGAGGAGGGTATGAAGGGAGGGCAGGGACAAGGGGAAAATATGAGAACCAAGACCTGTCATGTAAAGGTACAAGATCCCAATAATGAATGTAACTGTACTGTATACCTAAAATGTACCAAAAAACTCAATGAGAAAAAAAAAGAAAACAAACAAGAGCAACTTTTTCAGTTAAGTTATAGGCATAAACCATCATTCATGGGTCTGTTGCATTTTATTTTACAGTTTATTGACACTGCACAATTAGCACAAACTGGCAAGCATACAGATGAAGATAAAACCCAGATCTCTCCAGCTCCCTTTTTCTATTTGCCCTTCAGGACTTGACATTTGTTTACTAAATGATAGAGTTAGTAACAGCAATATGACATTATTTTAGTTTAAGATTTTTGTAATCACTTGATCCTACATTTTGTGATTGTGAAATTAAAACTAAAGAAAGTAAGACCCAAGAAAGTTTTGAAGTTATATATATCTAACTTCTGAAATACTAGAAAATTTAAAATTACTGTGGAAATACTCAAGCATCCAGCTGCTGGAAGAAACCAGACTCCTCCCAGGCATCTGAGTGACACCTTCTCTGGCTGAGATAAAGCAAAATGTGAAATAGGGGAGAAAATAATTTTGCCTTCAACTTCTTTGACATTAATGTCTTCAAGAACCAACTACTCAAAGACACCTTAAAAAAAGAAGAGGAAATTGAAAACTTATTTAGCAACTGTGAGTTGAATTTTAAAAAGAAGTATAAAAATAGAATAACTGAAAACTCAGAAGACAACAAAAATGGCATGAAAATCCTGTTCTCAGAAATAATGGCAATAAACTCCCCAAATATAGGGTAAGACAAAAACATACAGATAAATGAGCTAAAAAAGTGATAGAACATCAAATACTCATGACCAAAAGAGAATCTCTCCACATAACATCATGCCAAAATTTCCAGAAATTCACCACAGGGGCAAAAGCTTGAAAGCTGTTTCAGAAAGATAAAAAATCACATGCAAAAGTAAACACATTACCATCGCAGACAACTTTTCTTGTTTCTTCTTCTTCTTCTTAAGTTTATTGGTACTTTTTAGGTATATAGTAAACTTACATTCATATTTGAGATCTGCTGAAATCTAGATTTTCAGTAACTAGGTTGAGATCCTATACTCTAATAAAATGGTAAATTCAGAGGAAATTCATAAATTTCTAAATGCATCTTAACTACCAAAGCAAAAATGAGAAGACATAAACATCCTGAGTATGCCATCCTGAATTTGTTATAAAATATAGAAGTTTTTCAAATCCAGATCTGCTCTGGAGATTTTGAGTTTTCTATATAGAGTATCATGGCATGTACAAGTAATTATAATTTAACTTCTTCCTTTCCTAACTTTTTTCCTTTTCTTTTTTTTTCTTTTGTCTAATTGTTGTGGCTAATGTTTCCACAACTATATTAAATAGCAGTGATGATAGTGGACATCCTTGTCTTGTTCCTGATTTTAGAGTGGATGGTTTCAGTTTTTGACCATTTAGTATGATGTTAGCTATTGTTATATCATAGATGGCTTTTAACAGATTGAGAAAAAGACCATCTATTCCAATTTTCTGTATGGGTTTTTCCTGAATGGCTGGTAGACTATGTCAAATGCTTTTTCTGAATCTGTTGATATGATCCTGTGAATTTTGTCTTTGGCTCTGTTGACATGATGTATTGCATTTATTGATTTGTGTTTGCTGAACAATCTCTGCATCCCTGGGATGAATCTTACTTCCTTATTGTGTATAATCTTTTTGATTATGGTTGCATTCTGTTTTCTGGTATCTTATTGAGGGTTTTTGCATCTATGTACATTGGGGAGATTAGCCAGTAATTTTCTTTTTTGCTTGAGTCTTTCTCTGGTTGTGGTATCATGCTTATACTTTCTTCCAGAAAGGATTTCAGGAATATTGCTTTCCTTCCAATTTCAATGAAGATTTTGAAGAGTTTGAAGAGTAATGGCATTAGTTTTCTTATAGAATTCAGCAGTGGAACCATCAGGACCTGGGCTTTTCTCTTGGTAGGATTATAATTACATTTTCAATTTCAATGTGTAATATTCAGTTATTTAGAATTTTAATTACTTTTTGTTTCATCTTTGGTAATGGTAATGTGAATCTAAGAATCTTCCCACTTCTTCTGTTTTGCATTTTATTAGAATAAAGTTTCCAAAAGTAGATATTGTTGATATTCTGGATTTCCACAGGATCTGTTATGATTTCACCCTTTTCATTCCTAATTGGATGGATTTGAATCTTTTCATTCCTTTATTCGATAAGGTTGGCTAAGGATTTGTCAATTTTATGAAATATTTTAAGGAAAGAATGATTCATTGATTCTTTATATTATTTTCTTAGTCTCAATTGCATTAATTTCTGCTCTGATATTTATTATTTCCTCCCTCTTACAAGCTTTGGGCTTGACTTGTATTTCTTTTCGTAGATATTTGAAATTCAACATTAAGTTTTTCATTTAAGCTCATTCTGTTTTCCTGATGTGAGAATTCACTACTATAAATTTCCCTCTCAGGATTGCTTACATTTCATCTCATATGCTCTGGTATATTGTATCTGTATTATCCTTTATTTGGAGATACATGTGCCTCCCATCCCAGATAACATGAAATGTGTGACTCTCATACCCACACAGGCATCCTATGCCCCTAAGTGGGGATCTGGATCCATGTAGCCAAGGAATCCAGAGTCAGAGGGCCCGTTGCTATGATGATGGAAATATAGCAGAGTGGCGATCAGGAGAGAGGGCCTCTGAGGCTTGTTGTTGAAAATTAAAGACCACTGTGAAAGTGAAGATAGACCAGATTAGAGCAGTTGGTGAGTAGTTTAGGCCAGCACCTCCTACCAAACTTAGATTTGCAACTAGGGAAGGGCAGCTTAAACCTGCAGTAGAATACTATAGAGTTCTATCCCTCAGCAGGTGTCAGAACTGAGTTGTATGGCTGGTTCACTGAGATTAATCTACTTGGTTCTGAAAACTGCTGCCTATATTGTATACAAGCAATAACAGAGACACACTTGAAAGGGGACTTTTTATTCCTTTTAGTTCTCTTTTATTGTTCATTCCTCTCATTTCTTGTTCTTGTTTTTTTCCTATTCTGTTTTTTTCTGCTTTGTTTTTATTGTTATAGGAGTATGAATACAGTTCCTGATTTTCCTGTTCCTGTTTGTTAGTTCTATTCTTGTTTTTATTTCTTCCCTATTTTCCTCCAGTTTTCACCATCTTCCCAAAATTTTTGTGATCCTCCTGTGCTCTCTAGCCCTATTTCTAAAGTCTACTTCTCATTCAATTTCTCTATCTCCCCCCAACTCCTTCTGTGTCTTCTGCCTGGAGGTTAAAGCCTCTATACTGAAGAGCTCTTTTACTGTCAACATATTTCTGGTTTGTTATTTATTTGTTTATTTTGGTACTGTGGATTGACTTCAACCTTGCACTTATGACGTGGGTGCAGTGCCACTGAGCAAAATCCCAAGCCCTGTCCTTTATTTATATATATAACCACAAGTCTAGGTTATGCAGTTAAAAGTAACAGAATAATAGCTACCACAATTTGTCATTTTTAAGCTACATTTCATGCTATTGTTGATGCTGACTGTATTACTTTGACCAAGGTGATGTCATTGCTGTACTCGTCCTTCCTAGTATATCAATACTGAGATTCCTTAAGGACAATTGCAGACTCAAAATCAAAAGGCCAACTATGCCTAAAAGACAATCTAAGAAATAGACATTCTTTAAGGGATCTAAATACTAGCAATGACATACTTACAATAATCAATTTACAAGCAGCAACCCAGTAATTTAACAAAAAAACTTCAACTATAACAAAAAACTAGAAATGAAAAGACACCTAAACAAGACACAATCCCAGATTTTCAGATAACCAAAGGGAAGTCCAGGAGGCAAGACTGAACGTACTGAAAGTCAACCAACTGGATCCTGAACTAGCAGTGAAAGAGGACACGGAAAAAAATTAGAAATAATTTATCAGATAACAACAGAGATGGTAACCACAGTAAAAGAGATGATTAATAACTGTACAGCGGAAACAAATAAAAAATAGAGGAGCTCAAGAACATGATGGAAACCATGAATGCCTAGCACAGAAAATAAATAAAATTCATAAAACATATTCAAACAGATATCCAGTAGATTAAGATCTCCACTGAAAGTATGTGCAGCAGAATGAGGCAATGTGAGGAAAGAATATAAGATTATAGAAGACAGGATTGTGATTAGTGACCAGTAAAAGAAAGATTCCTTAAAAATAACAAGAGGCTACAAGAAATTGATGTAGCAGATGCAACATGATACAAAGAAGAGTAACATAACACTGAGCTGAGTCAGTAAAAAGCAGGTGATAGTGAAAATGACATTTAAAAACTGTTCATGGAAGTAAAGGCAGAAAAGTGCCCAAGGAGAGGAAAAGAATTTCACAAACAAATAAGTGAGTCACATAGGATTCCAATTAACCATGATCAAACAATCTACTCCTAGGCATGTAGCAGTCAATATTTGAGAAATACTAAACAAGAACAAAATATTAAAAGCACTCAGAAAAAAGAAACAAATCATATACAAAAGAAAGCCAATCAGAATCACAGAAGACTTTTCCACACAAACAAGTCAAGGAGATACTGGAGTGTGGTGTTTCAAGCCCTAAAAGAAAACAACCTGCAACCCAGATTGATGTACCGTGCAAATCTATCTTTCATAATCAATCAAAAAATGAGATACTTTGATGACAAAAAATACCTGAGGAATTTCATGAATACCGAACCAGCACTCCAAATATTCTAAGCATTATCTTAGGAAATGTCAATAAAGTCTACAACTCCATGAAGCCCAACAGAATGAATCCAACAAGCAAGGAAGGAAATTAAATGCAAGCGAGGAGAGGGACTCCAATCACAGGAAATGAAAATGACAAGGATTAAACTGATGCATATTGAGTTATAACTATTAATATTAATGGTCTCAATTCATCAGTCAAAATAAACTAGCAGAATGGATCAGGAAGTAATATCCAACAATAACAAGAAAAGCACTTAATTCAAAATAAAATTTACAGACTGCATGTCAAAGGGTGGAAAACAATACTCATGGGACAGAAACTGTGTATGAAAAACAAACAGTGAACATCATACTAAATGATGAAAATTGAAATACTTCATGTTAAAATCAGGAACAAGACAAGGATGTCCACTATCACTACTCCTGTTCAATTTAGTTCTGGATACATTAGCCACAGAAATTAGACAAAAAATAAATAAATAAAAGGAATGAAAATAGGAAATCAAGAAGTTAAATTGTCATTGTTTACATATAACATGGCGCTCTATATAGAGGACCCCCCAAACACCAAAAGACATCTACACTTAATAACCAATATGTAAAGTAGTTAGATACAGGGGGAACACATAAAAATCAATAACTTTCATGTACATGAACAACAGACTCACCGAAAAAGGAACTGCAGAATCAACTCCCTTTACAATAGCATACAAAAAGATGAAACACCAAGAAATTAATCTAATGAAGGAAGTAGAAGACTACTACACTGAAAATAATAGCACTGTGAAAAAAGTGATCAAAGAGCATATCAGAAAATGGAAAGACATCCCTTACTCCCGGGTAGAAAGAACAAATATAGTTAAAATGGCCATACTTCCAAAACTGATACATAGATTCAATGAAATCCTGATTGAAATTCCAACAGAATATTTCACAGAACTTGAAAAAACAATCCAATAATCCATATGGAACCAGAGGAGACCTAGAATAACAAAAGCAATTCTAGGTGGAAAAGACAAAACAGAGGGTATCACAATCCCTAACTTCAAACTATAGTACAAAGCTACTGTGATAAAAACAGCAAAGCACTGGAAAAGAAACAAACCAGAAAATTGGTGTGATATATTTTAAGATGTAGAAACAAAAACTCCAGATATAATCTGCTACCTCATCTTTGAAAATCAAGTGAAATACCCTCACTGGAGGAAAGATAGCATCTATAAACAATGGTGCTGAAAAACGTGGGTTTCAACTTGCCAAAGACTAAACTAGACCTATATCTCTCACCATGCACTAAACTAACATCAACATGGATTAAAGATCTAAATATTATTCAAAAATACTAAACCTACTAGTTGACAAGTTAGTAGAACTCTTGAAGGCATTAGTGTAGGAAAAGACTTTGTGAACAAAACCTCAATCACATGGGAACAAGCACATGGAATAAAAACTGGGATCTCCTCTTAATATAAACTTCTGCACATCAAGAGAAATTACTAACAGAGTGAAGGGACAACCCAAAACAAGGGAAAAATATTTACTCACTGTTCTTCAGACGGTGGTCAACTATGTACAATATACAAAGAAATTTGAAAAATCAGACCTCCCAAATTTAAAGACCCAATCTACAAATGGGCTTCTACAATGAACAGACATTTCAGATGAAGAATTAGCAATAACAAATAGAAGTATCCCAGGGAGAAGCATGCAGGGAACAGAGTGGCACAGTTGTGTGCAGGTCCTAGCCAGGGCCCAACCCTGACCCCAGCACCTAAGACCCACAGGCCCAGCCAAAGGTCTGCTTGGAAACAGCTGCACAGAGGCACAAGCAGCAGCCAGAGGCCTTCCCCATTACCACTGGGTTGATCAGCAGAGAAATGGGAGCTATGTAATTTGCTGAGAATTGAAGACCACCATATGAACAAAAAGTTTCCTCAACAAAGGTACACAGGCTGTATCTCTTGAAATTAGAAGGCATATAAACAATTCTCAAAACAGGACTTCCAGCTCACCTAAGGCAGCCACAAAAGGCAATGAGATGGAACATTCTGGTAACCACCTGGACTTCCTGAAGGGGGCAATGAAAGAGGGTCTGGAATAAATGATATTAGAAATTATTTCTCAGTTAACAACAGAGATTGTGTCCATAGTGCAACAATTGATCAGTAAATTTACACCAGGCAGAGAGAAAAAAATAGAAGAGCTGAGGAACATGATGGAATCCCAACATAGGAAGCAAATGGATTCCATTAAAAAGATGGAAACAGATTTCCAGGAGATTAAAAACTCCTTTGAAAGTTTATGCATCAGAATGATCCAATGCAAGGACAGAATTTCAGATATAGAAGTTAGGATTGCAATTAGTAACAAAGAAAAGAAAAATTTCTTAGAAATAGTAAGGGATCATGAGAAATTAATGCAGCAGCTGCTGAGTGATGTAAAGAAAAATAACACAAGGGTGAACAGAGTCAATGAAGAAACAGGAGAGAGTGCAGATGCCATATTAAAAACAATGTTTACAGAAGTAATGTCAGAAAACTTCCCAAGCAAGGGAATAGAATTTGACATATGGATAAATGAAGCATGTAGGACTCCAACTCGCTGTGATCAAATATATATATATTGAAATATATGAGCATATAAGAAAGAGCAATTTCAGCCATGCTAGTGTTCATGTGTCTTTTTCTCTCAGTAACCACAAATGGGTCAAACAAGACCTAGGAAAGTTTTCAGATAACCTTTATTAGTATATTGATGTCTTTAACAGGCTTACCCAAACCTATGAAATAGATTGAAAACATATAATGTTATTTTTGAATTGAGCATTAACTGTTAATAAAAAACAAGCAGCATTACAAGCTGCTATTGCATTTGGAGATAAATATCACATTGTTAAAGGGAAAAAAAACAGACAGCCTGGGGGAATAACCAGGTCATCCATGTCCTGATTACAATGATCACCACTGTAGATCAGATTGCTACCCCAAACAAAGATGCCAAGTATCAGGCCCATCTCACCAGCTGTTCCAACAAAACTAAAGGGCCTCAGGGCACTCCCTGCTACCATCCTTTGGTCAAACCTTTATCTACACAGGGAAGCTCCAAGTCATCTGGTATGTAGGTCTCTTGATTATTCTTTTTATTACATTTATTTGTACATTTAAGGTATACAGTAAAGTTACATTCATCATTGGGATCATGTACCTTTACATGATTTATCTTGGTTCTTATTTTTTCCCCATTCCGAGCCCTTCCCTCACCCCCTCGACTCTTCCCTATTTACAAAGATATTGTTTCCATATTTTTACTTTTCTCATATTTTTCTCTTTTTACCTTTCCTCTAGTCCTCCTAATTCCCCTAATCTTTTAGACCTTTTCTTACTGTTACACAATGTCAATATACAATTTTATCCTTATTTACACTTTTAATTTTTCATATCAGAGAAACTATTTTGTATTTACATATGTGTGTCTTATTAATTTCACTTAAGAATATGGCCTCAATATGCATCCTCTTAGATATAAATATCTCTAGTTTCTCATTCTCTGTGGCTGAGTAGTACTTCATTTTATTTAAAAAAAAACACATGTTCTTTATCCAGTCTTTAGTTGATAGGCAATTGCGCTGTTTCCAAGTTTTAGCTATTATTAACTGTCACACTATAAACATGGGTGCACATATATCGCTGTGGTACGATTCTTTTAATTTTTTTGGAAGATTGCCAGCAGAGGAATAGCTGGGTAAAATGGGACCTCTAATCCTAGTATTTTGAGGTATCTCCATATTGATTTCCACAGTGGTTATACCAGTCTGTACTTCAACCAACAATGAAGGATTCCTTCCTCCCCACAACCCCACCAGCATTTGTTATTGGTTAATTTCTTGATAGCTGCATTCTTTCTGGGTGAGGTGGATTCTCAATGTTGTTTTCATTTGCATCTCTTGAATGACTAGTGATATTGAACATTATTCTTTTTTAACCCTGACCTTTCTTCCAGTCAACGTGCTTCAGCAAAGAATCACTAGACTAGAGGTAACTTGGTATTTTTCTCAACACATATGTTGTAACTGGGAAGTCTTTCTCTTCACCCATTTCTTTTATATTATGCATAAATATCCAGTTCCCCTCCTGTGGAGAGGTATTTTGTCTGGTTTATGTACTATAAGCTACACATCTCAGGTCAAGTATATTGCCTCCCCCTCACTGAGGCAAAATAAATCCTGAAGTATGGGTTAACATAGGTAAAATAAGAACAATAAAACTGCCTTAGAACTACCCACTGGGGAAGGGAGATGGCACTCATATTGCTAGAAAAAGATCTGAGTAAGTGACATAAAGTGTAGATGTGGCTGAGCAGGAAGCTAAGTAAGGAAGAAGGCATAGAGTTGCCAAGATTTTCCAAAATTAAATACAAAATATTAATTATAGGTAAAAGGCTTTTATTCTTTCCAGTTCTTATTACAAGAGATCTGTGTTAATTGACCTAAAATGTTCTAACTAGTGTTATTTATAACACTATAGATTATAGATTAGTGCCATTAGTGTTCAAAATATGCTTTCACCCTGATTGTCAGCTAATCAAACAAATGCTGAGACACATTTTATAAACAAAATTCATATTGTCATTTATGTACAATAATTTGAGAGTCTTTCATTGGTCAAAAATTATGTGTTAATTGTTATAATCTGGTTCTCATGGATCATTAATATTCTTAATATTCATTAAGACAATTAAATAAATTTAGGCTTGAGAAAACTGCTGGAAATTACTCCTCCTGGCAAATAAAGTTTCAGCTACCTGTAAATTCCTTAATCCAGCATTTGTTCATTAGGGAGACCCGAATAGTTTTCATAACCCTATGGGAGACACACCCCAATAAACACTGCTAAACATATTGTAATATATTTATATTGATTATCATAAAAATAATGCTTTTGTAAGTAAAACACTAAAGCTTTCTTATTAAAAGTTGCTTTTAATAAGAAACTAAATTAAAAATAAAGGTTTCCAGGGTTGGGGATTTAATTCAGTGCTGCCACTTGCCTTGCAAGAGCAAGGTCCTGAGTTTGATCCCTGGTACCAAAATAAAATAAAATGAAGGTTTCCATATGGCTATAGTATTCATTATTGCTAATCTCATGGTGTATTAAGTATATTCATGTCTTCCAATTGCACAAGTCTTATAAGGTTTAAACTAGATTTATTCATGATGATGACCTTTTCCTATACTCAGATATCCACCTTTCTCTTGTGCTCCAGCTACTTGTTTTTTTTTCAGCTTTAATTGAGTTTATTGGTACATTTTAGGGATACAGTACAGTTACATTCATTGTTGGGATCTTGTACCTCTACATGACAAGTCTTGATTCTCATTTTTCCCCTTACCTCTGCCCTCCCTCAGCTACTTGTTTTAAAATGTCTATGTCAAACCAACAACAGACCACCAGTCAAATAAAAAAATTAAAAATGGCTTATGTGACATGTATGTTATGTATATATGTCATTACATCTAGAGATCCTCAAACACCAAATAGTCCAGTCAATGTCATATGCTTCTTTAATGGCATCCTATTGAAGGATACCTAATTAGATAAGAGGTTTTTTATGTATTGCATAGAGATTACTGGCTAAAAGCTATTCTATACATAGATATTTAAACGTGTTTCAAAGATAATATTATAAGTGTCATGTTAAAATACTGTATTTTCTCTATTCACTTTATAATGGCTATTCATTAATATAGACATTCAATTTCTAAAATAACCATAATTGATAAGAAATAATGGTTCCCTAGCTATATAATATATATTTCAAAGTGCTCCATATCCAGATGAGATTATAATAATTAAGCTCACTGTTTCCACTATAATACAGATACAACTGATCTCTTCTGGGTGTTCAGCAACTAAAGTTTAGAAACAAGAGCTAAAAAGGTAATTGGGCTAAGAAAACAGACAATATTTTGGAGCTATCCCTCCAAGGTCAACAAGGACCCAGGACATGAAGGAACATTTTCTACAAGATCCTACAGCCTTGGTGAGTCACCCAACCTCCTGTACTAAGAGAATGCTATAGAACTCAGAGGACAGAATCAGCAAGTGTTCAGTGTGCCAAAGGAGGGTTACTAGACAGGAAAAAACCTTCCATGCTTTTACAGAAAGCAACATGGTCAAGAAAGACCATGAACCATCCTGGAAGATTACACTGACAGAGGAGCTAAGAGGCTCTATAAACGGTTCCAAATGTGATGCCTGAGGAGACTCAAATGATCTTGGTAGAAAGCAACAGGTTAATTCTAACATATCTCATTTTAACTTGATCTTAAACACCCAGCAGAAAAGAATAACTAAGACATATAAAACAATACTATAATACTATAAGACCATGTTGATTAGACACAAAAAGTTCAGTGGTTCATAGCTTACCCCACTATTACAAGGTAACTGAGTTACGGATTCTGGGCACAATCAAGTATTTTCTAAAGTGCAATTTAATCCTCTTTAAGGGCACTAATAAAACCTCTCTTAAATAAAAATAAAGGCCCTGTTATGAGAGCTAACAATCACAGATACCAAAATGGCTACTTTCAGATATGGGATGATTATATGTGGATAACTATAGGACAACTATTTTAAAAGGCCCCATTATGTTGGGAACAAAAAGTCACTTTTATTCTCATTGGCTTAATTTTACTAAATACTGTGGTTGGACACTCTCTGAGCAATGTATACATATTATAGTTTTACAAGTCAAAGACTGCTGTGCAACACACTTGTTTAATTGTCCTGGAATTAGATGGAAATCCCTCCATGGCACTCAATGGTTCAGCAGAACCAATTTGCATCCCTGGCTACCCCCTCACTGGATAGAGAGATATACACTGGGACTTGCGGTAACAAGGCAGGGGTCAAAAATATTGACAAACCTACAAACTTACACCCACTTAAAACATCAATGATCTAGAAGTGTGTTTCACTGGTATGATCATTTGGCTTTTATCTTTGTTCATTCCCTAGAATTAAAAGATGTTATGCAACACATTGATGCCTTAAGTAACTATGAGCCTTAAATGAAACCTCAAGTGTTCTCTCTCTTAAATGAATATTTAAAAGTTATGTGACAAGCCATCCTCCAAAATCAGAAGGCATTATACATCCCAACAGCAACACAAGGTTGTACCTATACAATTGTAAAACATAAATGTTGTGTGTTTACTCCTTATACTTCAGTTAATATCTCAATGGCTTTTCCATGTACTAAATAATAGCTTAAAGGCACGTCAGGTTCTGAGATTGCATAGACCTACTCCTTATCCTCCCTGTAGAAGGCTATTACTGGCTCTCCCTGGTTAAAAAAAAAAAACTTTTTTGGCTATATTCATAATAGTCTTGTTCATCTTATTGTTTGATCCAAATATACTCATCTGCTTCTTTGGTCTTATGTCCTTTAGACTTAAAGCTATATGCCTACCCCTGGCAAGAATGCCTGACACCTATTGAGGGCCTTTAGATAGTCCTGGAGGGTATTTCTGACTAACACAATTACAACCCCTTCCAACCTGAAGTAGCCAAAACAGTATTGTCCCCCTGCTCCCTCATTGTATTTCATGATATCTGTTCAGAGAGGGGAACATTATAGATAGCTGAGTTAGGTAAAAATATTATAGGCAGTCAGATAGGGCTATGTCTTTGCAAGAATCAGGAAAGGTGAAACACACCACAACTGTGGATGAGGCATATCTGATGGAAGACAAAGACAGGATGGATAGATCCTAGTAAGAAGTCAAAATGGAGCAAAATGGCATGAATGAAGGCAGGTGCCAGCCAGGGCCTCTCCCCAACCCAGCAGTTTGAACCCACAGACCACAGCCAAAGGTACAACTAAAAAAGAGCTGCACAGGTGCACAAGCAACAGCCAGAGGCCTGCCACAATACCCTCAGTAAGTGCATGGATATCCCAGCGAGAAGCGGATATAGACCAGAGCTGCCTGGCTGGGGCAGGTCCCACCCAGGGCTGCACCCCAACCCAGCAGTTTGGGCCCACAGGCCACAGCCAAGGGTCAGCCTGGAAAAGAGCTGCACAGGTGCAGAAGCAGCAGCCAGAGCTGCACACCTAGGGCAGGTCCTAGCCAGGGCCCTGCCCGAACCCAGCAACATGGGCCAACAGGCCCTACTCAAAGCCCTGCCTGGAAAGGAGATGCAAAAGTCAACAATGAAATACTAGAACTGAACCAAGCTTTTGAACAAATGGACTTAATAGACGTCTATAGAGTGTTCCGCCCCCAAAAATCACAATAAACATTATTTTCAGCTGCACATGAGTCATTCTCCAAAATAGACCACATACTAGTTCATAGAACAGGTTTAAATAAATGCAAAGTATTTGAAGTTATCCCCTGTATATTATCAGATCCTAGTGCAATTAAGCTGGAGATCAATAGGATAAGAAGCTGTAAGAACTTCACAGACACATGAAAATTGAACAACACTCTCATGAACAATCAATACACAGAGGAAATTAGACAGATTTACAAATAAATGATAATTTCAATACAACATACAGGAATCTATAGGACACAATTAAAGCAGTTCTATATGGAAAATTCATAGCATTGAGTGCCCATACTAGGAAAACAGAGCGAGCTCAAATAAGCAACCTAATGATGTATGTTAGACTCCTCGATAAAGAAGAGCAAGAAAAACCCAAAGATCATACACAGGAGGAAATTATAAAGATAAGAGCAGAAATCAATGCAATGGAAATTAAGAATATAATAAAAAATAAATGAAACAAAGATTTGGGTTTTTGAAAGAATAAATAAATTTGATAAACCCTTAGCCAACCTTGTCAAAAAAAAGGAAAGAAAAGGCTCAGATCCATGCAATTAGGAATGAATTAGTCACAACAGATATAGCAGAAATCTAGGGGAACATCAATTCCTAATTTGAGAGCCTATACTCTAAAAAAATGGAAAACACGGAAGAAATGGACAGATTTTTTTATACTTATGAATTACCAAAGTTGAATGAAGATCAAAAAAATTTTAAACTCCCCAACTACAATCAGTGAAATGGGAAATATAATTAAAAGTTTAGCAATAAAGGAAAGCCCAGGTCCTGAGATTCACTGCTGAAATTTACAAGACATTTAGAGAACAACTACTGCCACTACTCTTTAAACTTTTCAGTGATATTGAAAAGGAAGCAATACTTCCAAATTCATTCCTGGAAGCAAGTGTTACTTTGATTCCCAAATCAGGAAAATACGCAACTAAAAAAGAGAAGCACAGGCCAATCTCCTTAATGAACATAGATGCAAAAATCCTTAATAAGATACTGGCAAACAGAATATAGGGGGTCAACAAGAATATCATACACCCTGACCAACTCAGGTTTACTTCAGGGATGCAAGGATGGTTCAACACACGAAAGTCAATAAATGTAATAGACTATTTTAACAGAGTCAAGGACAAAGACAATATGAACATATTAATAGATGCAGAAAAAAACATTTGACAAAATTCAGCACCCATTCATGATAAAAAAAAACCCTGCAAATAATTGGAATAGATTGGTGATATCTCAACTTGATAAAGGCTATCTATGAAAAATCAACAGCCAGCATCATATTAAATGGCCAAAAACTTAAAATGTTCATATTAAAATCAGGAACAAGACAAGGATACCCATTATCAACACTCCTGTTCAATATAGTTTTAGAAACATTATCCACAGCAATTAGACAAGAGAAAGAAACCAAAGAAATAAATATAGGAAAGGAAGAAGTTAAAATGTTATTATTTGTTGATGATATGATACTCTACATTGAAGACAACAAAAATTCTACCAAAAGATTTCTAGACTTAATTGACACTTGCACCAGAGTAGCTGGATACAAGATCAATGCTTAAAAATCAATAGCCTTCTTGTACACAAATAACAGACTCACTGAGAGAGAAATTAGGGAAAAATTCCTTTCACAATAGCATAAAAAAAATGAAGTATCTAGGAATCAATCTAACAAAAGAAGCAAAATAACTCTACACTGAAAACTACAGCACTCTGAAAAAAGATATAGAAGAGAATATAAGAAAATGGATAGATATCCCCCGCTCCTGTGTAGGAAGAATCAACATAATAAAAATGGCCATACTACCAAAACTGCTATACAGATTCAATGCAATCCTGATTGAAATTCCAACAGCATCCAGGGGTGGTAGTGCAAGCCTGTAATCCCAGCACCAGGGAGGCTGAGGAAGGAGGAACTCTGTGAGTTTCAGACCAGCCTGGGCTACATAGTGAGTTTCAGGGCAGCCTCAACAACATAGTGAGACCCTGTCTCAAAAAAAAAAAAAATTTCAGCAGTATATTTCACAGAACCAGAAAAAAATAATCCAGAAATTCATTTGGAACCAGAAGAGACCTAGAATAGCAAAAGCCATCCTAGGCAACAGACAACATGGCAGCGGTTATAACAATTTCCAATTTGAAACTATACTACAAAGCCACTGGGATAAAAACAGCATGGTATTGGCAAAGAAACAGACCTTAGGATCTGTGGAATACATTGGAAGATACAGAAACAACTCCAGATGTACTCAGCTACCTCATCTTTTACAAAGAAGCTGACTACCCTCAATGGAGGAAAGATAGCCTCTTTAATAAATGGTGTTGAAAAAACTGGATCTCAACCTCCCAAAGATTAAAACTTGACCCTTATCTTTCACCATGCACTAAACTAAAATCCAAGTTAATTAAAGATCTAAATATTAAAAGAGAGACACTAAATTTGCTGGAAGATAACTTAGACAGAACCCTTAAAGACATTGGCATAGGAAAAGACTTCATGAAAAAATTCCCAGTAGCATGGGAACTAGCACAAAGAATCAGCAACTTTGATCTCATCTTATTAAAAATCTTCTGCACTGCAAAAGAAACCAACAAGAGGGCTAAGAGACAGCCTTCAAATTTTTTTACCAGCTGCTCCTCAGACAAAGGACTATTAACTAGAATATATAAAGAACTAAAAAAATCAGGCCCTACAAATATAAAGACCCAATTCACAAATGGGCATCTGAAATTAATAGACATTTATCAGACAAAGAAGTAAAAGCAGCAAATAAATATATGAAAAAATGTACTACATCACAGGTCATTTGAGAGATGCAGATGAAAACAACACTGATATTCCACCTCACCCCACAAAGAATGGCTGCTATCAAGAAATCAACCAATAATAAATGTTGGTGGGGTTGTGGGGAGAAAGGAACCCTTCTCCATTGTTGGTGGAAGTGCAGACTGGTGCAACCACTAAAGAAATCAATATGGAGATACCTCAAAGTACTAGGATTAGAGGTTCCACTTGACCCAGGTATCCCTCCACTGGATATCTTTCCAAAAGAATTAAAAAATCATATCACAGTGATATATGCTCACCTATGTTTATAGCAACACAAATTGTAATAGCTAAAACTTGGAAACAGCCCATTTGCCCATCAGGTGCAAACTGGATAAAGAAGATGTGGTTTTCCTATAAAATGGAATACTACTCAGCCATAAAGAATGAGAAACTACAGTGATTCACAGGAAAATTGATGCATATTGAGGTCATACTTTTAAGTGAAATAAATATGTCACACTTGTAAATAACAAATAGTTTCTCTGGTGTGAAAAGCTAATAGTGTAAATATGATCCAAATGGTATAATTGACAATTTGAAATAGGAAAAGGGCTAAAAGTGTAGGGAAAGTGGGAAGGGGAGGGGAAAGGAAATAAGCGAAGAGAAACAATATGAGAAAATGAAAAAATGGAAAACAAAGTTTTTGTAAATAAGGAAGGGTGGAGGGAGTGAAGGGAGGGCAGGGGTATGGGAAAAAATGAGAACCAACACCTGTCATGTAAAGGTACAACATCCCAATGATGAATGTAACTGTGCTTTATACCTAAAAAGTACTAATAAACTCAATGAGAAAAAAAAAGAAAGAAAGAAATCACTGCAGACACACTCAGCTACCTCATCTTTGATAAAAGAGCCAAACTTCCTCATTGGAGGAAGATAGCCTCTTTATAAATGGTTCTAGAAAAACTGGGTTTCAACTTGCTAAAGATTAAAACTAGACCTGTATCACTCACCATGCACTAAACTAAAATTGAAATGGATTAAAAATCTAAACATTAAAACAGAAACACTAAGCCAGCTAGAAGAGAGCTTAGGTAAAATTCTTGAAGGCATAGGAGTTGGAAAAGATTATATGAACAAAACCTCAGTTGCACAGCAGCTAGCAAAAATAATCAAAAAGTGGGATCTCTTCTTATTAAAAAGTTTCTTTAAAGCAACAGAAACCCTCAACATCATAAAGTGACAAACAGCGATGCTGGGCAAAATTTTTACCGGTTGTTCCTCTAAGGTCTACTTTCTAGAATATATAAATAATTTTTAAAAATCAAACCTCCCAAATGTAAAGACCCAATCCAAAAATGGGCATCTGAAAGGAACAGACATTTTTCAGACAAAGAAGTAGAAATACCAAATAAACATGAAAAAATACTCAACATCACTGGTCATTTGAGAGATGCACTGAGATTCCACCTCACCTCAGAAAGAACGGCTGCCATCATGAAATCAACCCATAACAAATTCTGGCAGGACTGTGGGGAATAAGGAACACCTCTCCAGTATTGGTGGGAGTGTAGACTGGTGCAACCACTGTGGAAATCAGTATGGAGATACCTCAAAAAACTGGGACTACAGGTCCCATTTGACCCAGCTATTCAGCCTGCTGAATATCTTCCGCAAAGAATCAAAAGAATCATGCCACAGTGATATTTCTGCACTCATGTTCACCACAGCATACTTTATAATAGCTAAAACTTGAAAACAACTCAGTTGCCCATCGACTTGAGACTAGATAAACAAATGTGGCTTTTTCAAAATAAAATGAATTACTATGCAGCTACAAAGAATGAGAAATTAGAGACATTTATAGCTAAGTGGATGCACACTAAGGCAATATTCTTTAGTGAAATAAATAGGACAGACATGTATAAACACAGAATAGTTTCTCTGGTGTGAGAAACTGAAAGTGTGATAAAGATCAAAATGTATAATAGATAATATGAAATAGTAAGACAATGTGCAAATCAGAAGGGGAAGTGTGAGGGGTAGGGAAAATGAATGAAGACAATGGAATTAACATCAGATAATGAAATATTGAAACAAAGTCTTTGCAAATAGGAGGGGTTGAAGGGATGGCAGAAGAACAGGCAAAAATAAGAATCAACACATATTATGCAAATGCACAAATCTCCAATGATGAATGTCACTAATTTTTTTAAAAAGTCTTTCCCTGGACAAATATCTTCAAGAGTTTTACCTAACCTAGTTACTTACCCTACTTTCCTGAACATTCAGTTTTTCTGTTTTAACATTTAGATCTTTGATTGATTTCAATTTTAGTTTAGTGAATGGTGAGAGATATATGTCTAGTTTTAATCTTTGGCAAATTGAAACACAGTTCTTCTAGCACCCTGTATTATTTTTTTTCTTTTTGTTGAGTTCATTGGTACATTTTACAATACAGCACAGTTACATTCATCATTGCGATCTTGTACCTTTACATGACAGGTCTTGGTTCTCATTTTTTCCCCTTTTCTCACCCTCCCTTCACCCCCTCCTCCCCTCCCCAATTACAAACACTTTAATTCCTTTTATTCAGATTTTTTCTTTTCCCTTATTTCCTTTCCCCTACCCTTCCCACTTTCCCTACAGCTTTAGCCCTTTTCTTCCTATTACACATGTGTGACTTATTTATTTCACTTAGTTGTATATCCTCAAAATGGCTTTTCTCAGGTTGAGATAAAGACAATCTATTTTACTTTTCTGTATCATTTTTATCACAAACAGGTGCTGGATTTTGTTGAACACTTATTCTCCATCTACTGAGATGATCATATGGTTTTTGTCTTTAGCTCTGTTAATACAATGGTTTACATTTATTGATTTGCATATGGTGAACTATCCCTGATTCACTAAAGTGAATCCCATTTGGTCAGGGCATATGATCTTGATCTTCTGCATTCTCTTTGCCAGTATCTTATTAAGGATTTTTGTGTCTATGTTCACTACAGAGAATATGTATAGTTTTCATATTAAGTTGGGTATTTCTCTGCTTTTGGGATCAAGGTGATGCTTGGAATGAATTTGGGAATATTGCTTCCTCTTTTTTTTTTGTATCAGGGATCAAAATTTTGACCCTTTGTTTGCAAGGCAGGTGGTGGAGCCCCTGAGCTAAAACCCCAGCTCCTTTCAACTTTATTGAAGAGTTTAAACAGTAGTGGCAATAGTTCTTCTCTACATGTCTTAGATTCAGCAATGAAGATATCAGGACCTGGGCTTTTCTTCATTAATACATTTTAAATTACATTTTCAATTTTGATTGATATTGGATTGTTTAGAATTTTCAGGTTTTCATTCAACTTCAGTAATTCATACATATCTAGGAATCTGTCCATATCTTCTGTGTTTTCATCTTATTGTTCTATAGTTTCTCAATGTAGGTATTGATGCTCTCCTGGATTTCTATTGGATCTCTTGTAATTTCACCCTTTTCATTCATAATTGCATTGATTTTGACTTTTCTTCCCATTTTTAATAAGGTTGGCTCAGGTTTTGTCAATTTTGTTTATTCTTCCAGAGCCAGATCTTTACTTCATTGATTTTTTGTATCATTCTATACTAGTCTTCATTGCTTTGATTTGTGCTCTAATCTTTATAATTTCTTCCCTTACAAGAACTTTTGGTTTGTATTGCTCTTCTTTTCTCTAGAAGTTCCAGGTTCAGCATTAGGTTTTTTATTTGAGCTCACTCTGTTTTCCTAATGTATGTATTCACTGCTATGAATTTCACTTGTAAGACTCCTTTTATTGTGTTCCATAAATTCCGATATGTTTTATTGGCAATATAATTTAATCGTAGAAATTGTTTAATTTCTACTTTAATTTCCTCTGTGACCAACTGGATGTTCAGAAGTGTGCTGTCCGATTTCCATGTGTTTATGAAGTTTTTGTGGTTTCTTTTGCTATTAATCTCCAATTTCATTGTACTATGATCTGATAATATACAGGGAATAACTTCAATCCCTTTTCATTTACTTAAAATATTCTATGAGCATGTACGTGGTCCATTTTGGAAAATGACAGGCATGCAACTGAAAAGAATGTGTATTCTGATTTTGTGGGGTGTGACACTCTATAAGCATCTGTCAAGTCCATTAGTTCAAGCATTTGGTTGAGTTCTAGGTTTTCATTGTTTACTTGTTGATCTATCCCTTTGTGACAGTGGGGTTTTGAGGTCCTACACTGCTATTGTATTCATGCTCATTTGATTTTTCATGCCCATTAGTATTTGTTTTATATACTTGGGTACACTAGTTTTTGGTGCATATATATTTATGATTATCATGTCTTCCTCTTGGATTGCTCCCTTTACAGGGATATACTGTCCTTCTTTCTCTCTCTTAATCAGTGTTGATTTGAAATCCATTTGATCTGCAAAGAGCATAGCTACTCTAGCTTTCTTTTGGGGGGATTCTTGTTGAATGGAGTATTGTTTTCTACCCTTCCATTTTTTTAAATTAAGTGTCTTTTTATGCAACATATTGTTGAATCTTGTTTCTTGATCCATTCTGCCAGTTTATTCCTTTTTTCCTTTTATTTTTTTATTTTATTTTTTCAGCTTTGAGTTTATTGGTACATTTTAGGGATACAGTACAGTTACAGTTTATTCCTTTTGCTTGGTGAGTTGAGGCCATTAACATTGATGGTTGTAACTAATATATATCAAGTTATCCTTGTCATGACCTTTTTTTCTTGTGATTCTCACTCTGCATTTAATTTCTAGACTTGCCCAGTGGATTCATTCTGCTGGGCTTCCTGGGGTTGTGACCCTTACTGTCTTTTCTTAGGATATTGTTTAAAATTATTTTTTCCATGCTGGCTTGGTATTCATGAAGTTCCTTGGGTACTCTTTGACATGAAATTATCTTATTTCTGTTTCTTTTCTTTCTTTTTTTTTTTTGTACCAGGGATCGAACCTGGGTCCTTGTGCTTGTGAGGTAGGCAGTAGAACCACTGAGATAAATCCCCAGCCCAAATTATCTTATTTCTTTATTAGTTTTGAAAGATACTTTTGCAGGGTACGTATATCTGGGCTAGAGGTTGTTTGCTTGTAGGGCTTGAATTATATCACTTCAGGCTCTTTTTGCTTTGAGGGTTTGTGTTGAGAAGTCTGCTGTGAATCTGATGGGCTTTCCTTTGTATGTGATTTGTTTTCTATAACTGCTTGTAGTATTTTTTTTTCTGTTTGGTTTCTGGAATCTAATATATATATCACAGCTAGTTAGAGTCCTGTATGCCTCACTTATCTGTATGTCAAATTCTTTTCCCCTACTGGGGAAGTTTTCTGCAATTACTTCTGTGAAGAGTTTTGTTTTGCTTTTTGGTACCAGGTATCGAACTTATGTCCTTGTGCTTATGAAGCAGGCACCAGGACCACTGAGCTAAATCCCTGGCCCTTTTTTTATGGTCTGCATTCTCTTGTGTCTCTTCATTGTCTCTGGTCAGTCTTACATTATTCTTCTCTGCATCATCTAGCACCTGATGGACTGATTTCTCATTGCCTCTTTCCATTTTTAAGAAAGCATTCATTTCCTGGTCACTCATCTCAGTCCTGTCTTCTATATCTGATGTTCTTTCCTTACATTGGTTCATTTAGCTGAGTAAGCTTCCAGTGGAGTTTTAAATCCCCTGGATATCTCTTTAAATCTGTTTTATTGATTCTATTTCTTTCCTGTGCTTGGATTCCATCATGTTTCCTAGTTCCTCTATTTTCTTTTTACCTGTGTCTTTTCTAGAGTTATTGATTATGTTTTTTACTATAGACACCTTCTCTGTTGTAGTCTGAGCAATATTTTTCTGATTTTATTTTTTTCCAGATCCTCTTTTGTTGCCAGTTCGGGAAGTCAGGGTGTTGGATTTTCAGATTTTTCCATCTCCTTTCCTCTTGGAGTTGCCTTTGGTGATCTAGAAGGCTGGTTTTGCATCTCATTTAGGTATCTTCCCATGTTTATTTTTGTTGTAGTAGTTGTTAATATGTTATTGATATTTTTTTGTTTAATTCCTGGACTGCTACTTTTAAAATGATTATTGTGAGTATCTTTATTGCTAATATCTAGAGCCCTTAGAAAATGGCTACTTCTTGGATTGTCTTCCAGGCTTAGTGGGCCTCTGGATTTTAAGTGTGTAATGGCCCTTAGGTAATTTCAGTCTTGGTATATCAGGAAAGAGAACTGACTAGAACAGTCATGTCATCATGGCCAAATTAATCCAATTAGCATTGACAATAGCATCAAACACAGTTTAGAAAATGGCAAGCTGTGGTAACTATTAATCTACCATCTTTGACCATATGAACTAGACTTGTGATTACATATCAAAATATAGGACCAATCAGAAATATATTTGCCATAAGTGAGCCCTTCATTATAGCAAATTTGACCTCTGGGAAGATTTAGAAGTTGGGAGGGTAGAGAAATAGAAGTAGAGGGAAATGTTTGAAGTAAGATTAGAGGGCATAGGAAAACCATGCAACCTTTGGGAGACTGGTGAAGTTTGAAGGAAAAGAAAGAAGCAAGTAACAAAAAAACTGGTAGCAACAAAAACCAGAAACTCTATTCTCACTCCTATAAATAAGAACAATCAAGAAAAAAGAGGACAAAAACAGAAACAGTTAATGTGAGGAATGAAGCAAAAGGGGAAAAGAAAAAAAAATGTCCCTTCAAGGTGTGTCTTTGTTGTCCCTGGAAGGAAATGTGGGTAGTGTATTGATCTGTATCAACTTATCTCAGTGAGCCAGTGGTAGTCCACTAAAATTCAGACTGGTTTCTGGCTTCAAGCCTGGAACTGAGCTTCCTGACCTCCTTCCAGTTTGAACTCCGCAGAGTTCTAATGCAGGTTTGAATCACCCTTCCCTCACAACAAGTCTGGTTCTGGTAGGAGATGTTGACTCCAACAACTCACCAACTGCTGCAGTCTTTTGTGCCTTTGTGGAGGTGAATCTTTGCTCTCCATATGGATTTTAATTCTCAACAAGCCTCGGAGGGCCCTACTCTCTATTACTCACAACTGAACCAATTCCTGTGTTCAGAATGATTTCCTTCAGCATCATCATGCTGTGCTGCTGTCCAGATGGGCCTCTGGTCAAAGCCTGTGTGCCCTTATAGACAGTGTCTGGGCAGGCCTCTGGCTAGGGCCTGTGCACCTCCACTGTTTCTCTGCAGTTCTCAATGTATAGGTCTTTTGCTTCTTTTGTTAGATTGATGCCTACGTATTTCAGTATTTGATACTGTGAAAGGTGTTGTTTTCCTAACTTCTCTTTCAGTGTGTTTGTTATTTGTGTATAGGTGTGCTATTGATTTTTTAGTGTTGGGTATACTTCAAGAAGAGGAGACAACAATTATAAATATATATGCACCAAATATTGGTGCACCCAATTATATAAAACAAATGTTAACAGATATGAGAAATGTAATAAGAACTAAAACAACTGTTATGGGGGAATTTAATACCCTACTATCACAGCTTGACAAAAATCAACAAAAAAATCAGAACTGAACTAATTTTGTGAACAAATATATTTAGTTGATGTCTATAGACTGTTCCACAACAAGACTTCAGAATACACTTTCTTCTCTGCTGCACATCGGATGTTCTTCAAATTAGACCATATATTAGCCCATACAAAATGTTTAGGTAAATACAAGAATTTAAATTATCCCATGCATATTATCTGACCATAGTGCAATAAAATCACAAATCAGTGGCAAAAGAACCACAAAAACTCTATAAACACATGGAAATTAAATAGCTTCCTCCTGATCAATGAGTCATAGATAAAATTTAAAAGGACTTAAAAAGTATCTACACTTAAATTATAACACAAATAGAACATACCATAACTTATGGGGTGCAATGAAAGTAGTCCTAAAAGGGAAATTTATAGGTGTAAATTCTCCTATGAAGAAAACAGAAAGAGCTCAAATAATCTACCTAATGTTGAATCTCAAGCTTTGAGAAAAAGAAAAGCCATGCCCAAAGCTCATATGAGGGAAGAAATTCTAGAGATCAGGGCAGAAATTAGTGCATTTGAAACTAAGAAAACAATACAAAGAATAAATGAATCAAATAGTTGGTTCTTTGAAAGGATAAATAAAATTAATAAACCCTTAGCCAACCATATCTAATAAGGGGAAAAAGAAAGTGAAAATCATCCAATTATCAGTGAAAAGGGTGAAATCAAAACAGATCCTGTGGATATTCATATCAAAAATACCTACTTCCAGAAATTTTATTCTAGTGAGGTATAAAACAGAAAAGAAATGGACAGAATCCAAGATACATATAAATTACCAAATCTGAAACAAGAAGATACTAAATTTCTAAATAACTCTATATCAGCCATTAAAATTGAAAATGTAATGAAAAACTTACAGAACAAAAAGGTCCAGGTCCTGATGGTTTCACTGCTGAATTCTACAGGAAATTTAGAGGATATCTAATTCCACTACTCCTCAAAATCTTCAGTGAAATTTGAAAGAAATACTCCCCAAATCATTTCTGGAAGCAAGTATAACCTTGATACCAAAATCAGAGAATGACCCAGCCAACAAAGAGAGCTACAGACAAATCTCTCTAACAAACACAGATGCAAAAATCCTCAATAAGATACTGGTAAACATAAAGCAGCAGATCATCAAGAGGATTATACACCATGATCAATTAAGATTCAACCCAGGGATCCTGGGATGGTTCAACAAATGCAGTTCAATGAA
This sequence comes from Fukomys damarensis, assembly GCF_012274545.1. Lineage (NCBI taxonomy): Eukaryota > Metazoa > Chordata > Mammalia > Rodentia > Bathyergidae > Fukomys > Fukomys damarensis. The sequence continues at coordinate 49,906,644 of NW_022900951.1, read as the reverse complement.
TTAATACATTATGTCTTTGAAGACAAAAATCACATTGTCATTTCAATAGACACAGAGAAATTATTTGACAAAGTCTTGCACCCATTCATGATTTAAAAGAAACCCTACAGAAAATTGGAATAGATGGTCTTTATCTCAATCCGATACAAGCCATCTACGAAAAACCAACAGACAGCATCATGCTAAATGGACAAAAACTGAAATGTTTCACTCCAAACTCAGGAACAGAAGAGTGGACACAACATTTTCACTTGAAGTTGGCCATGAAGAGCATGGATATGTGGTCCAGGACCAGGACTCAATTCCTGAAGAGGAAAGACTAAATCAATTATTCAAGAATCATCACAGAAGTAGCACCTAAGATTCTGGAATATTGTTTTCCAGAACACAATATGTTACCAGGAGGTGCTTTGCTCAGATCTATTCCAAGTAAGGACATGAGTAGGTCATGAAATCAAGGTACAGAACAGTAAGTCTTTGTAGTTCTTCATATTTATGAAAGGAAAAAAAAGGAATGCAACGCAGAAGTATCAAACATAAGCATAAAAGTTGAGAAAATGACCAAACAAGTCCTGCAGATTGGGCACGCATGAATACAGCAGGTTTGTTAGAATTAGGTAATTACATTACTGACATGCCTTGTCTGGTCCCTGGGATCACTGACTGTCTGGAGAAAAGGAGGACTGAGGAGTTTAGTTATTATGACAGGACACTCAAAATCAAGTTTGGAAATGAATATGAATTAGAAAGCCCACAAGATAGTGTGCGGGAGGTTTTTTAAGTCTTACTGATGAACTCATAACTTGAGGTAAATCTTTGCTTGGTTGAGAGAATTACAGGATTCTGCCAAAACCTTAGGTGACATATGGATGACATAGATTGAATGATATTCAGTATGAACCTATCAGAGGTTACAGTCATGAGAGGAATGGGTACAATAAAGTCCATTTGGTCTGAATGTTACATTCATGAAAGGTCTTGATTTGAGACAAGAATTTTTATGTTGTTACTGACATAAGGCATGATTTGATTTTTACCCAATTTTATTCATATATAGTCACATACCACACATTTCTACTTTAAAATGTACAATTATATTTAAGTGTATAATTCAATACATGTGTAATGCTGTGCAAACCTCACCACTATGAAATTCTAGAATATTTTTAAATCACTAAAAAAACCACACATTCATTAAGAACTCACTCTTTATTCCCTACTCACAGGTTCTGGCAAACACTAATCTACTTTCTGTATGTATGTATTTGCCTATATTTTGTGTTTTATACACATGAATTATGCAATATGTGGTCTTTTGTGTCAGGCTTCTTTCACTTCACGTGTTTTCAAAGTTCATCTATGCTTTAGCATGAAATCGACACTTAATTATGAATGAGAACAATTTAATTCAAAGGGTAGACCACATTTTGTTTATACATTCATCACTTGATGGACGTTGGGTGTGTTTCTGTCTTTGGAGTCCTTAAGAATAATGCTGCTATGAAAATTCATATGTAAGAATTTTGTGTGAATATATATTTTCATTTCTCTTGGGTGTATACCTGGAATGGATTCATATGGAAATTCTGTATTAAACTTTTTTTGAAGAACGGTTAATGTTTCCACTTTCTAATATGCTACCAGCCTTCAAAAATGGAAATAAATCAGACTTTGCACATTATCATTCTCTAAACCCTCTACTCTAATTAAGGCCATTATTTCCTGAACTCAGAGAAGACAATGGCTTCAGACTTCACATCAAATGATACCTTATTTTAAGTTCTAAAAATTAAGCCTCATTATTATCTTCTCAAGCATAAATCAAGACAATTTATTTATTATTTTTACACTCTGCTTCTGCTTCTGTTTCTCTTCACTGAATTATTTCCAAAGCTGTGTGCTCAATATGATTTTGATAATTATGGAAATTGGAGAGGGGGTTTAAGAGTATTAATATGTACTGAATGCTTATTATATTTCTTCTATTGTGCTAAGTGATTCTTCATACTTTATCTCTTTTCATTTATTCCTTTAAAAGCTCTATGAGGAGTAGAAGGGCCCTCTGGGTAGTTCCAAAGTATCCCGGCCATTGATATGAAGGAAACCTTACAAGGCTCAGCCATTTTTGAAAGCCTAGTCCTATACTTGTTCCTGATGATTAAAAAAAACAGGCTGTTAAAATGATGATAGTGGACAATTGGTTTTAGTTACTGTCAAGAAGGTGAGAAATGAAGGAGTGGGAGGAGTGTTTTCAGTTCCTTGAGGAAGAAATCAGAAGACAATGAGATATTTCATGTCACTACCTTGGGGATTGTATTTTGAAGACAGGAGAATGGAAGAAAAAGAGAAGTTGCTAAAGAAACATGCATTCAGAAGGCAATGAGGGCAGTACTATGTCTTAAAAGCTAAGAGAAAGAGCTCCATTTCTGTGCAGCATCACCCTGAGAACATGGCTTTGGCCATCTATCTGGGTAGTGGCAGAGACCCTGAGCCCAGCCGTCACCTGCTGCTCTGATACCATAAATGCCAATGATGACTACAACAATCTTTAGCAGATATGAAATGTATAAGCAAAAGCACTTGTAGAGCAGAAAATCCCAGGAAAACCCTTCTGATCACAACAGCTAATGTCCTTATGGGAAGAGGAATATCAAAATAGACAAAACCTGAAAGATATACATTGAGCTGCCCAGCAATCCTGAAAGATACCCATTGAAAGCATCAAATAATTCCAAATATGACATAAGTAAAATACCAGATAAGTAGTCCAAATTGAGTCAGTGGTAAGTGTTGACAGACAACTCATGTTTCCTGCATCCACTTTCAAGTTAAACAGTCAAGGGGAGGTACTCTGTGAAAGTGGGAGAGTTATAACAAGGGTCCCATGGGTATAGAGTCATACATTGGAAGTGGCAGCTATTGTAGAAACCTAACTGTTTATTTAACAGGGCTGTTGCTACATCTTTGGGAGGGCAAGAAAAATAGACAAGCTGAATAAATAGGGCATCCCAAGTTACCCAGTAGCTGGTATAGTTGCTTGAGGCCAGTAACAGTAATATATAATTACACTGGTGGAGAAATAGATACCTTAGTGATATACCATAGGACAGATTATGCTGAATGGGGACATATGGGGGCATAGGAGGTCAGAGTAGTATCAGTGGTTATAGGGCCCTGGACAGGCTTAGTTGAGCTCTCATATTTAGTATTATTAGCAAAATAGGATTGGAAGAGTTGGGTTGCATGTCCTAATTGAGTTTTTTTTGTGTGTGTTGTCAGTGATGGTGAAAGTAGCCACTGATGTTTTGTTGAGTTGGACTAGTCCTTTCATTTCATATGTGGGTGATGTATAAGATTGGTAAGAGCCCAGATCTAGGGAGGAAGCAGGACAGCCACATAGGTGGCTGTAGACTTGGAAATGCCGAGCCAGCGATCTTGGGCTAAGAACAGATTGTGCTCCTTCAGCAAGGAATGAGTTAACTGTAACGTTTTTGTAAAGGTAATTGGGAACAGCAGGGGAGAGAGAGCAGCTAGGGCACTGCCCTTCCCTGCTTGGAGAGAGAAAGAAGAGGACAACTGAGTGGAGGGACAAAGGGAGGAGAAAGGGAGAGGTTTACCTAGGGCAACTGATAACCAGTGTGAGTATGAGAACTGATTCCATCTCTGAGGCAAAAGATAATTGAGTTGGAGTTTTAAACAGGATACTTAAGATTCTTGCTATTAATTATCAAACAGGAGGGTGAGAAGGAAGGAAAAATATTCAACCTCTTCTGGGTAAAAGTCACACAGAGTGCCCTGAAAACAGAGCTCCCATATCTATGTAACATATGACTGTAGAGTTGAAGTTTGGGAGTGAAAGAAACCAAATAAGGTCAAAACAGACTGAATGGAGGAAAGTAAATAAAACAACAAGAAACACAAAAACAAGGCATTTAAATATCCTCTGGAATTGGAGTCAGCCTGGTGGAATTACTTGCAATTTCCATAAAGAGGGGTCAGGCAGTTCTCAGCTGGGCACAGCTTCACTCAAGCCCAGTGAATCCTCTGAGGAGGATCCCAGAGACACACAGCCATCAGAGTGCTATAAATATACAAAAAATAAAAGAATAAAAAGACCCTTTCCATTTAGGCTGTAGGGACTGAGGATTTAAGTTTTTTATTAGAATCGATCTGTTAGCCAGGTCACCTTCATGGGGCTGGGTGTTGGGAAAAGGCAGGAGAAGGTTAGCAGCACATCTTATGTTCTTTTGGACTTGTAGAACAGGGAGATATTCTCTGATGGGGTTAGGTTCCTAACTGAGTTGTGGCCCAATTAAAAATGCATGGCTATATAAAAGCTCAAATGGAACACTGTTGATTCTCTGGGCATGGCTCTGATGCAAAAGAGCACAATGGAAAGCAGAGAACTCCAATCTTTAAGGAGCTAAATTGTGAGCTTGGTAAGGTGGGCCTTAAGGAGGTCATTTGCCCATTCTACCTTCCTGGAAAACTCAGGCTTATAAGGTATGTGAAGGTTCCATTGTACACCAACTAACTTAGACACCACTGGGGTAATTTGGCTAATGAAAACTAGGCCATTATCTGATTGAATGGAGGTGGGAAGGCCAAACAAGGGGATGGTATCAGTTATGAGGGAGTTAATAGCTGTCAAGGCTTTTTCTGAGCCTATGGGAAAACCCTCTATCCAACCTGTGAAGGTGTTGACCCATACCAGGAGATATTTTAATTTTCACACTCATGGCGTGTGAATGAAATCAATCTGCCAGTCCTGGGTTGGAAAAAAAAACAACACATGACTGATGTGTAGGAAAAGGATGGGGCCTCAGGGAGCCCTGAGGTGTGGTTACCTGGCAAACAGAACATTGAGCTGTGATCGTTTTAAGGAGGATCTTCCAGGAAGTAGAACAGATAAGAGGCTCAAGCAGATGGGTTAGGGGTTTGTAGCCTCCATGATAATTGTCATGAAGTGGTGAAAGAATGACTTTGGCCTGAGAGGCAGGGAGGAGGATTTTTCCCTGATTTTGGAACCATCCATTTTTGGTGGGAATGCCTTGATATTGTTGGTGCTTGAAGGGTGTGGAAGGAAAGTAGGCTGGAGTGTGAAGCTAGAAAGGGAAAAATATTGAACCTTTGTGGCCTGGCGGGAGAGATTAGCAGCTTCCTTTGCAGTTTTATCTGCAAAGGTATTTCTGGAAGCTATGGGGTCTGAAAGTTTCTCATACAGAATCCCAGGTAAGTAGGATAGAGTCCTGAAGAAGGGCTTTAATGAGTGTACATTAATGATTGAAGACCTTTGGTAGATTAAGAACCCTCTTTCTGCCTAGATGGCAACATAATTTTTAATATATGAAATGAATACTTTGAATCTGTATAGACTGTAACTTGAAACTTGTAAGCCCTTTGCTTGTGTAAGAGCATGGGTCAGAGCAGTTAGTTCAGCTTGTTGAGATATAATATGTTGTTGTCCGCGAGCCTGCTCATGGAACAAAGTTCAGGAGCTCAGACTGGGAGGGTAAGGCACGGAATCACCAGGCAGAATCCAGGGAGGTTTCTAGAACCTTTGCACGTTATTCAGGAAATGCACAGGCTTATATAGGGACAACCATGGGGGAGGAGCATGGGAGAAGCATTTAACATTTGGCAATATCTTATTGGAGGCACGGCTGAGTGATTTTTCTTGGGCAAGGTGAAGGAGTCACGGACTAGGGGCAGAGGTGTAGCCTATTGGACCCAGCATCTACGCACTTAGGCGAATTATCTCATCCTTAGCAAGGTCTCCGAGTTAGCACAGGAGACTGGAGTGTGGTGCACCTGGCCCAGCCAAGCTTGAACTTCTCCCACAGTAATAAATGGGGAAAGAACTGCAGCTTCTATAATAGAGTCTTGGGAGACAATAGCATATCCTGCCCTGGCAGGGGAGTTGGGAGATGGCTTGTATGAATTCCCATTGATAAACCAGGTATGGTTAGGATTGGGAAGGGGGAAGTTGGAAATGTGAAGAAAGGGGGAGGTTGCTAGGTATACTAGAGACATGCAGGCGTGTGATTCAGGCTTTTTTGATCAGGTGATGTGTTGATAAAGTGAGTGGTTGGATTAAAGTTGGGGTGCAGGCTGATTGTAGCATAGGAGTCTCTATGAAAAATTCAGAGTTGAATAAGGCAAGGGATGGAGAGAGTGGGATGAAGACATGAGTCCCTGAAGGTTGTGGGAAGAGTAAAGGGTGAGCATGGAGCATGTCTAGTTATTTTGAATATCTCTAGGAGTAGCAGACAGCTGTTTGTAGGCATGATGACCAGCCTGTGACAGCGAGATCAAGCTGCTTGGACAGAAATGCAATCGGCCATGGGCCAAGACCTTGTATCAGAAACTCTACTGCACACCCCTTGCATTCTATCATATAAATGCTGAAATTTTGGGTGAGGTCTGGTAGGGCCAAAGTGGGGGCTGTTTTTAGCAACTCTTTTAGGGTGTGAAAGGATAAGTGAGGGAAGGCTTTGTGATCTAAGGGCTCAGCAGGGTGTCCCTTTGTAAGTTTGTAGAGTGGTTTAGTAAGGAGAGCAAAGCTGGGAACCCAGAGTCCTAATGCCCAGAAAGGAAAGAACATGTTGTTTGGTAGTAGAAACTGGAATCTGGAAAATTAAGTGGACACAATCTGGAGGTAGGGCTTGGGTATGTTTGTGGAGAATAATGCCAAGATAGGTGACAAATGGGGAGAGATTTGAGCATTAGAAAGGGAGACATGATACCCCTTGGAGTCTAGATGCTGTAATAATAAGAGGGTGTCTTTATGGGATGACTCATAAAAGGGGTTGAAGAAAATAAGGTCATCTACATACTGTATGAGATGAGAGAAGGAGGGATGAAAGGACAGTAAATCTCATTCAAGCACCTGACCAAAATAGTAGGGACTATCCCAGAAGCCTTGGCTTTGGCTGGTTAGTGGGCACTGCCAGTTCCTGAACATAAGCCTCCTAATTCCTGAGACCATTTCTTTATGGAAACAGAACAAATTTATAAAACACTTTCAGATTTAGAAAACCTCTGTGTGTGTGTGTGCGTGTGTGTGTGTGTGTGTGCGTGTCTATGTGTGTTCGTGTGTGAAATAAATACAATAAAAGATGTTATTGACACAATCTCTTCTTCTGGTCAGAATACAAATGCCGTGAGAAAAATCACAAAAAGAAAAAGTTCAAGGAAATGGGGAAATCACATTAGAATAGTATAAATAAGAAAGGACAAGAGCAGATGACTCACACTTACTGGGGTAGAGGGATAATATGGGGAAATAAACTGGGAGGGCCTTAGGTTCATATATTTTGGGGCTTGCAAAATGGAGCTTTTAAACATGTGTTTTGCGTTATATAAAGTTACAAAGGACTTTAGATAGTTCAATCCTGTCATGTTATAGATGGGAAAATTGATGTCTAGTAGAGAAAGAGACTTGCCTAGGAAGACATGAGGTGGCAGTATCAGAAGTGGAATTTGAATCCATGTTTCTGGACTCAGAAATCAATGGTACTTCTCTCATATTGTGTTTCTGAAGAAGCTGATAAAAGTTACTAAGAAAATTCAGTGGATATACAGCAGGCTATTTTTAGAATAAGAGTTTTCACATTAGGGTTTTATAGGCTTGGAGAAGGGGCACCTCTTACTCTCACTGCTGAGACCTCCTTGTTCTCTGCACTTTGCACTTGGGGGACCTAGGACAGTAACATTGGGTAAATGAGAAAGAATAAAGGAAAGTTCCGTGGAACAACACCATCAAAAATAGCAAGAATCACACCTGAAACATTGCTAGACAATACCTAACAATCTTTGTAGGTAAATGAAAATTATGTAAATCACCCACAACTCTCATCAACTGGGGTAAACCTAGGTAAGTTTGAAATTACCTCAATGTACTTGAAGAGATGGAGAGCACAAAAGTTTTCTTGAAGAGTGTAAAGAATAAGATTACCTATTTCTACCCTTAATTCCCTAACTCAGGCAGGTCAATTACCATTTCTAATCCAGTTTTTCCATATGTCACATATGGAAGCCACATTAGCTCTAACATTTTGTTTCCTCTTCTCATCTTCTTGTTACAGAAACAGGTACTATCTCTCATTTCTCAGGCCACTTCTCCAGGAGGCATTTTATTATTTTAAAATTATCATTATTTTGTTTTATTTTATTTTTGAATGGCATACAATAAGTGCACATATTTCTAGGTAAAACGTGATATTTTAAAACATGTATGCACTGGGTAAAGATCAAATCATAAGAATTAACATACATATTACCCTAAATATTTATTTCTTTTTGATGAAATCATTCAAAATCCCCTCAGATACCTATTTTGGAATACACACTACATTATTATTAATCACCCCAGTATTCAATAGAACATGAACACCTATTAATTCTACCATTTTACCTCTTACAGGATTCATTTCGTATGCTCTATCTCTCCCTTTCCACCTCCATATACCATTCATGAACTATTCATATGAGTTTTTGTCCAGGTAATGTTTATAGTAAGTCTATTTTTATTGATATCTACTATTACTACTGAAATTCAAGCCACCATCACCTCTTTTCTGTACAAATTTAATAGCTTTTAAAATTATTTTTCTACTTCCACTCTTGTCCAGTACAATCTATTCTCATCAGGGCACTGAGTGATTTTTATTTTTTTAATATTTATTTTTTATTACTACATGTTTGCAGGACAAAATGATTATATTCCTTGTGCGTAATTGGTACATCTACATAACACATCTTAATTCTTTCTTCATCCCCTTCCTTTCCCTCTCTTATACCCTCCCTTTCTGCTTCCTTCACTTCCCCTCCCCTTCCCCGCCCTTCTGCCACCAGCTTATAGTCTCCTTCTTTTTTTTTGTAAAACAACTCTCTCCCCATTTCTTTTTTTAAATTTGCTTTTTATATTTTGGATTCCTCACATGAGAGGAATCATGCAATGTTTAAGCTTGCATTTCTGGTTTACTTCACTTAATATTCTAATTTCAAGGTGTAATAATTTCCACACAAATGACTCAAGTTAATCTTTCTTTGTAACTGAATATATAAATACAATTGTGTATAAATACCATGTTGTCTTTATCCATTCATCTGTTTGTGGACAGATAAGCCACTTCAAGATTTAGCTGCTACAAATTGCGCCACAATAAACATGGGTTTGTATGTTTCACTGTAACATGATAAGTACATAAAAAAATGTTTTTAGCTCTTACAAGAAGATAACTACAAGTGGGATAGCTGGGTAGAATGGGATTTCTATGTTTAGATTTTCAGGGCTTTCCATACTGATTTCCAGATCATGTTGTTTCCCTGCTTAAAATAAAATCTCAAGTCATCAGTAGAGTTTGTAAGATTCAATTAATTTTTGAGCTTATCTCTGCAATTTATTACTGCTCACCTCAATCCACCAGGACCCTGCCTGCTTTTTTCATAGCATAAGTATGTTGTTTATTCAGGAACACTGCTTTGAATATTTCCCTGTCTACTGTGCTCTTTCTCTGGATTATTTTATGGTTGATTCTTCTCTGTTATACACTTGTTTAAACACTTTATGATCTTAGCTCAATTTAGTACAACAATATTTTTAGTTATTTTTCCTTTTTGTAATTCTGGCATCTCCCCCTACAATATAAATTTCATGAGGGTATATGGATTTTAGAGAAGCAATAGAACATAATGGCTAAAAGCATGCTAGATTCTGGAAGAAATCTGTAAATTCAAATCCTATTCTGCCAGTTACTAGATCTGTGACTCTGAGAAAGTTTCTCAAATTCTTCATGGCTTAGCTTCCTCTTCTGCAAAATGAGGATATGTCCTAGGGTTCATGCAAGGATTTGACTAACAATCATATAAAGTTCTATATTCCTGGTATTAGTTTAGCACAATCATTTTTGTGATTCTTGGTACAAGCTTTCCCCACTCTGGAGCTAAGACTTCTAGGCCAGCAGAGAGCATAAGCTCATGCGTACAAGAAGAAAAAAAATTTTACTACTGGATCAATAGGGTTATGGTACAATGTAACATCTCCACTTTTACCTCTTGATTCCTGGACCCATGAATCCTGCGTATTGGATACACTGTACCATATAGTGGATGCTTAATCAAAGCATATATAGCCTTCTGAAGAACCTTGTCCCAGGCCTGCAAACTATTGCCACCTAGCTGGCACTGTAACTGCATCTTCAACAGACCATTCCACCTTTCTATCAATCCAGCTGCTTCTAGACGCTAAAGAACATGGTAAGATCAATGAATTCCATGAGCATGAGCCCATTGCCTGATTTATTTGGCTGCAAACTGTGTTCCTTGGTCAGAGGTAGTGTTGTATGGAATTCCATGAGGGTGTATAAGGCATTCTGTAAGTTCATGGATGGTAGATTTGGCAAAAACATCACATGCAGGAAAGGCAAGTCCGTATCCAGAATAAGTGTCTATGCCAGTAAGGACAAAGCACTTTCCTTTCCATTATGAAAGCAATTCAGTATAATCAACCTGCCACCAAGTTGCAAACTGATCACCCCAGAGAGTGGCGCCATATCAGTGACTCAGTATTGGTCTCAGCTGCTAGCATAGGAGGCATTCAGCAGTGGCTACAGCCAGATCAGCCTTGATGAGTGGAAGTTCATGTTGTTGAGCCCATGCATAACCTTCATCGCTGCCACCATGGTCACTTTGTTCTTGAGCCAATTGAACAATGTGTGGCTGAAGAAAGAGGTTGATCCCAATCCACTTGATTGTTAAAGTCTTCTGCAGCGGCCACTTTTTAAATACATTTATCATCAATTGTCATGATCTTTCTGAGTTCATGAACATCCTGCCAGACTATTGGCTACAACACATGAATCATTACACAATCACACATCTGGCTATTTTTCATTCTAGGCAAAATGTACTACCAGGTGTACCGCCCAAAGTTCTGCCCACTTTGAAGCTTTTTCTTCAACAAAATCTTTCAGAGATGTCCTGGAATTAGTCACTTGTCAGTAGTGCTTGCATAACATATAGAATCATATGTAAGCCAAGCCCTTGGCTTCTCTTCTTCTGACAGCTAATCATATGGTACACCCCATGAGGCTATAGACAGAAGAAAATAGAGCGGGAGTAGGGACTGTGGGCATCTGGACAACTTCTTCACATAACTTGCTTATTATGATAATTAACTGATCATGTCAACCTGAGTAAGAAACATCCAACTAACTTGGATCTGCACAGCTTTGGGTGTAGTTGACAGGAATTACTGAGGACTGAAGATTTAAACTGGGTTTAAGTGGTACCAAGCAATAGGCTTGTAGCCCAAAGTAATAAAAAGGAAACAAAGAAGGAAGGATCGCTGTTGTTTTTTTGGAGGAGCTCAAGTCTTCACCTTCAACTTGGATGTTGTCTCCTGGCTGCTAGCACAAACTCTTCAGACTTCCATTACAGACCCTTGGCATCCTGATACTGATCCATGTGGGACACTACAGTAGCTCCAGACCTCTGACCTATTTTGGGTCCTTCCAATATTCACCATAAGATATCCCTTTTGCACTCTTCCACACCTGAGTCTGCAGACAGCCATTTAATCCTGTCTTGTAGATCCTCGCATATTTATATATCTTGTATTAAATTTGTTTCTCTCATAAGCACTGACTGATGCAGATTTTGGTACCAGTAGTGGCTCTGGAAAAAAAATTGTAAAGATGAGATTCTTTAATGGCTTTAGGGGTTCTTGGAGATGGTTCTCTCATTTGATGAAATTTTAAAATGTCATGGTCTCTCTTGATAATGTGGGGAATACTGATAGCGTTTGGTGTGAACTTTTCTAACTAATATGCAATGTAGATACATTAGATTATCTTAATTCACCACTTGTGAGATGTAAGGAATTTAGCAACTCCATGTATGATACTTTTGAATATTTTTGTAGAGTGGGTAAAATTAAGCTGGCTGGTTACTTTTAGCATCTCTGGGACCAACTATGATGGAAAATAATGTGCTCAAAAGATGCATAGGAAATCTAAAGCCTTCTAAGAATGGAGACACATTAATAAAGGAAATTAAGGTGATCATATATTCAACTTCTCAGCTCCAGACACGCATAAGTAATCTAAAATTTTCTAAGTGTGTTCTGAAAAAGAATCTCTTCTCCTTTAGCTTCAGGGTTGAGATTTCAGAAACCTTAACATATTTTTTCATAGTTCAATTGGCTGAAATACAGCATAAATATAATTCTCAGTCTTAGTAGATTTCAGAAGTAAAGGTGAAGGCACTAATTTGGAAAGAATTGCATTGAGAATTGGGATGGAGATGTTTGGGAGGATACTGATGAAGCTGTGGATGTTGAGCTCCTAGACTCTAGTGAGATTATTTTGCTACAGCAAGAGATTTCCCCACCCAAATCCTCACTCTCCCTGTGGTGTTTTCTTCTCCTGGTATTCATGAGGAAATTCACCCAATGTTGACAAAGCACAGTAATGCCGATATCACTCAGGAGCCACCCTCACTACCCACTTTTTGCCTCTAGGCCTATAACGAGGCTCAAATCACAGAAGACGCCTAAGGTAGAGGTACATAGTGTGACCCATGAGGCAGCCTGCTTGTTATTCTCCCAAATAACTTCTTGAGTTTTCTCTTATAAGCAGAGACATGATGACCAAGTTTAGAAATGGATTTTACATGTGTGGGACAATGCTGACAAAAATATACACTTTGATCAGACTGCATTTGTCAATATATGCCCATTAATTAGATATTCTGAATTCAATGTTGCATCTGGAATAAAAAATGGTGTTAATAGTTTATTAGGCTGCTTGGCAGAAGAATGGATCAATAAATGTCCCACTATACGTGAGTTAGAGATAGCTGATATTCCATGGTTTATTGTTGATGGAGGGAGTGAAAGGCTGAGGGAAATGCAAATTATATAGTGGATTTCTCATGTTAAACACTAGGAAGATCAAGAAAATATATCCTTCACTAACACTTTGAAAAACAGATTTGTGAAGAAAGCACTGGCATCCCTGAATTGCCCTATCATTGCTCTTTTCTGTATGCCAGACCTTAGAGTGGGGACTGTACCTACTCAATTGGGAAATTTAAGGGCAATGAGTTTAAATGGAACCCAGAGTGGCAGGGGTCAAATGGCAGCACCTAGTTGTCAAAGGCAAGGAGCATTCACTTACTGTAATAGACAGAAAAAGCAGAACAGTGATCAGAATAATTTGACACATGTACACCTATCATTGATATGCTACAATGTTTCCAAAAGTAAAATAGACAGGAAGCCTATTAAATTTGTACTGGATTTATATAATGAAAAATATATAAAAGCAGATGAACCCAAACATACTTCTTTTTTTCTCATTGAGTTTATTGGTACATTTTAGGTATAAAGTGCAGTTACATTCATCATTGGGATCTTGTACCTTTACATGACAGGTCTTGGTGCTCATTTTTTTCCCCATACCCTTGCCCTCCCTTCACCCCCTCCTCCCTTCCTTATTTACAAAAACTTATTTTTCCATTTTCTCATATTTTTTCTCTTCCCTTATTTCCTTTCCCCTACCCTTCCCACTTTCCCTACACCTTCAGCCCTTTTCTTCCTATTTCACATTGTCAATTACATCATTTGGATCTTATTTACACTTTTAGTTTTTCACACCAGAAAAACTATTTGATATTTACACATGTGTATCCTATTTATTTCACTTAAGAATATGGCCTCAATATGCATCCATTTTCCTATGAATGACTCTAGTTTCTCATTCTTTATGGCTGAGTAGTATTCCATTTTATAGAAAAAACACATCTTCTTTATCCAGTATCCAACTGATAGGCAATTGGGCTGTTTCCAAGTTTTAGCTATTACAAACTGTGCTGTTATAAACATGGGTGAGCATATATCACTGTGGTATGATTCTTTTAATTCTTTTGGAAAGATACCCAGGAGAGGGATAGCTGGGTCAAATGGAACCTCTACTCCTAGTTCTTTGAGGTATCTCCATATTGATTTCCATAGTTGTTGCACCAGTCTGCACTTCCACCAACAATGGAGAAGGGTTCCTTTCACTGCACAACCCCACCAGTATTTGTTAATGGTTACTTTCTTGATAGCAGCCATTCTTCCTTGGGTAAGGTGGTATCTCAGTGTTGTTTTCACCTGCATCTCTCGAATGACCAGTAATGTTGAACATTTTTGCATTTATTTACTTGCTGCTTTTACTTCTTGGTCTGAGAAATGCCTGTTCATTTTAGATGCCAATGAGTCTTTATATTTTGGGGGCCTGATTTTTTTGAGTTCTTTATATATTCTAGATAATGCTCCTTTGTCTGAGGAGCAGCTGGTAAAAAATTTTTCAAACATTGTAGGTTGTCTCTTAGCTCAGTTGTTGGTTTCTTTTGCAGTGCAAACCTTTTTAATAAGATGAGATCCCAGTTGATAATTCTTTGTGCTAGTTCCCATGCTACTGAGGATTTGTTCATGAGGTCTTTTCCTATGCCAATGTCTTTGAGGGTTCTGCCTAACTTATCTTCCAGCAAATGTAGTATCTCTTTTTTAATATTTAGATCTTTAATCCACTTGGATTTTAGTTTAGTGCATGGTGAAAGATAAGGGTCCAGTTTTAATCTTGGCAGGTTGAAATCCAGTTTTTCCAACACCATTTATTAAAGAGGCTATCTTTCCTCCAGTGAGGATGGTTATGATTGGCTCCTTTGTCAAAGATGAGGTAGTGAAGTACATCTGTAGTTGTTTCTATATCTTCCAATTTATTCCACTGATCCTCAGGTCTTTTGCTTTGCCAGTACCAAGGTGTTTTTATGACCTTGTAGTATAGTTTCATCCTGGGAATTGTTATACCCCTTGCCAAGTCTCTGTTGCCTAGAATGGCTTTTGCTATTCTAGGTCTCTTCTGGTTCCAAATGAATTTTTGTTATCTTTTCTAGTCCTGTGAAATATAGTGTTGGAAGTTCAATCAGCATGGCACTGAATCTGTATAGCAGTTTGGTAGTATGGCTATTTTCACTATGCTGATACTTCCTACCCAGAAGCAGGGGATATCTTTCCATATTCTTATAACCTCTTTGATCTCTTTTTTCAGAGTGCTGTAGTTTTCAGTGTAGAGGTCTTTTGCTTTTTTTGTTAGGTTGATTCCTAGATACTTCATTTTTTTGGATGCTATTGTGAAAGGAATTTCTCTCTCAGTGAGTCTGTTATTTGTGTACAGGAAGTCTATTGATTTTTGAGTCTTGAACTTGTTTCCAGCTACTCTGCTCAAAGTATCAATTAAGTCTAGAAGTCTTTGGTGGAATTTTTTGGGTCTTCAGTGTAGAGTATCATATCATCAGCAAAATAATGACAGTTTTACTGCTTCCTTTCCTATCTTTATTGCTTTGATTTCTTTCTCTTGTCTAATTGCTGTGCCTAATGCAAAAACATACTTCCAATCATAATAACAGTGAACCATGATTCCTCAGTCAGTTTCCAGATTTGAGCTAGTTTATAGATCCTGAATCCCTTGAATGAAGTGGAAGCCAGCTCTTCTTGAGGAACAACTCCAGTTTACTACCAAAATTTTATATAGACAATCTTTTTCCCATCCCCAACAGGTTCTACGGCCTTTTTCCAGGGCTACTGTACATTGGGGAAAGGGAAATGATTCAACATTTCATGGTCTATTGAACAGTAGTTTTGAACTGATTCCAGGGCATCCAAAATGTCATTATGGCCCTCCAGTAAGAGTAAGGGCCTATGGAGGTTAGGTTATTATAGACGTTTTAGCAGAGTTCTCACTCACAGAGTGTCCAGTAGGTCCTTGAATCCATGCTTTATTAGTGCCACTATCAAGGACTTGAAGGAAGCAGGGGTCATGTTTCCCACCACCTCACCATTTAATTCTCCCATTTAGCCTGTGAAGAACACTGGTCGGTCTTGCAGAATGATGCTGGATTATCACAAACTGAATCAAATGGTAACTTTGATTCTACCTGCTATACAAAAAGTAGCTTTCTTGCTAGAGCAGATTAACACATCTGGTATTTGTTATGCAGCTATTCATTTGGCAAATTACTTCTTCTCCAAGCCTATCCATAAGGTCCATCAGCAATAACTGATTTTCCAGTGGCAATGTAAGCAATATACCATCACTGTTATATAAACTCTCCATCCCTGTAACCCAACTTAGTTCACAAGGATCTTGATCACCTTTCTCTCCCACAAGTTATCACCCTGCTCCATTACAATGATGATATTATGCTGATTGGACCAAGTCAGTAGGGGGTAGCAACCACTCTGGACTTGTAAAACATTTGAGAGCCAGAGAATGGGAAATAAACCCAACTAAAATTCAAGGTACTTGTAACTTACTGAAATTTCTGAGTCCAGTGGTGTAGGACATGCAGAAATATCCCTTCTAAGGTAAAAGATAAGTTGTTGCATCTGGCTCCCCATACGAGCATAAAAAAGCATGATGCCTAGTGGGTGGGCCTATTTGGATTTTTAAAACAACACATTCCTCCCTTAGATATTTTACCCAGGCCCATTTACTGAATGACTCAGAAAGCTGCTGATTTTGAGTGGGGCTGAGAACAAGAAAAGGCTCTGCAACAGGTTCAGGTGCTGTTCAGGCTACTGTGCCATTGGAGCCATATGATCCAGCAGATCCCATGGTACTTGAAGTGTCAGTGGCAAGTGTAGATTCTGTTTGGTGTCTCTGGTAAGCCCCAATAGGTGAATCACAGTGGAGGCCTTTAGAATTTTGGAGCAAGTCTCTGCCATCACCTGCAGGTTTTGATCTGCTACTGGGACCTAGTGGAAACTGAATTTTTGATTATGGCACACCGAGTTACCATCATTTTCTTCTTTTAAATGCTAATTAATAACAGGAGCAGGGTAAGGTTGCACATATCTGTAATTCTAGCATTCTGGGTACATGGGGCAGAAATTCAAGCCTAGCCTGCACAAGTTAGCTACTTAGACCCTGTCTCAAAAACAATTTTAAAGGTCTAAGGATGTAGATAATGAAGACCATGGGTTCAGTTTCCAGTACAAACAATAAGAAATTTGGGGCCAGGGGCTTAACTCAGTGGTTCTGCTGCCTGTCTTGCAAGCACAAGTTCCTTAATTTGATCCCCAGTACAAAAACAGAAAAAGAAAAGGTTATAAACTCCATGAGGAAAAAATTTTAGTATAAAATTTTCCCTACCTTCTGAAAGGCAATTCAGAAAGAAGTCAGTTGTTGTGCCTATGCTTCCTCTCTGAGTTGTGTTCACTGTAAAAGCACAGCAGGAAATCTGTGCATTCAAACATTCTGACCTCCAATTTTAAGTTCTTGATCTATTACCTAAATGTACCAACATTTCAACAATGGATCATTTTCCCTTTAGCTAAATTCTTGCATTTCAATGGTATTTGTCCCAATGTAGTCTGCCCTCACTATCTGTTCCTTAGCAATAACAAAATTGTTGGCCCAAATAGAACTGAGATTTTTAAAAATTTCCTGCAGCTCAATCAGTAATTCTAATAAAATTATAAATTAGAACTCACTGCAAGCTCTTAAACATTGTCTCATCCATTATAGATTTCTTATAAATTGAAAACAAACTATGAAAATGCCAGAAACCCTTTCAAATGCTGCTTCATAAGGGACAAAAAGCTATGGTTCCCTTCTTCCCCAACACCCCGGAACAGTTTCTCCCTTCTCATTGCTAGCCTATTTTCTTATAACTCAGCAAGGAACAGGCAAGGTATTTGTTGGTAAAGATGTTGAGGAGCCAAGACACTCATGCAAGCTGAGTCTAATTACCCTTTCTCTAACTGGATATCTTAATTGTTTCAATAGCACAGAAATTCATCTATGCTCTAGTTGTTCCCAAGGTCCAGTCTCCTGAATTATCACCCATCACCTTTTAATGTCCATAGGCTGAGAATATTGGAGTGCATTTCCTGGCTGAAGTAGTAGAAGCATTCATAATTTATTATCATAGAAGTGGTTTGATAAAAGCCTGTGGAATTATAGGGAGAGTATAGAGCCCTGGGTCAGGAGTCCTGGTGTATGTTAGCCAAGATGGTGACCTTGGACAAATCTTTTCGCTCTCTTTGTCTCAATTTTCTTATATGTGAAATGGGATTATGGTGAGGTTTGAAAGATATTTGCCAAATTACTTTGAAGATCAGATTGTTGTAATTCTATAACATGTTTAATTTAAACAGATAGCTAACCGTGTGTAAACCTTTGAAACCATGTTGACATAGTGTGAGATAAGGATAGAGGAACTTTATTGTGGCAAAAGAGAGAAACATTAGTTTTTTTTTTTTTTTATTGAGTTTATTGGTACATTTAGGGATACAGTACAGTTACATTCATTGTTGGGATCATGTACCTTTACATGGCAAGTCTTGATTCTCATTTTTTTCCCCTTACCTCTGCCCTCCCTTCACCCCCTCCTCCCCTCCCCATCTACAAACACTTTATTTTCATCTTTTCATTCTCTCACATTTTTTTCTTTTCCCTTTTTGTTCTTCCCCTACGTATCACACCTTCCCTACATCTTTAGCTCCTTTCCTCCCATTTCTAAATGTCAGTAATCTTATTAGAATCTTATGCATTGTTGCAGAATATTCACACCAGGGAAACTATTCGGTATTTACACATGTGGGACTTATTTATTTCACTTAGGAGTATATCTTCAATATGTATCCATTTTCCTATGAATGAATCTATTCTCTCGCTCTTTATGGCTGAGTAATATTCCATTTTATAGAAAAACCACAACTTCTTTATCCAGTTTCCAACGGATGGGCAAATAGGTTGTTTCCAAGATTTAGCTATTACAAACTGTGCCGCTATAAACATGGGTGCACATACTTCTCTGTGATATGATTCTTTCAGTTCTCTTGGAAAGATACCCAACAGAGGGATGGCTGGGTCAAATGGAACCTCCAGTCCAAGCTCTTTGAGGTATCTCCATATTGATTTCCATAGTGGTTGCACTAGTCTGCACTCCCACCAACAATAACAAATGTTGGCGGGGTTGCGGGGAGAAAGGAACCCTCCTCCATTGTTGGTGAGAAACATTAGTTTTAAAGACTATTCTTAAACTGTTTCTCACACATCTTCAAACACACCTTCCATTTCCCCCTACAGTAGTATGATCACATTTGCAAAGCACTTTATGTTCACCAAGGATCCCATTTTACTTTTGGTCTCCATATTTTCTTTATACCCATTCCATTCATTAATCTGCAGGTAACTTAGCCCAAACTCATCCCAGGCTTTTGCTTTCTAATTTACTGTGTAGCATTGACAAAGCCATTTTTTTCTAAATTGATTTTCTTCTTTGTAAAAGAGGATGAATCTCCTTGCTCCCCTACATCGTGCTTGTGATAATAAAAGAATTAATTATACATATAGCTATCAGCATAGTAGATCTGGATATACATGTCAGATGCTTTCTTATGCTTCTTCTTTTCACTAATCTCTTACAGGACATGGTAGGATCCAGCTCTTGGTTCTGGATCCACAGCTATGGAGACCAACCAACACAGTACTGTTAAAATGCCACCTAGTGTTATTATAAGATCAGGACATTTAATACTACCAGAAAAAAAAAAAGGTTAGGCTAGATAATTTCCTGGGTCTGAGAGTTATTGTGTCTTGGATCCAAAGAAGAGAAAGGACTCAATTCCTTTTTTGGAGGACATTCAAAGTGTGTGAACATATACAATGACCTGTGAGTCATATTCCATACACTTTTCTTGAGTTCCTACTATAAAATGCCAAGTCCTGCACTTAGCACCATCATGGGGATGATCTCATTAATTCTTCACAACAGTCTTTTTTGGATGGAGCTCACTAGTTCCATGTTTTCATATGAGGAAACTGAGTTTCACAAAAATTGAAGTGCCATCAGATAGAACTCTGACTCATCTTTACTTTGGAGTGAGTCAAACTCCTTTGTGAAAAGCCTAGCTCTCTGGGCCTATTTATCCTTTTGAAGTAAGCAAGATGCTCTGGTCTCCTGCAGTCATTCTCAACTTTGCTTTCAGTATCACCTCCCTAAGATATTCTCTATCTTTACCACTCCTGCGTTTTTAAAATTATTTTATTTTATGAGGTAGGGTTATAGCTGGGTTGTAGTATGTACATTTAACATAAATGAGGGCTTGGTTCAATCCTCAGCTCACCAAAATTATTTTAATATAATTCTACATTACTTAAAACATAGAAAAATGTAGGGAAATTTTGGGAACAGGCAGGGAAAGATAAGGGTCTTAATGAGGTTTCTGGCAAATCCTGACTGGAAAGAGTTAAACTCCTGATAGAAAGAGAGCAGTTAAGACAAGGAGGGGGAACTAACAATCAGCCTGACTTGCTTTGGTGCCAGGGCCTCTATTCACTTCTCTCCATCTCCAGTTAAGTACAAGGAAAGAAAGTGGGGAGGGAGTTATATTATAGAAAATTCACTTATTGTATAAAATATATGCTTACATCTAAACACACAGACTGACAGACAGACACACACACACACACACACACATATATAATTATACTCTCACCATGTTACTAGACTAAAATGTACATGTTCCTCTATACTAATTGCTAACTCAGGCTTGAATATAAGGTTCTGCTATAAATCTCAGAGACACTACCTGACAAAATAAAAGGACCTTACCCAATAAAGTCAGTGGCCATTTCAGGATCTTGGGGTCTAAAATAACCAATCAAGTTATAACAACTCCCCAAGGGGAGAGTCCCTTTCTTGCCATGTAATAAAAAGGGCTAAGAAAAAAGACCCTCCAGCACCAGCTCTCTGCTCCCTACTTTACATTGACAAGATAGCTGTCGCTTTCTTCATTTCTCTTCTCTTTTCAATAAAATGATTTTGTTTCTCCTAAACTTACATCTTTAATTTGTTACTAGTATAATGTTACAAACCCCAGATAAAACCTAGATTCACTCCAGACATGACATAAAAGCTTAATTCTTATTGGATGTGTGTGAACATAGGATTAAATCCAAATTCTTTAGTTTGACATTGAAGTATTTCATAGTAAGTATATCTCCAACGTATCTTTTTTAGATGCATCTCCCACTTCCTTTTCTCACCTCCACATACTATGCAAGAGCTTATGCCCCAGACACCCTGACCCACTTGTCTTTTTCTTGCCCTGTGAGCTATATAGGAATTGCGCTATACGGAGCACCTATGTGTTGTATGGAACGCCTATTCTCCTCTATGATCTGGAAAATTCTTAGCTATCTTTTGAGCACTATCTACATATTCTCAGCCCACGTTATACCTTATCTATTCCTATATTATATTTCACTGCGCTGTGCTTAATGGGTTACTTTTCTGCTTCTCAAAGGCAAGGACTTGCTTTTATTTTGTCTCTTCCAGTGTCTCCCTCAGTAGTTCTTTCGTTGACTGGAAAATTCTAAGCTCAATATCGTAAAAAATATTTTATTTTAGTAGTGCATATCAGTAACTGTTGAATGGGTGGGCAGTTGGAAGGAAAGTGGTCTCTCCCTCTTTCAACTCTAATTTCCCCAGTTTTTGCAGCAGTTTCCTTCTTCCCTCCTCTTTCCCACTTTCATTCTAAAAAGCAATTCGTCCTCAGGCATCAGCTAGAACACTAGACAGCTCAGAGGCTAATGCCCCAGCATCGTTTCTCTTCAGACTCAAGGCTTTGAGTAACTAGTGATTTCTGGTAACTTTTCGCGGGGTAGGTAGGCATAAGGGCCCCCAGAGGGGAATGAAAAGGATATGTCTCTCGTCTTTCCAGTTACCTTCGGGAAAAAAAATCCCCCATTTTCCCTCATATAGGGCTGAGGATATCCACATTCTCTTGCACTCCTCACAACCTTTGATAAATTGATTTAAAGTACGCTGCAGGAAGAAAAACAGGCATGTCTCGCTTAGCCTTATGGGAGTTGTAGTCCTATAGGACGGCAGGCTGCCAGGCTAGCCCTGGAGGTGCGGACTACATCTCCCAGGCCTTCTCTAAGTCTCTACCGCACAGACTCAGAGCCCCAAGCTGGGAGGTGGCTACATTGTATCTTTTGTATCCCTTGGCTAGTGTATTTGTACATTGCTCCTGACAAGAAATTGAGGGCGAAAAGCATGGCAGATGAGCAAGAAATCATGTGCAAATTGGAAAGCATTAAAGAGATCAGGTAAGTAGCAGGTGGTAGCACACTCCATTCCTCCTCGAGTCTCCCAAAATCCCTCGCTGAGGGAGAAGGCTGTTACCTATCTATTGTTGAGCTAAGTTGCGGAGGGGAGCAGGAAAGGGGCTGCTTCATCACAGTCTCTTAGGTTAGTTTTGGATTGCGGAAAGCTACAGACAAAACTGAGAGGAGGGAGGAAAAGAGGGAAGGAGGAAGAAAGAGACAGCGAGAGCGGTTTTGATAGATTTGGCCGAGAAAGAGCAGGCAGAGGGACTGGTCCCAATAAACTGGGAGTCAGGGTCGGGATTTACAGATGCATTTTTTAAAAAGTACTTGTTAATTCCAGCTGCCCTAGCACCTTGCTCTTTAGGAGTCGAAGAACCCCGTGTGTGTGTGTGTGTGTGTGTGTGTGTGTGTGTCCAACTCCGGTTCAACCTCGGGACGAAGCTCAGGAAAACCTTTTCAGAGCCGAGTCTATTGGATCCCGGCTGCCAGTAGCTGCAGGGCGGGGTCTGCAAAGGAATCCCAGTGAACACAAGGTAGAAGGATGTCAGGGGCTCGGTTTCTTTTTATCCACTTGCCATTTTCATCTGGTCGCATTTGGTGTGGGTGGGGTGAAAGGGGAATGGAACCTATGGAGACTAAGGATACTAGTAGCTGCATTGATGGTGAGTTCGATACAGCAGCTCTGAAGAGCTGAAGATGAAGGTCAGGCTGGCAGAGTGGGAGTTGCCAGTCTGCCACACTACCCTCAGAGCAGCTTTGGCGACGCATTGATGTCTTTGCTCAGAGTACAGTGGCCCCTGACAGATCTGATTAGGTAGGCAGGCCTTTCTTCACCTATTCTACTCCACCTGGGTCCCTGCTCCCACTTTCTTTCTGAGAATGGCCTGCATCAGGCTGTCTCTCTTTCTTTGCAATGTTCTTCAGAAACCCGAGAGGGAAAGGTGGAAGATATCAAACGTGTCTGTTTAGTAAGTAAGACCATAAGATTTAACCATAACACATTTGACAGATTTAACCCCTGGAGTGCCTGAGCGCACATGGTGTGGTGGGGAAGCACCTACATTTCTTCCTCTGAAGGGGTTGTTTTTCCTTCTGTAGGAGAGGAAAAGGAAGATAATTGTCATTAATTGATCTTCCGGTGATCTACCCACACTTATTTCTGCAATAGCCCTTTAACTTTCCTATTCCTCCTTTACAGTTTGGGAAAGTGGAGGCTCAGAGTATTTGAATAAGTTTCCCAGAGCCACACAATTCGAACATGCCACATTTTTTACAGGAAACTAGTCTATCTACTTAAAGAGATCCTATCCTTCCCACCCTCTCCCATAAAAGAGCTGGAGATGTATATGTGTATGTGTATATGGGAGGTAGGGTAGATCATGATGCAGTTTTTTTTTCCTACAAAAACATTAAGAGATAGAGAGTGAGACATCTTGCTGCAGGAGAATGTCATAGAAATGCCAATAATATGAAGCTTAGGCCTGTAAGTCTGCTACTCCTATTGGGTTTTAAAGGAAGCCTATCATATTCCCAGAAAAAAAAATTTAAAACTGTGGCAGCAAGGAATTTCAAACCCATTGAAAATATACCTCTCCCAATGGAAAACACCTGGGGAATGAAACCTCTGCCTTTACAAGTGGTAACCAGGAGTTTCTACCCTAACTGGCTTGGATGGCATCAGTAGGGGTTTAGAAAGAAGGGTGAATACCCATGCCTAACCAGCAGCAATAAAGACATGCCACCTTGAATATCAAGAGAGACCCGATAGACAAACTGGACTTCTGCCCACTTCCAACTAGGAGAGAATCAGAGGAGGTCTGCTAAAACAAAAGATTTAAATAAGATCCAGTCTCCAACTTTTAGTGAAAAAGTAAACATTTGCCATACGAAGATATCAACGTGAATGAAAAGAGAAAACATATAGATGCTAATACTGAGATGGCAGAGATATTAGAATTATCTGACAAGGGCTTTGAAATACTCATAATAAAAATTCTTCAATGAGCAATTAAAACACACGAAGCAAATGACAAAAGAGAAAATCACGTCAAGTAAGTAAAAAGTCTCAACAACAGCAACAACAAAATTTTTTAAAAGCCATGAAATTTTTATAACTGAAAAGTAAACTACCTTCCTAAAAACTCAAAAGATTGTCTCAATAGCAAGGTGATAAAGACAAATAAAAATCAGTGGTTTACTTTGAGACTATTACAAAAACTTTAACATTCATGCCAACAGATTCCCAGGATAAGGAGGAGAAGAATGCAAAAGAACTTGAAGAAATAATGGCTAAAACTCCACAAATTCCATGAAAGGCACTTTACAGATTAATGAAGGGGAGAAAGCACCAACAGAATCAACAAAAAGAAGTCCATATTATGAGTAGAATGAAAGAGAAATAGAATCTTGAAGGAAAGGCAACCAAAGAGAAACAAAACCTAACCAATCCCTACAAAAGAGAAATATTAGAATGACAGATTTCTCCTCAGAAAACTACAAAACTCTAGCAGGAAGTAGGACATTTTTCAAGTGCTAAAAGAAAACAACTGTCAATCTAGAATTCTATGTTCAGTAATAATATCCTTCAAGATTGAAGGGATAATCAAGATCATCTCAGATGAAGGAGAACTAAGAATTTATCAGTGGATCCACTCTGAAAGAATGATGAAATAAGTTCTTAGAAAAGACAAAAAAATTGAACCTTGGAAAATAAGGAAAGAATGATCTCAGTAAGCACAAACATCTATAAATATGGTAGATTTTCCCTTTCCTTTTAAGGTTTATTAATTATGTTGGATGAGTGAAAAAAAATTGTAAGATCTAATGTAATCTCAATGTATATAGAGGAAATATGACATTTTTCATATAGTGGAGTGTAAAGGAATGTAAGAGGGAGGGAATATTTCTATTTATATAAGGACAGATAAAGACATAGCAGAAGTAGAGATAAGAAGAGAACAAAATAAGAGGTCAACAGTAACTGAAGAAAGAAATTAATATTTGTTGAGCACCTACTAATTTATAACCTCTTGGCTTTCTTAATATTTACTCTTCCCAATGGTAATCTATAGTTGGAATTACTATACACATTTTTCAGATAAGGACACAGATTCAGACAGGTTAGACAACTTATCCATGATGACAAAGCTAGGAAAAAAATAATACACCTTCCTGTTCACATGTATTTCAGTACATGTGTACATGTATTTCGATATCACCAAGTGCCCCTACAAATGTTGATGATATGATTGACCATTATTCATAGTTTTTTGACTACTCTAAATTATAATTGTTATCATAAAGATCTTAAAATTATATTACAAGTAGAGTTACAAATTTAATGTTCTTGGGGCTGAAGTAGCAATGATGATAGCATCATCACCTCATGAAGCCAAGCTAATGGCCTACACACACCTGGAGTGAGGCCTAGAAACATACATTCATACCCAGCTCTCACAAACATCACCAGTAAGATTTGCAGTGGGAAAAGACCCAGGTTTGGATTCTCATCATAGCCCATTCCCTCCTGACTTTGAACATGTGTCCAGCCCAACCCCAAGCACACTTCAACATTGTGCTTCAGACCTCAGCCTCCAAATCCCACTCTATTTCTTTGTTGTATTCTGTGGGCTTTAAAGTGGTGGTGAAGCAACATGTTGGTTTGTGGAAGAACAGAGAAAATAATGGGAAAAAGAAGTTAGGGAGTTAGAAAACAGGGGAAAGGGAGGAGAGCAATAATGGAACCAAGAAAGTAAATATAGCCACGGTAACAAGAAAATTACCAACAAATATAAGAAGTTGTCGTAACTCAGGGAAGGGTTGATTTCAGTGTGTATAGGGGGTCTTTTTTATTAGTACATGTTTGCAGTTCATGTACTTTACAATTGTCTTGGAGAGTGGTTATATATATATG
>NW_022900951.1:49843752-49880505 GCF_012274545.1 Fukomys damarensis | reverse complement strand
ATATATATATTATACTACAGCTTGTTTCTTTTTTAAAAAAAAATCCCCTTTCCTTCCCCTCCCTCCCTGTTCCTCCAGTTCCTCTATCCCATTTTTCATTCTTGTTGATATTAGTCTTAGCACATGATATGGCATATAATGTTTACATTAATTGAGACTATTTGGTTACTGGAAATGACATATCATTATTCTACTTATTTCTCCTTCTCCTCCTTCTCACCTCTTACCATTATTCCCTTGGATAACTTCCCTATTGCAAGAGATCCACCCATTGTCCCCTTCATCCACCTTTGATTATTGTCTTTGTTTGTACTTTGCCTCACTCAAATGGAAGATATCATACAGTATTTAAGCTTGTGTATCTGGTTTGTTTAATTCAAAATTATATTTTCCAGGTTAATGCATTTTCCTTCAAATGGGTCAAATTTGTGATTCTTTGTAGCTGAGTAGTATTCCATTATATATAGATACCACATTTTTTTTTCTTTTTTTTTTTTTTGAGACAGGGTCTCTCTATGTAATTGAGACTGACCTGGAACTCACTATGTAGCTCAGGCTGGTCTTGAACTCACAGTGATTCTCCTCCCTCAGCCTCCCAAGTGCTGGGATTACAGGCCTGCACCACCACGCCCGGCATACCACATTTTCTTTATCCAAATGTCTGTTAATATGTATACAGGCTGTTTCCAGGATTTAGCTATTACAAATTTGTGCTGCTATAATCATTAGTATGCATATATTGCTATAGTATGATGACTTAAGCTCTTTGGGAAAGATAACTAGCAGGGAGATATCTGGGTCATACGGGATTTCTAATTTCAGTTCTTTGAGAAATCTCCATAGCTATTTCCATAATGGTTATACTAGTTTTCATTCCCATCAACAATGAAAGAGGATTCTTTTCTCACAACAGCCACACCAGCATTAGAATAGTATAGTATGCAGACATCAGCTTTCAGTGAGAACAGGATGCCAATACAAGCAGCTGGCCAGCCATTGTTGGTAACACCACATCTGCAGGGATTTTCTTCTCTCCTCCATGATGTAATCTCCTGTATCACTTAATACTTTTTTAATTCTCCTTTGTCAGTTCCCTCCTGATTCCTGTGTAACCTCCTCTCATTCTGATTCCTTTCCAAGCTACTATTTTCCAGACTCTGGACACTTTGCCCTGGAAAAGCAGAGTTGCTGGCACTTACTGCTCAGCCATTTTTTGATCTCCTGTGTATGGGATCTTGTTGTGAAATTCATAGAACTTAGATCATTTGTTAATATGCATCAGTTGGACACATGTTTGCCTATCATTATTACCATGGTATTCTTGACTCTGCCCACAAATCATATCTAGATCCACCATTCCTATCTTAACTATTACTCCTTTTCTTCATCCTGTACTATAGCCATATAGAAATTCTTCATTATTTAATGTATTTCATTCCTCTGGTCCTTTGACAACATAGTTCTACTATTTTAAATTGCCTTGTTCATTCTCAGCCTGTAAATCCTACTCATTTTTCAAGAACACCCAGATGAAATGCTACCTCTTGTTCAAACTTTCTCAAATTTCCCAGTCCAAATAAATCAGTGCTCTTTGGGTTCTATAGGCAGATTTATAATAGCACTCAAGTTAACCTGCATTATGATGCAGTTTTGAATTGACATATGTTCTCTTCCTTTCCTCTTTCTTTTTTTTTACCCCATTCTGCTTACCTCCTTATTTTCTTCCTTCTCTTTTTTCTTTAGTCCTTCAGCTAGAACCCTGGCACTCTCAGCCAGCTCCTGTGTCACTGGGCTTGAGAACTGACTCATTCTCAGTGCTCATTTAAGAGCAAGTCACAGGACAGCTGGAACCTCTGTGACTTAGAGATTGGCAAGTTTAGCCAAACAGTGTTGACCACAGTAGAAAAAATGAAAATGGCTTGGTATTTGGTATTGAACTATAAAAAAGTATTCAAAGTGAACTTCTGTATGAAACCTGCTTTTCTCAAAGTATCTGTTTTTTCAGACGAACAAGTAATTATTAAATGGAAGAGCACTTGGTGCTTAATCTTCTTACCAGACTGGAGGAATTAGGAAAAGCTGGGTCCTTTTCATTCAGTGACATTTACAGAGCACCTGTTTTGTGCCGTACACAGGGGTTAGCTATTCTGTGAAGGCCTTTGACTTAGGATAAACTGGACCTAACTTGAAGAGTCATGCAACAAAGTCAGTAGATCTGATCTCTTCCTGAGTTCCAGATTCACGTATCCAACTATCCGCTTAACCACCCTCCCTGCATATACTAGTGGCATCTCAAATATACCTCAAACAGAATTCTCGACTCCACTTACGGACCACCTGCTTTCTCTGTCCTCTCTATCTCTGTAAATATTCCACCATCATAAAGTCTAGATGTCATTCTTGATTCTCCTCTCTCTGTGACCCACTGCATCTAAATCACTAGTACAGTGTGACCAAACTTGACCATGCATTAGGTTACACCTGGAGAACCACCTAACTATAGATTGTTGAGCCCTATCCCCCAAATCTCTGATTCAGTAGATCTGTGATGCAGCTTGAAAACTTACATTTCTAACAAGTTCCTAGGCAATGCTGTTGTTAATGGTCCATGGACCACCCTTTCAGAATCACTACATTTCTAAGGCCTGAAAAATTATACCTCTCCAAAATTCAGGTTCATCCATTTCCACTAGCCAGTGTCTTTCTATGTGTTTATCCATCCTCCAGTCTTTCAATTGTCTTTTTTTTTTTTAAATGAAACTGAGACTTGAACTCAGGGATCACTGAGCTACATTAAGGCCTTTATTTTCCTTTCTTTTGAGCCATTATCACATTATGCAGCCAGGGCTGGACTTTAACTTGCAATCTTCCTACTTCAGCCTGTGCAGCATCTGGGAATACAGGTGTGCAATGTAACCCCCTGCTCTACCCTGCCTTTTGGGCAATCACCGGGGCTGAGTCATCTCTGAAGCTGGGTGACTGATGATCCTGTTGAATTTCTTCCAGAAATAGATGATCTATGCCACTAGCCCTTTTTCTTTTTTTCTTTGGTGTTAGCCACCAAGAAGTGATTTGGAAAGAAAGTAGTTAGATGACTTCTTAGATAATGACTTTGTCCAGACAGCTTGGGGCATAGGAAGCTCAGTGATCCTGTTTCAAAAGTTTTAGGGAATACTGAGTCCCCAGTGATTTTTAGAAACCATTTGAAAATACCTTGTGATTTTCCTGGAATTCAGTGGCCACACCAGCTGTACTCTGATCTTGTAAGATAGTCTCACTATGAAGTATTACACAAGAAAATCAAGGCTTTAATGACTTGGATGCTTTCCTCACTTGTAAAGGCAGATATAAAGACATGATGCCATGGACTTGTTCAACACTTTTTTGCAAGGCTACATTACTACCCAGGAATAATTTCTGAGGTTTAAGAGATTCCATGATATGCTTTATTTCACCCTGAAAATTGAAGACTAAGCCAGAACAAAAACTTACCCTATTGGCTTATTTTTCATGGCTTTAAATTCATCATATGGTGAAAGTTCCTTTGTGAGATAGAAAGGTGATCAGGTTCACAGAGCCAGATTTTTCACTTCCTGAATTTGTGATCTTGGGCTTGTCATTTACTTATCTTAACCTCAAATTTTTCCTTTGTGAAAATAAAGCTGAACATACCTACTTGTATAGTTACAAGGAGGATTAAGTTTCATAGCGTAAAAATTCCCAGCACAGGCTCCACAAATACAATAGCTGTTATTGTTAAATAAAACTGTTATCAAGTGACACCTTTCTTAACACTCTATTCCTTCCCAGGTCCTGGCATTTATATATAGACTCTTAATAAATGTTAATTGAATGAATGAAATTCTCCCCAAACCAAATTTAACTTCGATCTTTTGTACCAACATCGCTTTCTTTACCTGAGGCTACTGTTATCATCAGTTCCCTGGATTTATGATTTATTTTCACTCAACTTTTTAGCTTTTCAAATAAAATTGTTCAGGACCACTTATAGCCAAAAGAGAGATGGTAAATTGCCAGTTTCTACAAGGCATTTGATGTATAATTATATTGATTTGAAACTGCTGTGACTAAGTAGATACATTTAGAGGACCCAGCGGGTAGTGCCTATATGCTGTGTTATAGTACCTTTCCCATTGTGGATCTTCACTTGTTTTCTCTGGAAAAAAAAGAGGATGGATTTTATTAGCACCTTTGAAATAATGTTCTGAGCACCCCTGTGGGCTCCAGAAAAATCAATCATGGGTCACTCTAGTGACTCATGTGGGGATTGGACTTGAAGAGAATATAAAAAGATTTTGGGAACCATTGCCACTTCAACCATAATAGTTATGTTTTGTTCTACTTTCTATATTGGATCACAATAAGTTATTTCATTTGAAAGAAGAGGTCTTACTCATAGCAATAGAGGGATCGGCAATACTGCTGGCTTTAACAGAACTTGTTCAATAATTTTGTTGTCTGCTTGACTAATGGAATTTGTAAAGTGAACCGAATGTGTGAGTGCATCTATGCAGAGAGCCCTCTCTGTAAATTTCAGAAAAACACACCATTTGCTTAGATTTAATCTTAGCCCCAACTATGGGCTAATTACTTGTTAAATTATCAGTATTAGATATGATTCCGAAAGAGTTTAGTAAGGATAATTAATCTTGATGGCAAGAAGTCCATATTTCTTTTTGTTCATTGTGATTCCCTTTTCCATTCCTCCTGGGTACCTTAATAAATCAACTCATTAAAAATCTATTTCTTTTGCTCAAGCCTTTTGGCCAGTCATTGTTTTGTTGGGAAAATATCAGAAGAGAACTAGAAAAAACTTAGAATTTGGGATTAGAAAGAACAGTGGATTTAGATTTAATTCTGACTGCAGTAAGTAACCCATTGTAAGGTACTTATTGAGTCAAAATTTATGTACAATAGAAAGCAGCCATTTAAAAATACAATTTAATGATTTTAATAAATTTACATAGTTTTGCACTATCATAACAATGCTATTTTAGAACATTTCCATTGCCCCAAGTTATCTCTCAGGCCCAGTTTCAGCAAATAATCTGTTCTAATTCATAGATCAAAGCAATCAGTAAGATTCCATCTGCCTCTATAGGTTTGCCTTACCTGGACATTACATATAAATGTGATAATACAAATGTGCCTTTTGAATCTGCATTCGGTCACATAACATTCTGTTTTCACATTGGAGCATATGTATTTTATTCCCTTTTATTGACAAAAATCTTTCATGTATGTATGTACCCTATTTTGTCTTCTCATTATCTTAAAAGTATCTTTTGAATTGTAGAAGTTTGTTGTATCAAAGAATTCCTTACCTAAACTATAGTAGTTACAATGATCTTATCCTATGATTTCTTCTATAAATTTTATATTTACTTTTCATGCTTATGTCTATAATCCATTTTCATTTAATTTTTGGATGTTCAGCTTTTCAGGAATAACTGTTTAAAAAAACTATCTTTTCTTCACACTATTGCCTTTGCACCCTTGTCAAAACTGAGTTTTCCATGTTTGTGGGTTTATGATGCTGTATATGCCCCATTAGATTATTTGTCTATTTGTAATTCAATACCTTGCTGTTTCATCTATTGCATCTTAGAATATAATAATTCTCGGAATCAAGTAGTATAAAGTCTCCAACTTTGTTATAGTTCTTTACAGTTAATTTTGCTATTCTAGTCCCTCTGAATTTCTGCAGATATAGTGGAGGAAAAAACAATATTCTTTCATTTCTCCCTTTCTGGTCTCATACTTTCATTACGTGCTTTTTGCTTTAAATTGTTATTATATTTTGGAACATTTTAATCAACAGAAAGTCATATTTTTCCATTTAGCTACCAGTTTCTGTGCTGTTCATTCCTTTGTCTAGATACATGTTTCCCTCTGCTATTGCTTTCCTTTTGTTTCAATGACTTCCATTAACAATTCTTGTAGTGAACATTTGCTGGTGATATAGCATTTCAGCTTTTCTATGTCTGAAGGGTTCTTATTTTCCCTTTGCTTTTAAGATTATTTTAACCAGAAAAATAATTCTATATTGTAAAGGATCTTGTTAATATTTGTAAAAGGATACACTACTATTTTTTTTTATTTCCACCATTTTTTTCTTCTCTGTATCTGACTGCTGTTAGTTTTCTTATTATCTCTGGTTTTAAGCAGTTTAAATATGATTAAACTTTGTATAGTTCTTTTTTCATGCTTCCTGTGTGTTAGGTTTAATTTATGGGATTAGTGGATGTGTAACTGTTGTCAAATTTGGAACAATTTTTACCATTAATTCCTCAAATATTTTCCCCGCCTTGTTCTTCAGTTACCTTTGTTTGCTTTATTTTATTTAATTCTGGTGAGAGACCTGAATATGAATTCTATTCTGTGTTTGTCAGCTTTCTTCTTCTTGAAAGCTAATGCCTGCAAATTAAGGAGGTTTATTTTGGCTCACAACTTTACAGGTTATAGTGCAGGAGCATCATGGTGGAGGGGTGAGATGGAGCAAAGCTGCTTTGGGAAACTAAGCACAGGGGAAAGTGTCAGCAAGAGAAATTCACTGCAGTGGCATGTCTCCAGCGAGCCCCTCACTCTAACTGGGCCTAAACTCCTGACAGCACATTCAACTATGAATATCAGTGGATCAATGTATTGATAAGTGTAGCACTCCCAGGATCCATTCACATTCCAGGAGTCTCTTAATATGGTCAAATTGGCAAGATTAACTGGCACAAAACCATTTAACAACTTTTTATATTTACAATATTGTTAAAAACTAGAGGCAGAATGTTGTATAGCAGACTGCTTACATTAGTTGAAACTATGTATACTTTGTATACATTGACTCCACATTTTTCCCTTCCCTTAGTACTTCACAATCACCATTCTTCTCTTCTATGAGTTTAATTCCTATAGATACTTCATATAAGTGCAACTGGGTTGTTTTTGTTTTTCTCTGTCTTACTTCCTTTAATATTATATGCTCAAGATTTATCTATGTAGTAACATATTATAGGGTTTCCTTTTATATGTTGAATAACATTCCATTATGTGATTCTACGGCGCTTTCTTCATTCATCCATTGATGGACATTTAGGATTTCTTCCCCTTCAAATCTTGGCTATTGTGAATAATGTTGCAGTCAACATGGGATAGTTGGTATCTCTTTGAGACTCTGGTTTCAATTCTTCACTTGATCTTAGCCAAAAGGCCGAGAAGCGATTCTGGTTTCAATTCTTTCGGATAAATAACCAGAAGATGAATTGTTCGATCATATAGAGTTCTGCTTAATTTATTAAAGTTTTATATTATTTTAAGTGGAAACATAATTGTAACATGTTTATGGGGCAGAATGTTTTGACATGTCTATATATTGTGCAGTGATAAAATCACGGTAATTAACAAGTCCATCAGGTTAAAAAAAACTGTTATGATCTCTATTTAGATGTTCCCACCCAAAGTCTTATGTACTCATAGACTGGGCTTTTGAAAGGAGATTGGATTATGTGGGCAGTATAATTGGCTTGCTGTTAAGAGGCAGCATCTGGTCAGAAGAAGATCACTAGACACGTGAAGGACGTATCTTTTTATCTGGCTCCTCCCTTTTCTTCTCTCTTTGCTGCCTGCCCTGACATGAACAGCTTGTCTCTGTCTAGGGCCTTCCACCTTGTTCCTTCTGTCTGGAGCTGGCCAGTGATGCAATAACTGAAACTTCTAAAACATAGGCCAAAATCATCTCTTCCTTTAAGTTGCTGATCATGGATATTTTGTCCCGGTGATGAGGGAAGCAACCAAGACAAACGTACCATTTGTTAATGGTGAAAAAATTTAGACTTCTCTCTTCTACTTATTTCAAAATATAAAAAAAATTATCATTAATTATTCTACTGTACAACAAAACACTAGAACTTATTCCACCTATCTAACTGTGACGTTGTGCCTGATGACCAACTTCCCCTACCCCAGTTCTATATTGCATCTTCTTCTAGTATAAGTCTCTTTCATCTATACTGATTCCTGTGGTTTTGTGTGGTCTCTTTCATCAATTATCTTAGCTAGATCTGGATTACTTAGTACAGCTTCTACAATAATACTTGCTGCTTCGCCTTATACTTTTATGTTATAAAAACATATTATTTCTTTAAACCTCTTAAACCAATCTCTTCTATCATCAAACTTTTCTTCTGCAGCTTCCTTACCTTTATCAGTCTGCTTGGAATTGAAGAAATTTAGGCCTAGCTATAAATTAGGCTTTGGCTTGAGGAGATGTTGTGCCTGGTGTGATTGCCTAACTAGACCACTGAAACTGTTTTTTATAATAGCAGTAAGGCAGTTTTACTTTTTTAACAGACGTGGTCTATTGGAGTAGCACTTTTCCTTTCTTTCTAGAACTTTTCTTTTGCATTGAAAACGTAGCTGTCGGGCATATGAGCCCTCTTCTTCTGTCTTGGCTTTTGACATGCTTTTCTCACTAAGCTTAACTGCTTATACCTTTTGATTTAAACTGAGGGACACCTTTCACTTGAACACTTTGTTGCCATTGTAGAGTTATGAATTAGCCCAATTTTAATATTGTTGTGTCTTAAAAATATGGAGACCCGAGGAAGTGGAGAGGGAAAGAGAGAGAGAGAGAGAGAGTTAGGGGAACAGCAGGGGGGTGGAGTAGTCAGAACATATACAACATTAAGTCTGCCAGTTTAGATGTGTGTAGTTTGTCACACTCCAAAACAATTACAATAGTAACATAAAAGATTACAGAATACAGATCACCATAAAAGATATGATGATAATGAAAATGCTTGAAATACTGCAGGAATTAGAAAAATGTAGCACAGAGACAAAAAAAATGAACATATGCTGTTGGAGAAATGATGAGAATAGATTTGCTTGACACAAGGTTGCCACAAACCTTCATTTAAAAATCTTTTTTGCTATGTTAGATGTTGAACCCAAGGTCTTATGCATGCAAAGCAGGGATTCTACCACTTCTCACTCAACATCATGATTTCAATGTCTGTCCCATATGTAGCACGTATCAGTACTTCCTTTCTTTTATTGCCAAAAAGTATTCATTATATGGATATATACTACATTTTATTTATCCATTCATCAATTGCTGGACATTTAATGTTCTCTACTTTTTTGACCACTATGAACAATGTTGTATTGTGTACAAGTTTTAAAATGTATATTTTTGTTGCTTATAGTTACTCTGCACTAGAGCACATTTTTTGGGTTGTGGACAATTCCATGTTTGTGCTCTAAGAAATTTCCATGCTGCTTTTTGAAGAGGACTCTCCATTTTAAATCCTTTGGGAATCCTCTTTTTATGACAGTTTGGCCTCCACCCCAAATACTCAATTTTTAAAGAATGCAGTATCTGTAAAGGACAATAAAGAGATATGAAACAAAATGAATTACAGTAAGCCCTCACCTTACGAACATTCTATTTGCCAACTTCCACAGATATAAATGGACCTCGCATTATGTAGATGTGAACAAATTGTAGAAGTAGCTCACGTGTCTACTGGACATTGTCACAGTTGAGATGCTCTGTGCTTACCATACAGGGAAATTTTGTACAGTAGTACAGTGCTCAATCAGAGCCCAGGATGTCTGAAAGCAAGAGGAAAAGCCATGGTATGTGGAGGTTTGGGTGTTTTTTTTTATGCTTTACATTGCATATTTGTGTATAAGACACAATTTGTCGGACTTACAAACAAATCTGACTTAGAAATCTTCTGATGTAATGGAACTCATTTGTAAGTCAGGCACTTACTGTATATCTGTAGATAATTGGAATAATGCTATATAAATATATAGGAAATTAAATTTATAACTTAACAGCTCTCAAAAAATTGAATCTTTGGGTCAAATAGTTTCACTGGATAATCCTTCCAAATGCTTTAAAAGGAATTAACAACAAATCCACAGTTTCTTACAGAAAGTAGCAGTATAAAGGATGCTTCTTATTTCATCTTATGAATTTGGTATTACCCTGACTCCAATTCCTGGTAAAGACAGTGTAGGACAGTGGTGATGAACTGACACACATGCCACAGTAGACTATTTGTATCATTGAAAGCTCTAAAAGGTTTGTAATCACTGGTGTAGAAAAAGACAACTACAGACTCATATATCTCATGAACATAGACTTGAAAGTCTTTGTGAAAAGACTAGAAAATAGAATTTAACAACATATAAAAAATAATTATACATCATGACCAAATGGTGTTATTCTAGAGATGCAAAGGCAGTTAATTACTCAAAAATCAGTGCTACTATACTGTTATCAACTAAAGAAGAAAAATAGCTTAATCATTTAAATCCATGCAGATAAATCATTTGACTAGATTGCATTTTTCCCTTACCTCCCTCCCCCTCCCTTAATTGCTTTCCCCCCTGTAGCTTTCTATTATCTATCTTTTATTTTGGCCTTTACTGAAATTTTGGTTTTCTCATATAAGATATTTAAATTTGTGTATCTAGTTTATTTCACTTAACATTATGATCTCAAGGTGCACCCGTTTTCCTACAAATGACTTGAGTTTACATTTCTTTGTGGTACAGTAGTATTCATTTGTGTATAAATACCACATTTTCTTTATCTAATCATCTGTTGGTGGACATATAGGCCATTTCCAAGATTATCTATTGTGAATTATGCTGTTACAAATATAGGTATACATGTATCACTGCAATATACTGTCTTTTATCCCTTTGGGGAAGATACCTAGAAGAGGAATAGTTGGGTCAAACGGAATTTGTTTTAGCTTTATAAGGAATCTTCATACTGATTTCCATAATAATTGTAATAGTTTATATTTCCACCAACAATGAAGAAGGGTTTCCTTTTAACCTGCTGTAGCCTCTCCAACATCTGTTATTATCTGATTTCTTGATGACAGTGATTGTTTCTGGAATAAGATGGAATCTCAGTGTTGTATTAATTTGCATTTTTGTCACAATCAGCGATGTTGAAGATTTTTTCGTGTATTTATTGACCATTTGTGTTTCATTTTATGTGAAGTGTCTGCTTATTTCAGTTACCCATTTTTATTGGCCTTTTATTTTGGGAGGTCTAATTTTTTGAGTTCTTTATATATATTCTAGATATGAGATTTGAGTTAAAGGAGTATATGGTAAAATTTTTTCCTATTCTATAGATTGTCTATTCACACTTGTTTGTTTATTTTGCTGTGCAGAAGCCTTCCAGTTTGATAATGATACCATTTATTGATTCATGTTATTTCAGACAGTCCTTGCCCATGCTTATGTATTCAAGAGTTTTACCTATTTTATCTTCCGGCAGTATTTCTGTTTTAATATTTTGATATTTGATCCATTATGGTTTTAGTTTAGTACACAGTAAGAGAGGTCTAGATTCAATCTTCTGCATAAAGATAGGCGGTTTTCTCAGTATGATTTGTTAAAGAGGCTATCTTTGTTCCAATTTGTTTTTATGGCCCTTTTGTCATAGATCAGGTAGCTGAATGTGCTTGGAGTTGTTTCTCCAGCCACTATTCTGCTCCAACCATATTTCTGTTTTTTTTATTTGTTTGTTTTTGCCAATGCCATGCTATTTTTATCATTATAGCTTTGTAGTATAACTTGAAGTCTGGAATTACAGTTCTTCCTGCCTTGCTGTTGTTGCCCAGGATTGCTTTTGATTTTCCAAGTCTCTTCTAGTTACATAAGAATTTTAGAATTGTTTTCTCTAGTTCTGTGAGGAATGCTATTGGTATTTTGATTGAGATCACATTGAGATCTGTATATTAGTTTTGGAAGGATGACTGTTTTGACTATATAAGCGCTGCCTATCCCAGAAAGGGGGCTTCTTTCCATTTTGTGTGGTACTCTTTAATTTCCTTTTTCAAAGTACTGTACCTTTTGTTGTAGAAGATTTTCACTTCCTTGGTTAAATTAATTTCTAGGTATTTAATTTTTTCTTGCTGCTATTGTTAAAGGTATTGTTTTTCAAATTTATTTCTCAATGAGTTGATTATTGGTATACAGGAATACTATTTTTGGTTTGTTCATTTGTTTGTTTGCTTGAGAAAGGGGCTCACTCTGTAGTTCTTTAGGCTGGCCTAGAACTCACTGTGTAACCCAGGTTAGCCTGAAACTCTTGGCTATCCTCCTGCCTCAGCCTCCTGAGTTCTGGGATTGCAAGCATGTACCACAATGCTCGGGCAGGAATGCTACTGATTTTTGTGTGTTGATTTTGTATCCTGTTTTACTACTGAATTTGGTTATTAATTGCAGGAGGATTTGGTAGAATTTTTGGGCCTTGTATGTAGAGCATCATTGTTTCCTATATATATCCCTTTATTTCTTTCTCTTGCCTGATTGTTCTCACTAATGTTTTAATAA
The DNA here is from genome assembly GCF_012274545.1 of Fukomys damarensis. Classification (NCBI taxonomy): domain Eukaryota; kingdom Metazoa; phylum Chordata; class Mammalia; order Rodentia; family Bathyergidae; genus Fukomys; species Fukomys damarensis. The sequence continues at coordinate 49,868,118 of NW_022900951.1, read as the reverse complement.
CTATATTGAGCAGTAATGGTGATAACAGAATTCCTGTCTTGTTCTTGATATTTAGAAGGAAATCTTTCAGCTTCTCCCCAATTAATGATACTGGGTTTTCGTTTCTCATAAATAGCTTTTATCACATTGAGTTAACATTCTTCTATACCTATTTTCTTCAAGTTCTTAAAAAAATTTTGAACAGATGTTGAAAAATTTCATAGAGTTTTTCTTCATCAATTGAAATGATCATGTGATTTTCATCTTTGTTTCTGTTTATGTGATGTATTACATTTATTTAGATGTATATGTTGAAATATCCCTGCATATCTAGGATGAATCCTACTTGGTCTTAATGGATGATCTTTCTGATGATTTATTGCATCCTCTTTGCCAGTATCTTGTTGAGGATATTTTCAACAATATTCATTAAGGAGATTTGCTTGTAGTTCTCTTTTTTGTTTGTTTTTTTTTTTCCAGTTTGGGGATCAGGAAATACTCTATATTATTCTTAATTGAGAAAAAATGAATGCTACCCCTCAAAGATCCAAGAAATTATGGATGAGCAGTGTTGGTGTACATAGTGACTGATATAGAAGAAAATATAACTCCCAATCTGCTAGATGTCAGATATGCCAAGTTTGTGTCCCCCAAAAATGAAGAATAATTTCTAAGGAACAATGGATTAAGAGTAGAAAATATTTTATTGAGAGATAGCTCCTCAGTGATAGGAGAGGACCTGAAAGAGGGTTGCCACAGAGGTTATTTCTCCAGGAATGTTTTTTAGGGCAAAATCATGATGTGGGTACAAAATTATGAAGTGGGTACAAACGTGGTCAAGTTTGCCTGTCTCGCAAGTGCAAGGTCCCAAGTTCACCCCCGGTACAAAAACAAACAAACAAAAGATTCAAGTATAGCTGCTTAGCTAATATTGATCCAATAGCGAAGCAAGTCAGATAACAAGGGTACATGGAAAGAAGAAAGGAATTTTGAGGGATGGGTCTGGATGCTTTGGTCACCCACCTAGGTGACAGATGTCTATCTGAACTTAATGGACTGCATGGTACCAATTACAATATAATCTCAAAATTACAAAGTTTTTGCAACTAGGGAGGGGTGGACGGGTTGAAGGGAGGGTGGGGGAATGGGGAAAAAATAAGAACATTATGTAAAGGTACAAGTTCTCAATGATGAATGTAAATGTATTATATAGCTAAAATGCACCAATAAAAGAATTTAAGAGAAAAAAAAAGAGAACTAGTAAAAAAAATTCTTCCTTTAGGGAAGCATGCAAGTCAGCCATTGTGATTTTAATCTTGAAGACTTAACCCTTTTCAGATGCACCTCCAGACATAATTTTGATGTGTTTTCATCTTTGGAACTGACTCCTCCCTTGAGGATCTAGCCCTGCCTGACTGCCTATTAATTTCTATCTAACTTAGCTGCCTATAATAATAGTGCTAAAAGTTTTAGGTTGGAAAGTTAAGCAGGAAAGTAAATGAAAGCTATGTTGATAGAAAAGAAGAAATAAAACTTATTTTCAGGCTACATGATTGTCTTTGTAGGAAATTCCTATAATTCTAAACAAAACAAAAACAAAAAACAAATTTTAATGACTTCTAAAATCTCCTAAATCTATTCATTTCAGATGCTAATTTTTGGATTGGGTCTTTCAATTTGGGAGGTCTAATTTTTTTCAAATTTTTGTATGTTCTAGATATTAGCTCTTTATCTGAGGGACTACTGGCTAAAAATTTTTTCCTACTCTGTGGGATGTCTCTTCTCTGTTAGTGATTTCTTTTGTGGTGGAAAAACTTTTTAATAGGATGAGATCCCAGTTGTTCAGTCTTTCCACTACTTTTCATGCAGTCTGGGCTTTGTTCATGAAGTCATTGCCTAACCCTATGTCCTCAATAGTTGTACCTGTTCTCTCTTCAAGCAGATTTAGTTTTCTCTTTTAATATTTAGATCTTTGCTCCATTTTGATTTTAGTTTAGTGCATGGTGACATATGTGGGTCTAGTTTTAATCTTCAGCATGTAGAAAGCCAGTTTTTCAGCACCATTTATTAAAGAGGCTGTGTTTCCTCCAGTAAAAATGTTTGGCCCCTTGGTCCGAGATAAGGTGCTGAGTGTATCTGTTGCTGTTTCTGTCTCTTCTAGTCTGTTCCATTGATCCTTAGGTCTGTATTTTTACCAGTACCATGCTATTTTTATCACAATAGCTTTATATTATAATTTCAAGTCACAGATTGTGATGCCCATGCCTTGCCTTTGTTGCTCAATTGTTTTTGCTATTCTAGGTTTCTTCGGTTTCCAAATGAATTTTAGGAATGTTTTCTCTAGTTCTGTGAAGTACGCTAATGGTAATTTGATTGGGATTGCATTAAACCTGTATGACAATTTGGGGAGTATGGCTATTTTCACTCTGCTGGTTCTTCTTACCTATGAGTAAGGGATATTTTTCCATCTTCTGATATCCTCAGATGAAGAACTAAAAATGGCAAGCAAATACATGAAAAAATGCTCAACATCACTGGTCATCTGAGAGATGCAAATTAAAACACCAAGATTCCATCTCACTCCAGAAAGAATGGCTATTATCAAGCCAACCAATAACAAATGCTAGTGACTATTGTGGAAATCAGTGTGGAGATTCCTCAGAAAATTAAATTTAGAATGCCCATTTGAACTAGCTATTCCCCTGCTGGATATCTTCCTGAAGAAATTAAAAGTATCATACAACAATGATATATGCACACCCATTTTTGTAATGACACCATTTGTAATAGTTAAATCTTAGAAACAACTCAAATTCCCATCAACTGATGAAAAGATGTGAGGTTTCTTTATATAACGGAGTACTACTCAGCCATAAAAAAGATGAAGTTGAGATATTTTAGCTAAATGGATGCAAGTTTAGACTCATACTCTTAAGGGAAATAATTTTAGGTGAAATATTTTGTGTCAGCAATGAGAAAAGTAACTAAGATTGTAGGCAACTGACAAAGTGTCCAAAATACCTGAGATGGAGGTAGACATTTCAGCTACCTTGTACTCATAGACAGAGGACGGTACTATCATCTCACTGGCAACAGACCTCCCCAGGGAGAGGAATGCCACTGGTGCTTTGACGAACATCTTATGCCTTTAATTTTCCACTTCTAGGTAGCACTTAACTATGACACTACCAGGTTAAAAATATATTTTGTTTTATTTAAAATTAATCTGGGACTGCAGTATCACCTGCCTGACAATATGCATTCTGTAAACAGAAATAGACAATGAGAGAGAAGGGAGGATTTTCTAAAGGCACTCATCCAATTAGGGATAGCTGTGCTCTGTTGATTTCTATTAAATGTCAGTGGGAGAGAGCTATTATCCTTGATTTCATCTAGTGATGGTTATGGCCACCTTAATTGCACTGGTTATAAATTAGGAAGGTTTGGCTTGATCCACAAAATACAATTACTTATATTGACATTATAAGGTGGCTTATGCTAATGATTTTTGTTTTAATCTTAGTAACCAGTAATACATGTGACTACTCACTCTGGTACATGTACATAAATACATACATTTGTGGACATGTGCTCACATGTGCACACATATGTAATTTGTTGTAAGCTCATTATAATGTCCAAACCACCGTGGTGAAGAAGATAACCTTGAAAGCACAGTTGGGCACAGTTGGAAGAAAAAGGCACTATCATTTTACCTGCTTCCTATGTGCCACACTGTCTGCTTGGGGGCTTTACATATGTTATCTTATTTAATCCTCATCACATAGCATGTACATTAGTTGTGATTATCCCTGTGTGGAGATAAGGATGCCAAGGCTGAGTGAAGTAAGATAAGATGATTAGTAATGTCACTTTCCTGCTTGTTAAACTTGTAAGATTTCCCCTTTCTCCTCAGTGTAAATTTATTAATTCTTTGTAACTCATCCCAGTTGCCAAGCTGAGTTCTGACTTCTGCCAAGTTCCCCAGTTTCACTTAGGCCCCTCTCCCCCTTGCAGTAGATTTTCCAGCCATACTGATATTTGTTAAATTCATTTAATTTTCCATATTTTTCTGATCTGGGACCGTTGTTCATGTTATTCTCTCTGCCTAGACTACTCTCTTCTGTGTCCATTTGCACTCACTATCTCCTTCATACTTGTTCTTCAGATCGCAGCTTACATGTCACATCCTCAGATTCTGAGGAAACCTCTGCACTGTCTTATTGACTCTATAGTATTTTTTGGGATCCTTTTATTGTATTGTGTATCTCCTCCCTACTTTCATCATATACTTTTATATATAACCATGTGTTCAGGGTCTATTTTCCTCACTTAATGAAGCTTCTTATCCATATACTGTCCTTTTCTTTGCTCTATCCCTAACATCTACTATAGTGCTTGGCATATGATAGGTGATTGATAAATACCTGTTGAATGAGTTTCAACATTATCACTCTATATCTTATATATTGTAAGTGCTCAACCATTAGAGTTCATTATATAATTGGAGTTGTTGTTATTGTCTAAAGGCAAATAAATAGTCAAGGGCAGAACCATCATTTATACCCACATATGATCTAAAGTGTACGTTCCTTTCATACTATGACTTTACTGGCAGAAATTGATTCTGGGCCCAATACTGCCCTACCTGGTTATATGAATCAGTGTAAGGCACTATACCTCTCTGAATCTCAATTTTGCCTCCTGTAAAATTAGGGTAGGGGAAAGCAGATTGTTCTATATGTGACCTAGAAGAGGAGAACAGAAGCCTAAATGTGAGAGGATCTAAATAAGTAATTGGCCAACATAAACCAGTATCATTTCTCTGCAAGACAGTTGAACAGGTATACCAAGAACACTTGATATGTTTATGCACTTCAGCCTGGTAACCCCAGTTAATGATGGTGTGTAGTAATGAGTGGTTTGTAAGTTCAAATCTCAACAATCAGTTTATTAACTTTATAGTCCTGGGAAACTTACTATTCTGAACCCCAGTTTCTTTCTTTAAAAAGGGAATAACAACCATACCTTTACATCTTTCTAAAGCAAATACAATAAAATAACATTGAAAAGTTTATTGAGTACAGAAAGAGAAGAACTCCCATCATTCTGCCCATTTAACACAGTTCTTTCTGTGATCCTTGGCCATTGAGGGACACCTCTTGAAGCAGGAGCCTCAGGAAGTGCTATGAGAAAAATACTGAAGACAGAAGCTGGCTGATTCAGAAGTCAAAGGCCAAGGTGTGGGGCTGGAGTATCAATGGGATAGGCTGGGATAGAGGAGCAGGCTAACTACAGAGGCAGATAAAAGGAGATGTCAAATATGAGTAAGGGGAAAATAGTTAGACAGGTTTTGAGAATCAGGGAGTAAGGGGGCCAGTGGCATGACAGCAATATGCCTCAGAAGGGCCTCCTTCCAATAATTTATAGCCTTCTTCTGTAGGTAGACTTCAAATGGTGTTAAATGTCCTTGAAACCACATCTTTCCAGTTCCTTTTCTTCTTTAGTCACATGCATATATATTTTGAAATTGCAATCTTACTGCAGATACTTTCAATCTTAATGAATATACATTTTCATTGAGTAAGAATTTTCAACGTTTTCCATGTTGCAAATCTCTGACTGCCAAATATTCTAGTTTTGCCCATAGCCCAGAAAATACATCTCTGTACAGTAACTTATTGTTTATTTGATTCAGCTCCTTAGAATAAACTTCCAGATGTCAGAATCCTAAACCAGATGATATATAATTGAAGTTTAATCCCTATAAATATTTTTTAAAGAAAGGAATAATCACAAATAATTCCCTTCCTACTTCTAGAACTGATGAGTGACACAATAGCTGTGCTTATCTGGTATGAGAGCAATTAGCCATATGTGGTTGTTGAAATGTATATTTTAGTTTATTAAAATTAAATTTTAAATTTACTTCCTAAATTACATGAAATGCATTTTAAGTGCTCTACAGTCTAGGGCCATTGTGTTAGAAAGCACAGATACAAAATACTTCTATCAGTACAGAAAATTTATGGGACAGTGTTGCTCCAGACTTTCTCAAGAAGTTGCTCTTTGCAACTTAGATAGAATTTCTTTGTGGTTTGGAACTTTTCTGTTCATTGAGAAACTGTTAAAATCTCTGGCCCATGTCCATTGTGTATACTTCTTTGAATCAATCTAATACCTAAAACTCATCTCATATTTGCAAATGAACCAAGGAAACAAAATCAACCATATCTGACATCCACTGAGCTTTGTTCTTAAAAGCAAGCATCTTCTAATATTTCTATGGGATAGTTTCTGGGTAGCTTTGCCTAGAGAGAGACATGTTGAAAAGATAGGTTAGAAAGGAAACCCTGGCTCATGGCCTAATTCTGTTCTCCATTTCCACTTTCCTTCTCTCTTCTGGCCTGTTTATTGCTTTTGGGAAACTGCAGGAACAAGACCTTGCAGATGGAGAAGATCAAAGCCCGGCTGAAGGCTGAGTTTGAGGCACTTGAGTCAGAGGAAAGGCACCTGAAGGAATACAAGCAGGAGATGGACCTCCTGTTACAGGAGAAGATGGCCCATGTGGAGGAACTCCGACTGATCCATGCTGATATCAATGTGGTATGTGCCTGCCTACCTGGTGCTTGTAAGCCCCTTAAGAAAAAAGCTGTAGTGAGTTCTGTGGCCTTTCCTTGAGATGTACCTGTGAATACCCTTGGGAAGTAGGCATCAGACTGTGGTAGAGTGAAGGAATCTGATTTTTGAGACCCACCCTGAAATTTGTCACTGATTGCCCACTTATCACTGGGCAAGTCCCTTCTCTCTGGGCCTCAGTTTTTCTCTTAGCACCATGAAAGGGATACAGTAACCTCCAAAGGCTCTTCTAACCATGATGTGCTCTCATTCTTGGAGTCTGAGAGGTAAGAGATAATAGCCTTGGGAAAAAGTAGAGCAGGGAACCTGCCTCTGGGGCACAGCTAAAAGTGCTCCAATGCTTCCAAGCAGACTGAACAAATCACCTGTGCTCAATTATCAAATAGAACTCCCTTGTTGGAGTCTCCCTTTTGGAAATTCTTGGAACATGAGAAATTAATCGACTGCTGAGCTGATAAGCTTCCTCCTTTGGGAGTAATTAAAGCGGAGTCTAGAGTGCTGTGCTGATGATTGTGTCACAAGGAAGGAGGTTAGAGTACTGACCTGTAAAGTAATTTCCAATCCATAGAGCCTATGAATATAAGAATTTTTTAAAAAATCACTTTTCAAGGAGTAAAGTCTATTCTTAGGAAACTCATTTCTGTTGAAATACTCATTTTCTGCTATTATCAGGCCTACGATCTTAAAAGAAATATAAAGATTTGAATACCAGGAACTTTTCTTCTGGTAGAGATCAGATTCCTACTTCTCATGAGGAACTGGCAGTTTTGCTGCCAGCAAACCAAAGTCATGGAGCCAATGAAATGAAGATATTTGCCACAGAGGGGCTGAAAATCTAAGCCAATCTCAGATTTGAAAAATCAGAGTCACCTGGAAAACATGTTAAAACACAAATTGTCAGACTGTACTCTATGACAAACAACAGCCCATATCATACTAAATGATCAAAAATTGAAAACTTTCACTCTAAAATTAGGAATAAGAAAAGGATGCCCACTATCACCAGTCTTATCCAATAATAGTTCTGGAAACATTAGCCAGAATAAGTACACAAGAGAAAGAAATAAAAGGAATAAAGACAGGAAATGAAGAAGTTAAATTATTATTTGTAGATGACATGATATTCTATATAGAAGACCCTCAAAACTCCACCAAAAGACTCCTAGAATTAATAACCAAATTCAGTAGCATGGTGGGATACAAAGTCAACACTCAAAAAATTCATAGCATTTCTATACACAATCAACTAACTCACTAAGAGAGAAATTAGGGAAACCGTACCTTTCATAACAGCATCAAAAATAGTGAAATACTTAGGAATCGATTTAATGAAGTAAAAGACCTTTACATTGAAAATGACAGTACTCTGAAAAAAAGAGATCAAAGAAGGTATCAGAAATTAGAATAGCAGTTATTAGGAAGCAGAATTTGTAGTTTTATGTATCTGGTTGGAGCCTGAGAATTTGCATTTCTGAGCTCCTGATTGATGCTGATGCTGCTGATCTGGCAACTGCATTTTGAAAACCACTGATCTAGGAGAAAGGACAGAAGCTTTGAATCTTTGCTCCTAAGAAAAATTTTCCCTGGAGAAGTTCCCTCATCTCTGAGCTTTGGTTCTTTCATCAGTAAAATAGACTTAGGGTGAACTAAATGAATGCTGAAGTCCATTCCGACTCTGAGATGTTGCAATTGAACTATACTGTTTATTGAGCCTTTAGTCTGTTAGCCCCTGTATTAATGTGCTTTATATAAATTTGACCATTGAATCTTCACTAAGATTGCCTGAGATACACTATTAAACTATCACCATTACAAAAATGAAGAAACATGATTGACCAGAGTATATGGCAAATTGAGGATTTAAACATAAATTGGCCTGGATCTGGAGCCTGTGTTACTGTCCACTCAGTTATAAAACATCTCCAAGAAATTTAGGGTATTTTTTTCTGTGTCTACCCCACTCTGTTTTCCAGATGGAAAACACCATCAAACAGTCTGAGAATGACCTAAATAAACTACTAGAGTCTACCCGGCGGCTACATGATGAGTATAAGCCCTTGAAGGAACATGTGGATGCTCTGCGTATGACTCTGGGCTTGCAAAGGCTTCCTGACTTATGTGAAGAAGAGGAGAAGCTCTCCTTGGAGTAAGCTGTTTGACCTCTGTCTACCCCCTCCCATACACACAGAAGCATGTATACATGCACAAAACCTGGCCTGAAAGTCAGGGTACCTAGTCCTAGTCTTAGGCTTGTCAATAACTGGCTCATTGTATAACTTTGGGCAAGTCTCTATCCTGGGCTTTTAACTAGAAGAAAGATAACTAAACTAGAATTACAGAATGGCTTCTGTAATTCTTTGCATGATTTTGACAAGACTGACTATGACTCTTAAGAGGTCACTTCTAAAGTCCCGGTTTCTAAAGGATGTTCAGAAAACTTTTAAAACACAATATGTTTAACTTTTATAGTCTTCTTCAGTTAGTCTGAGGCTTCATCTTGTGACCTAGAGTTAAGAAATAGGCTTACCTTAAATGCAGACAAATTTCAGCCCAGTAAAAGGAAGCATTTCCTACATGTAGAGCAGATTGTCTATGGAAGTGTTGAGCTTCCTATTCCTGAAATATGTAAAGATATACATCTGGGTATGCTTAATAGGCATACTACAAATGACCATGGGATGGAAGTGGCCTTGGGAACCTTGCTAGCCCTGAGATTTCTTGATCATCTTGGGTGTGTCAGAGCCAAGGAAAAGTAAGGTTAACATTCCTAGCGGATAATTAATCTGGAACCCATGGAAAAGAACCTTGTATTGGGCAGGGTTTAGGAACATTCTGAAGGAACTGTGGTCTAACCCGTGGTTCTTGGTATGCGATCTTTAAAGAGGGGCAAAGTTCTTGCTTTCAGAATGATCCAGCCAGTTTCTCTCATCTCCAAAGTTACTTTGAGAAGCAGAAAGCAGAATGGCAGACAGAGCCTCAGGAGCCCCCTATCCCTGAGTCCTTGGCCGCTGCCGCCGCTGCCGCCCAACAACTCCAAGTGGCTAGAAAGCAGGACACTCGGCAGACAGCCACCTTCAGGCAGCAGCCTCCACCTATGAAGGTATGTGAGCTACATAGGGGTTGTGTAGGAAGCAAAGTATCCTCCCATGGAAGGCCTATGGGGTCTGGGACTTTAGCCTTGTCTTGGGGGGTCTTCCTTAAACATCCTTTTCTTGGGGCACAGAGAAAGGGGTGCTATGTTGGGTCTTCTGATTTTGTTGTCCCACATTCCTAGAGTAGATAGGATGCAAGAAGTTTGTCAGTCCTTGCTAAAGTATAATTTTCTGAAAGTAAGAAACCTTTATATGTATAGTGAGCATGTGTCATTAATGAGGGAGCAAGCAAGATTACAAAGCAGCTTCTAGAAATATCTGAAGAACAGATAAATTCAAGAAAAAAATAGATTAACTCCACTAAATACCATGTAAGGTGAAAAATCTATAGTATTTACTATTTTGGCCTTTACTGAAAACTTTGCTGATTTCTGTCCCAAGAAAATTTGATAATCTCTGGGTGGTCCTGTTATAGACAAGGGTTTAGTATAATGCTGAATTGACCTGTAGTCCTTCTTCTGCCTGATTTCTTAGTTTTGCATGCATCTTCTCAGCATCCCTCTATGACCTGATTATATCCTTTATTCATCTTCTGCAGCCTCCAAGAGCACTGATTTCTATGTGGGTCTCTTACTGATTACTGTCCCCTCTTGATTGGATATCACATTGTTTTTAGGGCCACTGAGAATCAGAAGTCTGAGCCATTGCCTAGAGGAATCTGTGCACTAACTTCTTTGTCCTGTGCTCCCACCAGGCCTGTTTGTCATGCCACCAGCAAATTCACCGGAATGCACCCATATGCCCTCTGTGCAAAGCCAAAAGTAGGTCCCGGAACCCCAAGAAGCCCAAACGGAAGCAGGATGAATGAAGAGAAGGGGAACACATGGAACTTTTCTGCTCAGCCCCTTGGCCAGAAAAATTGTTGATGTCCTAATGTGGAAAAAAAAAAACAAAAAAACCTTCCCAACCCTTATCGTGTCTCCTATTTAATGTGATAAAAAGCACAACCTTTCTCTCACTTTGCTCTAATTTCTTTCTGTGCTTTGCATATTTCTAGTTTAGGAAGAGGGGTTCAGGTGCTGATGATTGTGATGATCCCTTCTTTACAACCAACATTTTAGCCTCTACCCTTGTTTGGAGCTGAGGGAAGGGTGAAAGACCCACATATAATTCTCTGTCACTTGTGTTTGAGGCCTGAATCTTGAGAGATGTGGGACCTGAGGACTGGGGGAAGCCTTGTTTCAGGAAAAACCTTCAGTGTTTCTTTCCATGTATCTTTGCCTTATGCTCTGAAAGGACCACAATCTTGCTGGACTTTCCAATAAGCTGAGTGTATATATCTCCCTCATCCTCACACTGATCCTTAAGGCCCAGAGGTAGCTTAGACAAACCTTCATTTTCATATTCATTTGTGAGACCTAGATGTTATTCTATAACTCTCCCTATTCAGGTCTCCCAGTTATACTAAAGTTCTTAGTTCTTAGCTGTGTGTCTAGGGATCCTGATATCTGTAGGCCTTTTCCCCATACCTCTAATCTTTACTAATCTCTAAAAGTTTCCCACAGAAAAAATAAGGAGCTGGACTCACTCTACACATCCTTCCTAACTCGCTGCCTAAGACAGTGGGGTCGACGGCTCTATTATGGGGGCTTCCTTAGATTAAGAGGGACTCCAGGCTGATACTGGTGTGCCCAACAGTTTAAAATTACAACAGTTTGAAAGGCCTAAAACTCCCCCAACTCCAACTCCACAGGTCTCTTTTCCACCAAAGCCGAGTCTACTAGTCAAGTCACTTTTGGACTTAAAGGATGAGAATGGGACAGGCTGAATGAAAATTTTTAGCCCCAAGTCTTAGCCCCTGGCTTGAGCAGGGAGATGTCTTTCCTTCTTTCCTTACTTGTAGCTTTATGTTGCCACAGTATATATGTTCATAATATGAAAGATTCCTCTGCTCTTTGAAATTAAGAGTGTTATGTCTGTACAAATCTTTTTAAATAAACATTTGTTCATTGGAGTAATGCTGACTGAGTGCTACTGTGTAAAGGATAATATAAAAGATGCAATACCATTTACCATTTAGGATAGCTTTTTGCTTTTATTCATTCCAACTTAGAAATGAGAAAGCCAATCATCATGGTGCAATAATTTACCCAATTATCATAATAATTTCTGTTTACTCAATACCTACTCTGTGCCAGGTCTATATGCAAGATACTTTATACAAATGATTGTATTTAATTTTTAAATCAGTCTTACAAGTTATGTTCTTACTATAATTTTCAAAACAAAGCAAACAGAAGTTAAATAACTTATTCAGAATTAACTAGGAAAAGGAAGGCTCCAAATTTGAGCCAGATTTTTCTGATTCTAGAGCCCATTTTATTTCTACTTATCCATCATATTGTCCTCTTTAACCATTTCTCCTTTTGGGAATAGCTTGTTGGAGGAGGAGGTTGCAATAACTCTCAATGTAAAACTGGAGACTAAATATCTAGTGACTTATTCATGCAGGGCTAAAAAGACCTGGTCCCTTATAGGAATAAAATAGAACTCGGAAGGGGTGTCTCAGCTTTAGAACACCGTACAGGGTGTATGCTGGTTGCCATTAGGATTGCATCATAGCTCATCATGTCCCTTTATCGAATCCTTTCCACTTGACTTCCCTTTCCTTCTGTGCTATTTATTTATCTTTCTTTGTATCAGTATTGATCCCAAAGTCTCCTGAATTATTACCCTGATGTCACTAAAATGTCTCAGTACCAAGAAGCTTAACAGCTGACAAAACCCTCTGGGCCTCACTGTCCTCATCTGGCAAATTGGGGAAATAGCACCTACTTCATGAGCAATGCCAGGTATATAGTTTGCACTCAAGCGTTAATTTCTCTCTCTTCCCTGTCACTGGGATCATGTAGATTGGAGGACAAGTCAAAACACTATTCATCCTGTCTGACATTACTCCATCATCTGAGGTTTTAGTTTCATTACAAGCCTGTTTTTGAGGTTGCCCCAGCTCATCCTGAGCAAAGGGAGGGCACCAAGCTGTACAAATGTGGTTGTACTTTAATCTGCATAGGCTCAGTGGGTCCCTTTACAGTATAGGAGGCACAGTAATTGCGCTGCATTTTTTGGTGGAATAGAAGTCAGGTCTGTTGATTCTGTTATACTAAAAGTAAAAGAAGTTGTTCTCTGAGAGCCACAAGACAGGCAAGCCAGGGCTTCCCTTCTGACTGGGAAGAGAATAATCATGTGTTGAGCACTTACACTTGTCAGACACTTGGTGCTGCTATCTCATGACACTGCTATCTCATTTAGTCTTTTTAGATTATTTGTGTGAAACAATGTAACCCAAATTAACTGATTTAAAACAGCCATTTATTGCTCATGTTTCAACTGTTTGAGCGAGACCAACTGGGAATGGCTCATTTCTGTTCCACATATTATTGCTTCAGACAGCTTGGCTGGGACTTGGGGGCTGGTGGTCGCAAGATCCCTGCACTCTCATCTGGCATCTGAGCAGGAGGTGGCTGGAACAGCTGTGCACTAAGTTTCTCTCTTTTGAACCTCCAGGACCTTTTTCTATATGCCTCTCTTTACAGTAGTCAGACTTCTTCACCTGACAACTAGTTTCCACACCAAAGCCATAAGGACTTTTGTGACATAAAACCAGAAGTTATGCAGCAACACAGCTGCTTCAGCACAATTGATGAAAGCAAGTCACAAGGCCAGATCAGATTTAAGAGGCAGGAAAACACATTTCTTAAGGGGCATCATGATGGGTAAAATACATCCCGACCATATTTTTCTAATGAAAATACATACTTTAGATAATGATATCCATAATGGTAGCCAGCTGTGCATCTCAGAAGCTGTGCTGGAGGAATATAGAAAGTAATTTTGGTATTCACCCACATGGGTCAATGAACGGCAAGGTGTGTGCACATGTGTCAAAAGTGTAAATGGGTGAGTTTAACCCACATTATGCACCATGATACATTTTGGTGTATTATACTTTTTAAATTACATGTTTTGATTTGATTTTTCTTGTAGAATTAGCCCAATTAAGTACAATGTTTCACAGAAATCTACTTTTACAACTTTGGGAGGAGGTTGAAAGTGAGTCATCAGATGATTCAGCTACCAGTGACTCGGCTCATGTAAGCCAAAGAAGTTAGCAAGATATGACAGAGAAGTACAAAATGAAGATGTTGATTCAGATGAGGAAGAAAACAGTAATGTAAATAAATATTTGATGTCAAAATGCTATAAAATGTTCATGTATACCTCAACAATCCAAACTAGAACTAGGTCAGAAAATGTTATTAGTTTCTTGCCATGGGGAAAACTTATTGGATGGGATACAAACACTGTACTTAATGTTGAAAATTGTAATGGACTATATGCCACGATGTTGCCAGGCATTTTACTTCTAAAACATGGCTTGCCAATTAAACATTACCAGATTTGGGGTTGTTTGCATCTCCTTCTGGAGTTGGATTACAGGTTCTTCCCATCTTGAATAAAGAATTGAAAGAAAAGAGCAAAGAGCAGTGGCAATGTTTACTCAACAAGGTAAAAGTGAAGAGTGGGAGATAAACTGGCTCAGCAGAGCAAGACTGGGCTGAGTGAATAGAGAAAGAGGGTAAGAGTGAAGATAAAAGCACACACTGCATCTGGATAACACAACATGGTCTATAGTAGAAAGCTGTAATAGCACTGGTTCCTCATGGCTGCCTTTCTTTTACACTATCCAAATCTCAGAAACTCATGAAAACTTCTATATCCTGGTACTGAACGGTAGGGCTGAGATCCCATTTCTCAGGCTGATGTCAAGTCTAGGCCATTTTATTGAAAGTCTACTCATGTCTTCACAAGAAGTCCCCATGCAGTGATTTGGAAGTTTCTGGGATTTTATAGTAAAGAGGTCATGCCTACTTCCCCATCCACTTTTTGCCAACCTCTGATTTCCTATCACAACACAATATTTTGAAATACTCTAATAATGAGATACAAGTAAAACATTCTGTATACATTAATAGTAATACTCAAAAATGTATTTATCATTACATCTCACTATCTGAATTAAAAGCCTTCATAGCAGGACTTTGTCATTTTAATTGTCTGAATCTAAAGGATTGATGGAGAAGTGACAGATGTGATCTGAGCAGAGACTACTTTAAGGCCCTTCCACCTGCTATGCTTTTATACCTGCTGCAGATGTATAGTCATGGGTTTATAAGTCCCAATAAGCACAGCTACACTTTATAATTCCAAGTCATTATTCAGCCCTGCTCTTAACAAACAACGTGCAATTCCTTGTATATTCTCAAGTCCTCTCCCTGGCAGATAGCCACAACTCCTTTGTACTAAACTTTCCCCTTCAAAAGTCCTATCCTGATTTTTTTCCTTCCACAAATCCTTTTTTTAATGCTCATGATCTTATAAAGACCTTACAGCCTGTACGAAGGTCTGCCAATCTGGTCTCTAGGGCCAGAGTCCTTCTCAGGTTTGTTCTGAAATAAACTTGTCCTGTTGAGCTTGTAGCTATCTCTGTTTCTTTTCATTTTTCCAAATACACTCTCTTTCCAGGTCTTGATTAGGACCTGGTCACCAGGGCAGACTTTGGGCTTACAGTTGTTGTTAGTCCCTGGGAGTGGAAGAATCTTATCTCCATATTTCTGGACAGCCTGTTGGAAAGTTCCTAGATGGGTCACATATTAAAGGAGTTGGAAGGTTTGTGTCAGTGGATAGATCAGATGTCAAAAAGGGCCTTCTATAAAGTATCTCAGAAGGGTTGAGATTGTTTGGACTTATAGGCTGCCTGAAGTCTCATTAAGACAATTGGAAGGAGATATTGCCACTTATGGTGGGTTTCTTGACAGTTTGGCTAACATTCATTTGAGAGTTTGGTCAGCTCTTTCAACCTTTCCTAATGATTGCAGTCTCCAATCAGTGTCGAGGTGATAATTCCCAGTGCCTTGGTAACTTCCCATGTGATTTACGGTGTGAAAGAGGGCCCAATATCACTCTAGATAGATCAAGGCAGTCCAAACCTAGGGATCATTTCTTTAAGAAGAACTTTTACTGGCTCCAGAGCCCATTGTGACCTCGTAGGGAAGGCCTCTATCCATGCTATAAAGGTATCAATGCATACCAGGAGGTGTATACATCCCTTATATGTAGGTATATAGGTGACGTCTATTTTCCAATCTTCTCCAGGGGAGGACCTATTCCTTTGGTCACATAAAGGAGGAGGGTGAGTCTGTGGGTTATGGAGGGCACAGATAAGACATGCCTTGAAGACCCAGGATACAACATTGTAGACAGCATGCACTATAAAGAGCCTATTTGCCATAGCAGTGGTAGGTGACATCTTGCCCTAGGTGGAAGGTAGCCAATTGCTCTCATTGTAGCAAGAACAGCCAGGGTCCCACATACCACCCAAAGAGGGGTATCCGTATGAGGCAGAAGCCTGTCATTCCCAAGAAAGCCCTCAATTGCTGTTTGCACTCTGGAAGACCCAGATGGCAAATTTCCTGTGTTTCCCTTAAGGACAGTTGTCCTTTGTCCCAGAGTTAAGACATATCAAAGATAAATCACTTTTGCTGATAAATCTGAGCCTTGTGCTAGGACATTTTATAAATCAGTTTTGCTAGAAAATTGAGAGTCATAATGGTACTCTTATCAGATGAATCTTTTGTGGGACTACAAATGAGGAAGTCGTATACATATTATAATAGGCCTCCCCTTTTGAATTTTAAGCCTCTCAGGTCTTGAGACAAACCCTGGAAAAACAGGTGGGAGCAATCTCCAAAGCCCTGATGCAAGACAGTCCAGGCATACTGTTGGCAAAGTCCCATTTGGGTATCTTTCCTTTCAAATGTGAACAAATATGAACAAATATTGAAATCTAGGATTCACAGGCATAGCAAAAAGGCATCTTTGAAATCAAAGACAGAGAACCATTTAGTGTCTTCTGGCATATGTGCTAAAAAGGTGTATGGATCTAATGCTAATGGGTGAATAGCTACCACTGACTCATTTATGGCTCTGAGATCTTGTACTAGGCAACATTCTCCTGATATCATGCGTACTGGTAAAATAGATGTACTGCATGGGGACTGGCATGGCACCAATAATCTTATAGCCAAAAAGTTATCAATAATGAGCTTTAACCCCAGTCTAGCTTCTTTCTTAAGGAAATACTATCTTCCTTGATGACACAGATTAGGGTCCTTTAGCTGAATGATTTAAAAGCCCTCCCCAGGGTGCTATTATACCATGCTTGAGCATCTACTCCTGGCAAAGACATCAGGATTTGTGGGATTCCTAGCACCTGGGACATGGGTTACTAGAACTTTGAGAGTGTCCCTGAGTAGGAAGAGTATATCTCTTCCAATTATTGGTATGGAATATTCCAGTATTACCATATAGGCAGCTTGAGAATCTTTCACATGGTACTTCAGAATAGGGATAAAGAAAGCTGTCCAGTTAGCTCTCTCAAGGAAAGCCTGCAGCAACTTTACAATGGGGTGAAAGCTCTCCCCAATAAAAAATTAGAACTGAATATGTCATACCAGTATCACAGAGGAATACAATTTGTTTGCCCCTTATATCTAAAGTCACCCAAATCTTATGTGAATAAATTCTGATCCTGTCATGAAGGATTCTTATAGACTGCTTTGGGCATCATCACCACTCACTGTCTGGACCATCCTCCCTGGCCACCACGGTGAGTGGTGACCTTGTCCCTCTCTATAAACAAGCGCAGTATCTCTTCCAATGTCAAGGGTCTTCTTTTGTGTTCTGACAAGTGCAACAAGGGCTAGGTAGTTTCTGAGGGTATTCCTTTTCCCAGTGCCCCATTCACTTGCACTTGAAGCACTCACTTTCTTCCATCACTCTTTGGATTACCTTGGCTTCCCCTAGTGTTACAGGCCTTGTCATGAGCTTTATCAAAACAGGGCTAGCATGGCAGTAGCCTGGCTCCTTTCCTTACCCAGTTTACATTTGTCCTATATTTCATCACGGTTATTGAACACTGAATAAGCTTCATTGATCAATTGCCTTATTTCAATTTGTAAGCCCAGCTCAAGTTTTTGGAGACTTTTCCTAATATCTGGAGCTGACTGACTAATAAAGTGCTTCCTTAGGATAATCTGACCTCTAGACTCAGAGTCTAAATTAATGTATTTATGGAGTGCTTCTTCAAGCTGAAGTTGAAAAGCAACTGGGTTCTCATTGGGGCCCTGACTAATAGACCCAAGTTTATCATGGTTCACAGGTTTCGGCATCCTTTATTGCATACTAGCTAAATAGCCTTGATATATAACTTTCATTTGGCTTCCCTGCTGCCTGTGTTATAATTTCACTTGGGTACCTCTTGGAACCCAAATAACATAGCAGTTGGCTGGTTATCAGGGTGAAGCTGCAAAGGTCTCACTGTTGGCTTATTTTGCAACCATTATAATCCTTTTCCTTTCTACTGCTGTGCAATAAGAGACAAGGATGGTTTGGACATCTCAACAGATCAAATAAAAAAAATGATTGCTAGGGCATGGAAACCATCAGCAAAATTTTTAGGATCCTCAGATAATCTACCCAATTTTTCCTGGAATTGATGAATATCTGTAACTGAAAAAGGAACGAGAACCTAGACTGTGCCATCAGTGCTTACCATTTCTTGAAGAGGTAGAGCAGTGATGAGTTCCATGAATCTGGGGCCCCATGGTAAGTAGACTCAGGCCTAGTATAGGGGAACTCAGGCGATAGCTTTTATCTCCTGAGGGTACTGACTGAGCAGGTTGTTATAAGGATAAGCTTTAGGGAGGAGGAGCTGACAGGAAGTCATCTATAGCATCAGCTCCTGAGGGTTGATGACTTCCTGGGTAGAGATCACGCCTCTGGTAGAGGGTCATAAAGGCTTGAACATAAGGAACTTCTGACCATTTTTCTTGTTCATTACAATAAAGATATATTTGAAATATATTTTAGGCTGCCAAGGGGTGGCCACATCTCATTTCCCCAAGTAAATACATAAACCATTTTATTGCAGAGAAATATAAGATGATCTCTTTGAAAGATCTTAGTGTGGAACCTGTTCCAAAGGTTAAGAAGACATCTGAGTGGGAACTAAAAAAGAATAGATGAAGTTATTCCCATCTGCAGATAAGAGGAGTAAAAATTAGGTTCTAAGATTATAGCAGGCCAGTCCCTGGCAGTCTCCAACACTGGGGAGCTAACAGGGCATCTGATAGTCTGAGCCTTTCAGTCCCAGGGGTGTGACTTGGTAAGGATGAATTGGATTTCTCCCTAGAAATCCAATTCATCTTCCAGTTGAAGAGCCCAGAAATGGGATATCTTACTGCCTGAATACTCCTTAGCTAATTAAAAAAGGATTAATACTCATCCCTAGAGAAAACTTAATTCACTAGATTAAGTAAAGCCCACATGTCTGGTAACAAAAAATCAAAATAAATGGTAGCCACTACATAAATTTGGTCTGAAAACATAGGTAACAGACAGCAGCATAAACTGAAAGCCATAGTTACCACAATGAAAGCAAAACTGAATAAAAAGAAGAGGAAAACAATATGAGCGGGATATTGTCTCAGGAAGTGACAGCATTAGGCATATGGGCTTTGGGACTTAGAGGAGAGTCAGCTGGAGAGGGCTTTACAGCTTGCCACTAGTCATCACATAGCTTCTTAAATATTTGTTGTTTTTTGTTTTGTTGGTGATGAAAACTTTCAAAACTCTTTCTTCTAGTGTTTTGGAAATATACAGAATACTACAGTTATCAACTGTCACTCCACTGTGTAAAAAAAGACCAGAACTTATTTATCCTTAGTAATCATGGACAACCTGGAAAATTTTATGTTATACATATATTTTACATGACAAAAAGTTACCTTGAAAAAGAAATATACAGATAACCACAGTATGATTATAGTACTACTACATAAGGGGCATAAAAACAAGTACATCCTAGTAAAAACGAGGTAGAGACAAATAATGAGACAGAATTGCACATATGCACCCTGTTACATAGGTGTTTGGTTGTGAATGGGTGTGATAAATAGCATATATCTCTCACACTGATATGGAAGTCTCTGTTTAATCAAGGTTCTATGAAAATTGGGTGTCCTAATTCAGTTAATGAAGATACAGAGCCAAATATATGGTAGAATTAAGGCTGTGGTGATAAGGCAGGATGGCCTAAATAGTAATAGCAGAAATCGCCTCGAGAGGTGAGCACAGTAATGATTCTAGAAAGCAGGAGACCCAAATGTCAAATGGGATGGCTTCATGAGCTGCTATGGGACAGCAGGCGTTTTCCTCACTACTCATTCCTAATGTGCTAATCCCTGTAGCAAATACCACAGTTTTTATGAGCTTGATATATATCTCCATATCTTTAAGCTGATGGACTACTTCATTTGTGTCTAAGGCAAATTTGCTTCAAAGTTTTGCAAGTAGGTATTTCTTTTTTTCTTAATAAGAATTTTTCTCTTAGCTCTCACATCCTCTCTAGCTGCTCAAGGATGTTGGAAATCCCAAGAAACAAAGGCTGACCATGGAACATTTCAATAAAGATGTATCCTGTATCCCTAGCAGAGCAAACAAGACATCCTCAAGGAAATGGTACACGCAAGACTGAACCACAGGGAGTCTCCTACTGAGAAGTATTTTGGGGACTTTTAAATAGGGGTATCATGCTACTAAGAGCCCAAGGAAGCCAGGTTACATGGAGTTACATGCCTGTAATTCCAGCTACTCGGGAGACTGAGGCAAGAGGCTTGCAATTCAAGGCCAATTTGGGCAATTCAATCCCCCTACAAAAAACAATTCCTTCCCCAAACTCTGCAATTTCAATCATGACATGGTGAGAATGTTTATTTTACACGATCACTTTATCATATACCATATATTTATACATGCAAAAATAAAAATGGAACATTAAAAAGAATAAATTTATTTAGGTATTCCTAAAACTTTTTCACATTAAGCATTTGATTTAAACTCTCTGATGTTTGTGTTTACTTGTGCTATCATCCTCTATATTAAGAAGCTTGATAATGTAGCATTTCTTAAAATAATCCATAAATGAACTAAGAGTCACTGATACTGATCTTCTAAAGTTGCTTTGCAATTACAAAGTTAGCATGCTTTTGACTCCTGCTTAAAGAATGTTGCTAGACCTGTCTGATTCATTCCTTCTCCACAAGCATTTGGTTCCTGGGAAGGGAGAGGCCATAGGGAGACAAAACAGACAGACAGACAGACAGACAGACAGACAGACAAAAGCTTTCTTGTTTGCCAGGTTTTCTTCCAAGTCACTGCCATGTATTCTCCAAGTCTTCATGCTATCTTTTTGAGGCCCATACTTGTGCAATTTAACCCCAGTCATGGCTGTAGCAGGGTAGACTTCTATTGAAAGACTACTGCCTATAGTATGCATCTCAATCTAACAGAAAATGTGCACCCTCAAAGGGATTAAATAGGGCAAAATAGAAATTTTCTTTGCTACATGGTCACACTGTGAATAATTCCTGAGGAACAGGAATGAATAATATTTATTTTGTTAGTAAGATACACATATCTTTATAATTTTTTGTATTAAAAACGGTTTGGGGAAGCCGGGCATGGTGGCGCATGCCTGTAATCCCAGCAC
Organism: Fukomys damarensis; assembly: GCF_012274545.1. Lineage (NCBI taxonomy): Eukaryota > Metazoa > Chordata > Mammalia > Rodentia > Bathyergidae > Fukomys > Fukomys damarensis. Next base: position 49,846,737 of record NW_022900951.1, on the reverse strand, counting down.
TCAGGAGGCTGAGGCAGGAGGATCACTGTGAGTTCGAGACCAGCCTGGGCTACATAGTGAGTTCCAGGTCAATCTCAACTACATAGTGAGACCCTGTCTCAAAACAAACAAACAAACAAACAAACAAACAAATGGTTTGGGGCCTAATTATAGCCCAATGTTTCTTAATTTTTTAAAATCTCAAACCCATTTCATCATAACACAATTTTGCAAACTCCCTGAATCATTTTGACATTCTTGTAGCATAATGAAGGAAATTTAAGTAAAATGTTTGATTATAGATGACCACATTATTCAAAATTATCAGATTCACTTAAAATATGGTCTTTACTATTCATACATGTTTAGTATATATGGTAAGTTTTTACTTTTTCCATCCAAACTATAGACATATATTGTTTTACTTACTTTTTATTCATTGTGTAGGAGAAACAAATTTTTTGACAAGCAGGTTTAAAAATAATCTTTTTTCTTTTTGTGATACTGGTATTAAAACCAGGGCCTTTCCACTGAGCTACAACCCCAGTCCTCCTTTAATTTTTACTTTGAGACAGGGTCATGCTAAATTCCTAATTTGCCCAGGCTGGGCTCAAACTCATGACCTTCCTGCTTCAGCCTACAAGAGTGTGTCACATCCAGCAAAATAATTCTCATCTTATGTTTGGTTTGGGTACAAAATATATATTAAAATAAAAATGGAAATTAACTTATGTTTATGTCAAATTAGACAAAAACTTTTTATGGCCTATTGTTTATTTGTTTTGAACTGGACCATATATATATATCTATATGGGTGGGGGGATCAAACTCAAGTCCTTGTGCTTGCCAGGCAGGCCGCAGTACACCTGAGCTAATTCCCCAACCCACAACTAGAGTATTTCTTATAATTTTTTTGGGGGGGAAAAGATCAGACTTGCGCAGCCATTGCTTCAGCAAGGAAGGTGAGACCTGGGATGCCTCACTGAGATCCCTTCTCTCTCTGGCCTGCTTGGGCCCAGCTGGTGGCGCTGGGTAATTGTGCCTGCCCCTGCCTGTGCTGCCACCAGCTCCAGCAAGGAAGGTAGCCACGTGGGCGCCCCTGAAACACCCTCATCCCCTCATGCCCCCCCCCAGACCTTCTGATTGTGCCAGTCCTTGGATCCACTCTGCAGAGGCACAGGTGGTCATAAAGGGTATTTCTCTGAGCTGCCAACTTTCAGCATCTTTAAAGAAAGGGCAGAGGGAACCGGTATTAGAACTGTGTGGAGTTCAACCCTGCAGGAGGTCAGGGAACTCAATTTGGGCCTTGCAGCCCGAAATCAGTCTGAATCTCAGGGGTCTGCCACCGGCTAGATAAGATCAAAGGACTTAGTTCTTCACATGGCTGTGCACATTGTATATTATGACAGCAGAGATACAATCTGAAAGAGGCCCTTCAAATTCATTTTTTTCTTTCTTTTCCTCATTACACTCTGCAAATTCTTTCTTTTTTCTGTCCTCTTTCTCCAACACATCTCTTGCTCCACCATGTTATGCCTCATCTCCCTTTCTGTTTCTGCTCCTGCCCTAACTCAGATTTCTTCCTTTATCATTTTTTCTTTTTCTTTATGTTCTTTTCTTCTGTCATTTTACCTCGCTCAAGGGAAAATAGTTTCAAAGGAAAGTAAGCCCCTATTACTGTTAAGTGGTTATATTCTTGTCCTTTTTCTTGCACTCTGTCTGTCCTTTTTGACATTACCAGTGTCCTAAAGATTATATGGTCATTCTATGTCCTCTAGTTTCACTCAAAACCTTCTTCAATCCTTTTTCTTATTTACTCCTCTCATACTAACTCTGTCTAAGCCCCCATCCTAAATGGTAAAGATGCTATATTAAAGAGTTTGTTCACTGCAAACATATTTTGGGCTGCTTATGGATTTTAATTTAATTCACATGGTTTAAAGGTGATAAATTAAAGACTACCACAAATGGTCAATTTGTAAGTTGTGCTTGATCCTACTATGTTGCTGATCTTATCAACTGGAGTAAAGGATTGTAATTGATTTCAAGAGTTATCTTCTCTGATATTAAGAAAATGAGAATGTCTATGAGTCATTAGATACTCAAAAGCTAAAGCACAACTATATCAGGAAATTTTAAGTAATAACCCAGAAATCAAACCAGGGAAAACCCAACAACAGAAATGAAAATGCGAAAACACATAAGCAAGACACAAAAACAGACTTCCATTTCAACAATGGCAAACAGTAGGGCAAATGAGGAGGAAAAATCTCATAGTGAGCCACCAGGAAACCCTAAGCTCATAGCACAGGAAGTAACAAAACAGATCACTCAGGCTCTAGAAACTCAAAACAGAAATAATTTCCCAGATAACCATAGAGATGGTGAACAAAAGTACATATCAGTTATAACCAGCAATGTCAATGGCCTCTACTCACCAATCAAGAGAAATAGACTGGCAAAATGGAATAAGAAGCAAAATCCAATAATATGTTGTATAGAAGAAACACACCTAGTTCAAAAAGAAGCCCATAGACTGAAAGTGAAAAGATAGAAAACAATTCTCCATGTGACAGGAGCCCAGAAAAAAACAGGGGTAGCAATCTTATTTGCAGACAAAGTAAATTTCTAAGCAAAACTAAATCTAGTATTATTGATGTAGGACAGTACTGTATCATACCTCTATGAATGTAAAATATCTAGTACCCTCCTTTATAATACATAGTAGGGACCGTGCTTTATCAGAGCTACATTTAATGATATTACTCTAGAATGTTCTCTTTCCAGATGACGGTTAAGAGGCTAATAGAAAAAATGGTGCCAGGTACCACAGCAACAACAGAACCTGGCTGTTGTCTGGATATTATTCTTTTCTTTGGTTTTCTTGTTTTTTAAATGGAATGTGCTGAATGTCTATAATTTTGTTCAGAACTGGTTCTGACTGCAGAACCTGGAAAAACTGTTGCTGCTATCGATGCATAACATACTATTATTAGTTATATATAT
>NW_022900951.1:49812135-49843708 GCF_012274545.1 Fukomys damarensis | reverse complement strand
AAAAGTCATCTCAATTTACTGTGTTGACTTGACATTGTACAGAAATGGACAACCATATTGGTCTAGAAATGTTAATTTATTTTTTTTTCCATGTGTACAGGGGTAACACATCATACTAAATCTGTGAGGTCATATCTACATGGGTTTGATTACAGAAACTAATAAAGTATTCTCTAAATAATGAAAAAAGAATAAGATAAGACTATAAGAGCAAGAAGCAATTTAAATATGTTCAGGGACCATTTTCATCTCCAGAATTAAGGATTATTTTGATGTTACATCATTGCCTTTTCTCTTTTACTTTCCTTTTAGGTTTATTTTAGGATTCCCTATTTTTAATGTTCATACAGAGATTTAACTGAAATACCGAATAGTTTCTTTGGTGTGAAAAACTATAACAGTACACAGGATCCTAATGAGATAATTAATAATGTGAAATAGGAAGCAAAGGGCTAAAGGTGTAAGGAAAGTGGGAAGGGTGGGGGAAAGGTAATAAGGGAGAGGAAAAAAATATGAGAAACTGAAAAAATGGAAATAAAGTGTTTGTAAATGGGGAGGGGAAGAGGGGGTGAAGGGAGGGCAGGTACAAGGGGAAAAATGAGAATCAAGACCTATTATGTAAAGATACAGAATCCCAATGATGAATGTAACTATATTTGTACACCTAGATTGTACCAATATCCTCAATAAAAAAGAAAAAAAAATGAAAGTCATGATTCGACACTCTCGAACAGAAACTGACAAAAAAATAGAAGAGCTCAGGACCACGATAGAAGCCATGAAGGCCAAGCCTAAGAAAGGAATGGAAACAATGAATGCCCAACATAGGAAAGAAATGGAATCCATAAAACAGATTAAAACAGATATCCAGGAGATTAAAAACTCCACTGAAAGTGTTTTCAACAGAATAAAAGATTGTGAAGATAGAATCTCAGATATAGAAGATAAGATTGCAGTCAGTGACCATGAAAAGAGAGGTCTCTTAAAATCAGTAAGGGATTATGAGAAATTGATCCAACAACTCCTTCGCAATGCAAAGAAGAATAACATAAGACTGATAGGAATCCATGAAATAGGAGGAGAAAATGCAAATGACTTTAAAAAGTTGTTCACAGAATTAATGACACAAAACTTCCCAAAGAGAGGGGAAGAATTTCACATACAGATAAGTGAGGCACAGAGGACTCCAACTAGCCATGATAAAAAAAATCTACACCTAGACATATAATAATGAAGATCCCAGAAACCCAACAGAAGAACAAAATACTACAAGCAGTAAGAGAAAAGGAAAAAAATCACATGCAAAGGAAAGCCCATTAGAATCACAGCAGACTTTTCAACACAAACCCCAATGTCAAAGAGAGCCTGGAGTGAGGTATTTCAAATCCTGAAAAAAAACAACCTCCAACCTAGACTGATGTATCCTGCAAAACTCTTTCAAAAATGGATGGGGAAATAAGATACTTGCATGACAAAGAACACTTGAGAAACTTCATGAATACCAAACCAGCACTACAAGGAATTCTAAACAATATCCTAGAAAAGGAGATGAAGGCCACAACACCATGAGGCCCAACAGAGCAAATCAAATAGGCAAGGGAAGAAATTAAAAGGGGGGGGAGTAAAAAGAGTCAACAAAAGGACAATAACATGACAATAATAAGTCAGTACATATCAATTATAACCATCAAAGTCAATGGCCTTAATTCACCAATCAAGAGAAATAGACTGGCTAAATGGATCAAGAAGCAAAATTCAATACTATGTTGTATAGAACAAACACATCTAGTGCAAAAAGAAGCCTATAGACTGAAAGTGAAAGGATGGAAAACAATTCTCCATGTGACAGGCGCCCAGAAAAAAGCATGGGTAGCAATCTTATTTGCAAAGTAAATTTCAAACCAAAACTGATTAAGAGAGACAAAGAAGGCCACTACATCGTTGTAAAGGGAACAATTCAAGAGGAAAAGATGACAATCATAAACAGATATGCACCAAATATTAATGCACCCAAATTTATAAAACAAATATTAAGTAACATGAAAAACCAAAGAAGTGCTAATACAATTGTAGCAGGGGATCTGAGTAACCCAATATCACAAATAGACAGATCATCTAGGCAAAAAATCAACAACAGAATACTACAACTGAGCCAAGCTTTTGAACATATGGACTTAATAGACATCTATAGAGTGTTCCACCCCACAAAATCAGAATATACATTCTTTCTGCCTGCACATGGCTCATTCTCCAAGACAGACCACATACTACCTTATAGAACAGGTGTGAATAAATGCAAAGGAATTGAAGTTATCCCCTGTATATTATCAGATCATGGTGCAATCAAGCTGGAGATAAATAGCATAAGAAATAATAGGAACTTCACAATCACATGGAAATTGAATGACATGCTCCTGAACAATCAATGGGTCACAGAGGAAATTAAAGAAGAAATTAGACATTTTTTACAAATAAATTTTAATGCCAATACAACTTACAGGAATCTATGGGACACAATGAAAGCAGTTCTAGGTGGAAAATTCATAGCATTGAATGCCCACACTAGGAAAACAGAGAGAGCTCAAATAAACAACCTAATGATGAATCTTAGACTCCTAGAAAAGCAAGAGCAAGAAAACTTAAAGCTCATACAAGAAAGGAAATTACAAAGAGCAGAGTAGAAATCAATGCAATGGAATCTACAAAAAGAATACAAAAAATAAATGAATCAAAGAGTTGGTTTTCTGAAAAAATAAATAAAATTGATAAATCCTTAGCTAACCTTATCAAAAAAAAGGAAAGAATAGGCTCAGATATATGCCATTAGAAATGAAAAATGTGAAGTTACAAAAGATACAACAGAAATCCAGAAGATAGTCAATACCTACTTTGAGAACCTGTACTCTAACAAAATGGAAAACACAGAAGAAATGGACAGATTTCTGGATACTTATGAATTACCAATGTTGAACGAAGACGGTAAAAACATTTTAAATACTTTAAATAGCCCAATTACAATCAGTGAAATTGAAAATGTAATTAAAAGTTTACCAACAAAGAAAAGCCCAGGTCCTGATGGATTCACTGCTGAATTTTACAAGACATATAGAGAAGAACTACTGCCACTACCCTTTAAACTTTTCAATGAAATTGAAAGGGAAGAAATACTTTCAAATTCCTTCCTGGAATCAAGTATCACTTTGATTCCCAAACCAGGGCAAGATGCAACTAAAAAAGAGAACTACAGTCCAATCTCCTAAACGAATATAGATGCAAAATTCCTGAATAAGATACTAGTAAACAGAATACAGAGGATCATCAAAAAAGATCATAAATCCTAGCCAAGTTGGATTTATTCCAGGGATGCAAGGATGTTTAACATATGTAAGTCAATAAATGTAATACACTCTAGTAACAGAGTTAAGGACAAAAACCATATGATCCTCTCAATATATGCAGAAAAAGCATTTGACAAAATTCAACATCCATTCATGATAGCAACACTGCAAAAATTGGAATAGATGGCCTATAGCTCAATTTAATAAAGGCTATCTATGAAAAATCAACAGCCAAAATCATATGAAATGGACAAAAACTGAAAACCTTCATGCTAAAATCAGGAAGAAGACAAGGATGCCCACTGTCACCACTCCTCTTCAATATAGTTCTGGAAACATTAGCCACAGCAATTAGACAAGAGAAATAAATTAAAGCAATAAAAATAGGAAAAGAAGATAAACTGTCATTATTTGCTGATCATATGGTACTGTACATTGAAGACACAAAAATTTCCACCAAAAGACTCTTAGATTTAATTGACACTTTCAGCAGAGTAGCTGGATACAAGGTCAATACTCAAAAATCAATAGCCTTCTTGTACACAAATAACATACTCACTGAGAGAGTAATTGGGGAAAAATTCCTTTCACAACAGCATCCAAAAAAATGAAGCATCTAGGAATCAATCCAATGCAAGAAGAAAAAGACCTCTACATTGAAAACTACAGCACTCTGCAAAAAAGACATCGAAGAGCATATAAGAAAATGGAAAAATATCCCCTGCTCCTGGGTAGGAAGAATCACCATAGTGAAAATGGCTGTATTACCAAAACTTCTATACAGATTCAATGCAATGTCAGTTGAAATTCCAACAGTATATTTCACAGAATTAGAAAATATAATCCAAAAATTCATTTGGAACCATAAGAGACCTATAATAGCAAAAGCCATCCTAGGCAACAGACACATGGCAGCGGGTATATTTCAATCCCCAAGTTGAAGCTATACTACAAAGCCACTGTGATAAAAACAGCATAGTACTGGCAAAGAAATAGACCTGAGGTTCAGTCGAACAACAGAAGATACAAAAACAACTCCAGATATACTCAGCTACCTCATCTTTGACAAAGGAGCTGACCATCCTCAATGGTGACAAGATAGTCTCTGTCATAAATGGTGTTGGAAAGACTGGATTTCAACCTGCCAAAGATTAAAACTAGACCCTTATCTTTCACCATGCACTAAATTAAAATCCAAGTGGATTTAAGATATAAATATTAAAAAAGAAACACTAAAGTTGTATAGAGAAGATAAGTTAGGCACAACTATTGAAGACATTGGCTTAGGAAAAGACTTTATGAACAAATCTTCAGTAGCACGGGAACTAGCAGAAAGAATCAACAACTGGGATCTCATCTTATTAAAAAGCTTCTGCACTGCAAAAGAAACCATCAACAGAACTAAAAGACAATCTACAATGTGAGAAAATATTTTTACCAGCTGCTCCTCAGACAAAGTGCTCTTATCTAGAATATATAAAGAACTCAAACTATCAGCCCCCCCAAATATAAAGACCCAATTAAAAAATGGCCATCTAAAATGAATATACATTTAACAGCCAAAGAAGTAGAAATAGCAAGTAAATATATGAAAAAATGTTTCACATCACTGGTCATTCGAGAGATGCAGATGAAAACATCACTGATATTTCACCTCACCCCACAAAAAATGGCTGCTATCAAGAAATCACACAATAACAAATGTTGGCGGGCTTGTCAGAAAAAGGAACCCTTCTCCATTGTTTGTGAGAGTGCAGACTGGTGCAACCACTATGGAAATCAGTATGGAGATACCTCAAAGAGCTAGGACTAGAGGTTCCATTGGACCCATCTGTACCTCTGCTGGGTATCTTTCCAAAAGAATTAAAAGAATCATATCACAGAGATATATGTGCACCTATGTTTATAGTGGCAGTTTGCAATAGCGAAAACATGGAAACAGCCCCTTTGCCCATCAGTTGGAAACTGGATAAAGAAGATGTGGTTTTTCTATAAAATGGAATACTACTCAGCCATAAAGAATGAGAAATTAGATTCATTCATTGGAAAATGGATACATATCGAGGATATACTCCTAAGTGAAATACGTAAGTTACACATGTGTAAATACCGAATAGTTTTTCTAGTGTGAAAAACTGTAATAGTTCCTATGATCCTAATGAGATAATTGACAATGTGAAATAGGAAGAAAAGGGCTAAAATTGTAGGAAAAGTGGGAAGGGGAGGCAAAATGTAATAGGGAAAAAATATGAGAAAATGAAAAAATGGAAATAACATGTTTGTAAATGGGAGGGCAGGAGCAGGTAAAGGGAGGGAAGGGACAGGGGGGAAAAACTGAGAACCAAGACCTGTCATGTAAAGGTACAAGATCCCAATGATGAATGTAACTCTACTGTATACCTAAAATGTGTCAATAAACTAAAAAAAAAAAAAAAGAAGAAAATGTCAGACTGGCCGGGCATGGTGGTGCATGCCTGTAATTCCAGCATTCAGAAGGCTGGATCGCTGTGATTTCGAGTCTCGCTACACAGTGACTTCCAGTTTAGTTTCAACTACATAGTGAGACCCTATTTCAAAAAACATATATCAGACTGAGCTTCTCAAGTAGGATTTTTTTTCCTCAAAAAACATATTGTCTTTATTCTTCCAGGTTGTATTTATTTATTTGTTTGTTTGTTTGTTTGTTACCAGAGATCTCAGGCCCTTGAGCTTTTGAGGCAGGCAGCAGAACCACTGAGCCAAATCCCCAGCCCCTAATTTTTAAAAAAATCAGTAGAATACAATGGCCACAATTTTTCTCTTTACTGATTTTTACTGCATAGAGATATTTTTTGATGTGTGATACAAGAAGTTTGATCAGATAACTGGAATTTATGAATGTGGTAAGGCGTGTCATGAGGTGTATTTTTAGAATTATTGTCCTTTTAAATATTTTCATTTAACTTGTATTTAAATATTCATGTTCTTTTTTGCTTACTATCTCTAAAACAACCAATATAAAACATATAATTGAAACAATATACAGAATAAAATAAAAAATAATGGAAATATGTCAGTTGGCTAAAAACTACCCTGGTCACTTGCATGGCTCAAGTAAGAGATGGGTTAACTGAGAAATAGGTGGTCAATACCACCAAATGATCTCCAACCCCATGCTTTCACCATATACACTTGAAAGGCCTATGACCCTTTCATTTTGAAGTGAAATATATGTATACGCATGCACAAAATATACATGCAATTGGTTTATTACCTGGTTATAAAACCAGTACTTCCAGTCAGTTCCCAAATACCTTCTAGAAATCCCAGGGGTTCACAAACCACTAAAGAGTTGGAAGGTGTTTTAAACAAGAAACAAAACACATAGTTATTTCTAGGTTTAAACCTGTAGTGCTCTTGTTTTTCCTCCCCCTAAAAGGCTTCCAATGCCTAGGAGAAACTTGTTTCATACCATTTCACTGTGTACTAGTTAGTTTTTCCATTGTTGGGACAAAATATTTAAAGGAGGACAGATTTAATTTGGCTCATAGTTTTAGGAGCTTCAATGTGTGATCTGTGAGCTCTAACGCAGAAGTGCTATGGTGGAAAGGCATTGCAGAAGAAAGCTTCTTACCTTATGCCAGCCAGGAGGTAAAGAGGGGAAGAGTGCTGGATAGGAACAGGCTAGGTGTTTTAACATAGTGACCAAAAGTCACTCTTTCATGACATACCCAGACACATTCAGCAGCAGATAATCTACTAGATATTTCTTAAACTAATAAAATTGACAAATCAGGATTAATATTCAGAATCCACCATTTGTCAACTCTCAGTCAAACACATCTTTAAACCAGACTTTATCTCCAAAAACACAATAGCAAATTCATGATTCCACCTAACATAATACAACTATCCCACATACAACTGGAAATGCACCACTCCCTTCCCCAAAATTTCAAGATTTCTAAAATTTTTTAAAACTCCAAGCATCTTCTGAGACTCAAGGCAAATTCTTAGTTGTGAATGTTTATAAAAATAAAAAAAAAAAGTTACACAATCCCAAGGTTCAAAAGCACAGGATAAACATTCCCATTACAAAAGGGAGAAATTGGAGGATAGAATGAATCAGACCAAATCAAGACTGAAACCCAGAAGGGCAGATATTAGGTTCCGTAACTCCATATCTGGCATCCAGGACACATGGTAGTAAAATATGAATTCCCTATGACCTTGCTGTTCAGAGGCTCCTTGCTTGGCCTTCCAGATCTTCCTTTGAAATCTGGTTAGACCCCACAATTCTTGCATTCTAAATGCCTGTAAAACCCCCATCACTTTCTCACTACAAATCTGGCTAAAAGTAGTCAGCAATATCCATGCCACAGCCTGAATATTAGGCTGTCTTGAAATTGCTTCTGCCAGATTAATTAATACACTGCCTTAATCTCAGTTTCCTGAAAAGTCTCAGGATATGTGCAAAACGTAGACACATTTTTTTTGCCAGAGTGTAACTAACACACATGGCTTCTAGCCCAATTCCCATAGGAGTCACTGTTCCCAACTGAAACCTCTTGAGTTTGTCCTTGATTATCTACATTCTTATCAGCCTTCTGGTTTTCTGAGTTTTTCCAAGAATCACCCATTGAGCTCTTTTTATAGCATTCTAGGGCTTCTCTAGCCTTCAAATCTTTCTAAACTCCTCCCATAAACCAGTTCAGAAAGATTCTAAAGCATATGATCAGGTACAGTCACAGGAATAAATCCACTTCTCTCATACCAATTTTTTGTATTAGTTTGCTTTATTTCCTATTGCTGGGATAAAATACCTAACATCCACAACTTGAAGGAGGAGAGGTTTAATTTGTCTCATGGTTTTGGGATATTCCATCCATGGTTATTTGGCTCCAAGGCATATGTGACATGGTAGAAGGGCATGGCAGAAGAAACATTGTTACCTCATCACAGCCAGGAAGTATAAAGGGGAACAGCACCAGAAAGGAATAGGATAGGGATCATATATAGAACCCAAAATCATGCCTCTGTGTCCTACTCAGGAACATTCAGGAGTGTGCTTGACCAATGTACCAGGAATTTCCTAATTCAAAGAAGTTGAAAATGCAGGATTAATTGTCATATATGGTAACATTTTTTTCCAAGTGGTGCTGGTCTTCACACTTGAGGCCTTGCAAATGTGAGACAAGCATTCTATCCCTGAAGTACACCCTAGCCCTCATGGTATCTTTTCATACTGTTCATATATGTCTAGCTCAGAGGAATATTCAGTGGCTCCCAGCAAAGCATCAGGAGGCCAGTGCCAGAGGGGAGGGTTACAACTTCTGAAAAGTATGTCTGTCTGAGAATGGACTTGGCCCAAGCAAGACCAAAAGCAGCCAGTTTGAGCTCTCCCAGATGACTGATGAGCAAGTTCTGTGGTTTCAGGTCCCTGTGAAGAATGTGTTGGTGGTGGATGTATGCCAGACCCTAGAAAAGTTGAAACATGAAAAGCCTGACATTGTGTAGGTGCAGCCTTCCTGGGTTCTGAGGCATATACTGGGCCAGCCCTGTGTACTTGTATTAAAAAAATGAATGTCAGTGTTTCTTTGGGTGAACTATGTCATACAGGAGCATGATACTAGCATGGTTCAAACCCTTCAGGAGAGAAGCCTCTTGGATACCTGTGAATGGGACTCCTCCCTTTGCATTCATGCTGATGATTTTTAAAGCCACCAGTTGCCAATTGATCTTTAGTTTGTTCTCTCAAGGCCAGATGAAAGCCTCTTCATTTCTAAGTGTACTATCACATTTTCTTACAATTTTTCAAGGCAGGTATTGTATATGTCCATTTTTACAGATGCTAAAGCTGAAGCTCAGAAAGGGTAAATTGATGACCCTAGAAAAAAACACGAAAGGGCAAAGCCAGGTTACATTCAAGTTGGTCCACCTCTGAAATGTTCTTTCTACCTCAGTGCAGTGCTGCAAGTTAACCTAAGACCTGATTACAAGAAAAATGGGACAGAAGGAATAAAATACAGTAAAAGAAGGCACAAGGTATGGGAGAGAGAAGTTAGGAGAAGTGGGAGGGGCAATGAGTAACAAAAGTAAAATTATCAATTATATTAGTAAAATGCTTTACACATAAAATACTTTCAACAGTTCTATTTGATGCTCACCTTAATCATGCTTTACCATTTGTGACTGGGAAAGAAGGGACACGAACTCAACAGTTCAAGCAGGTTTATTACTAAACCCGAGATGGACCTCTATGAATAGAATAGAGAAGGTGTCTCTTACAGGTCTTCAGGGGACAGTTTGTGCTGATTTATCTTCTGTGACCTATTGACATGTCCTCTGTGACCTAAGTAAAATGAAATCTACCTTTCTCTAAAACATTGGATGGGCTCATCGGAACTGGTGGTGTCCCTTTCCAGGATCTATCATTGGTGGCTTTAAAGAGGTATAGGAAGACAAGTTATCATTGTTTTCTTGCCTACTTCCTGCTGAGAGGGGTTGACAAAGGGATTTTTTGTTTTTGTTTTTTATTTTGTTTTTAATATTTGGAGAAAGAAGGTTGTTTGGAGGTGTTCTTCAGTAACTGCCTGGGATGTGGCTGCTATTCATTCCTGAAAGTCTTTGGAATAGATCAATTATACAGGGAAGAAAAAGTAGGAAAAGAGAAATAAGCATTAAAGGGGTCAGGAGGGGTAGGAGTCAATGAAGAGGAAGGGAAAACAGATCATTGAAAGAGGCTTCAAGGAGTTTGGAAGCCATTTATGAAGTAATTTCACCCCATCTCTGACAAGTTTGGATTTGTTGATGTAAAAGCAGTATTGTTCCTGAAGTAGAGCATATACACTGCCTTATGAAGCTGTTGGGAGACAGCTCTGCAGCTTTGGAGGATGACTGAACCCAGGGAGTCTACTTGATCTTGCAAATGTTCCATTTGGTTGGAGATTTCTTTCATTCCCTCAGTGAGTTCTTTTGATTGGCTGGGGAACTCTGAAAAAGAGAATCCTAGGGCTCTGATCCCAATTGCAATGCCTATGATCATTCTCAGGGTGGCTATTAAGGGTACCAGCTGTAAAGCATGTTGTGCCCTATCATGGGTTATTAGGGAAATAGGGATGGGTAGATTGGATGTTGCTAAGCATGGGAGTGAGGGGAGCTAATGTACAGGTTCTGGTCCAGTTGGTAGTTAACCAAATGTATTCCTTGTCTCCACATACCCAGAAGATAACACATCTCTAAGGCACCCCATGAGATCTAATCAGGGCAGTAGGAGGTCTGGGGGTGAGTTAGGAAGTAAATGTCAGATGGTCTTGAACTTCTGCCATAATTGGAAGGAGGAGCTAAGAGTGGCAACTGTCAAGGGGAAAGGTCTGAGGCTGTTGCAATACTACAGGACTCTCTTGGCTAAGAGTAGCAAATTTTTGGTTTATGAAGACTGCCCTCAGGTGTACTGATGTGTGTGCATTTAAGGGCACCTCCATGGGCTAGGGGAATCTGTTTCAGAGGGTCCTTTCCCCTGTCTTGGCAGTATTAAGATGTGGCAGCTTTTAGATTGTCCTGGAAGGAAGTGTACCCAGGTATCCTTATAAAAATTTCCAGGTGGCTAAAGTTGTAGTGATCAGAAGATAGGAGGAGATGGATAGTAGCTTTGCAGAGGGAAGGATCTAAAAAGCTGACTAGGGTAAAGTGGTCACATTGGTTTGAGAAATGCACAGAGGAGCGGGTTGTGTTAAATGGAGTGTTTTGGGAGGGACTTGTTAGGGCCCTCTGTGGCAGTCAGTTAAGGCCTGTCTGATACCTTTTAGTGACCCCAAGGAGTGTGATGTCAGATCCTTCAGCTAAGGCTGTGCCCCTGGGATTGGCAGTCTTGATGAAATATAGCCCAGAAGAATAGTTTGTCCATGTTCCAAGGGGAGCAGGGACTGCTAAATCTGCTATTTGGGAAACATGGAGGCAGGCACAGCAGGGTCGTTTGATGGTACCATTAAAGTGTTGGATGATTTCAGCGACATGAGAGAGTGTCTGATTGGATTATCTAGGAAAGGTCTGTGTTGTGGTGTTAGGGGTTAAGAGGATGAGTAATACTGAGAGAGAAAGGATCAGAGCAGGAGAACACAGGAAGTAAAAGTGGTGATTTGTTCTGGGGAGAAGTCTGATAGGGTTCCCTGTAGCTATAGGTCTTGGATTATGGTGTTTAGGGAGGAAGAGAGTGAATAGTGAAGGAATTGTATTAGGATGGCCAAGAAATGGGCAAAGTTATGAAAAGAGAGACTCATGTGGTTGTCTAGCCTTTTCAGTCACAGGAGGCAGCTTGGTGATCTTCAGGGATGCGAGTTCGGTTGGTACGCCCTCTAAATGGAAGCCTTTTTTAAAGAGAAGTGGACCCAGGAGGAATGACCTTTTAATTTTGCCACTGATAGGGTGGTCAGGATTACTTGACAGAGTCCTGTTCACTTTGGTTTTAATCCCTGAGAGAGCTTGGGAGGCTTTATATATACCAAGACTTCAGGTTGTAGGGATAGAAGAGTGAGGGGTGTCTAGGCTGTTGAAAGGTTTTGAGAGGGTTCAGTCATCATAGTCCCAAGTGAAATGCCTAAGGGTGTTAAGTAAGGAATTTGAAAGAGGGGAGTTTAGATTTTAATTGGAGGTAGGGAGTGTGAAAGCAGTGAGGGCCCTTCCATATAGAATCTCAAAGGGGCTGAGCATAAGAGGTTTGTGAGGAAGAGACTTGATTTTGAAAAGGGCTGAATGGACCTGCAGGAAAAACTTGGTTAGGCTCTGTTTAAGTTGGCAATAAACCTTTTTAACCTTACCTGAGGATTGGTGTCAATTTGGGATGTGGAACTTCCAGATTATATTTAGGGAGGAGGCTAACTGTTGAATGATTTGTGAGCTACATTCAGGTCCATTTGTCAGTTTGGATAGAGATTGGGAGTCTGAAGCAGAGGGTGATTTCAATGAGCAGGATATGTGCTACTATGGAGGATCTTTGGTTTGATGTAGGAAAGGCCTTGATCCATCTTGAGAAGGTTTCAAATAGTACAGGAAGGTATCTTTGGGGTTTGTTTGTTTGTTTGTTTTACCAGAGGCATGTGAATAAAGTCTATTTTCCAGTCAGTGTTGGGGAGGGATCCCTAACATTGGTAAGTGGAAAAGGGAGGTTTGGGTTTTCTCTGGGGGTTGGTAGTTGGGCATATGGAGCTTTTTGCAATAATCTTTTGCAGGGAGTTCCTAAAACTAGGAGTGAAATGTATGTGAGTCTGTGGGAATTATAGCAGAGGGACTGATCTGGCATGAGCGTGGTCATGGAAAGATGAAAGGAATTTGTTTTGCAATCTTTCAGAAAGGACCAATTTTTCATGGAGAAACCACTACTGTTCCTCTTACTGTGTCACCTTTTCTTTGAGTAACTATATTTCTTGGTGTGAGTAGAAAGTTATAACAAGAAGCAGGAAGCAGGAAATAGAGAGAGATTTGGTAGCTTCCTGCTTTGCTACTCTATCAGCCTCATTATTTCCACAAATGATGTATCTGAGATATTTAGCCCATGAATTAGATCTTTGATGGGCTTTGTAATGAGTGATTAGTGCTCTGTTGAGAAGAAAAGCTGCCTCTCGAATGTTGTGAATTAAGGTGCATTTTGTATAAGGGTATTTTTTACAGTTGGAATCCCCTTTCATGACAGATTTGGAACTTTGGGTATAGGATATTATATTTGGAGCCTGTGTAAATATTAATTGTTTTGTCTTTTGTGAGAGTGAGAGCTCTAGTGAGTTCATTGAGTTCTACCTGCTATGAAGTTGTTCCTTTGGGGAAAGCTTCCCCCTCAATTACTTTTCAGGGATGTTAGGAGGATTGGGTGTCATGATAGCCTTCAATGATAGTCTACCCTGCTTGTGAAGGGATAATCTTTGAGGTGCTTCTATCAATAAGCAAGTTGGAGGATCCTGCAATATTCAAGGTTATGTGATGGAAACAGATGAGAATAGCATCAAGGAGTTCAGTGAACCCATGATTGGGGGTTGAGGTCTGAGGAGTCAGATATGAGGAGGAGTTTGGCAGGGTTTAGGGCAGATGAATAGCAGAAAGTATCTGCGGTTTGTAAGAGCTTATACTGCAGGACTTAAATTTGGGCCAGAGAAAAAACGGTTAAAGCCTGATGACTGAGAATATCACATAAGTTATGAGAAAAGAGTATGTGTAAGGGCTTGTGGAGAGTAATTTTTGGGCCTTGGATATAAGTAGTGCAGCCGATGACCTGTAAACAGAGAGGCCGACCTCTTATTAAAAAGTTGGTCTGTTTGGATAAATAGGAAATAAGCTGGAGGGAGTGTCAGGCTGGCTGTTTGAGCAGGCCTAATGCTTGTCCCTTCTTGCTGGCTAGAAATAGAAAAAAAAGGATTATTAGCATTTGGTAGGTCCAAAGAGGGAGCCTTCACAAGTGCCTGCTTGAGGGCCCAAAAGGGAATGGGAATTAAATCTGTTTCTGTCACTCTTTCTCTAAGTCCTCTGTGGAAAGCCTCATAGAGGGTTTTTTTTTGTTTTTTTTGTTTTGTTTTGTTTTGTTTTGCTTTGTACTGGGGGTCGAACTTGTGTCCTTGCACTTGTGAGGCAGGTGGCAGAACCACTGAGCTAAATCCCCGACTGAGGGGTTTTTCAGTGGGTGAGAAATTTGGGATCTATAGTATGAAAGAACTAAGAAGCCCCAGGAAGGAAAAGAGATCTCATTTTGCGGTGGGAAAAGGAGGATTGTTAATAGCTTATTTTCAGGAGGAGGATATGTAGCAAGTGGTAAGGGAGGAAATGAACCCTAGGTAAGTCAGCTGTTGTTGTATCAGCTGGCCCTTGTGGTATGAGACACCAAAAAACAAAACAAAAAAAAAAAACCAAAAAAAGATGATATATTTTTCCTGAAGAGTTTCAGAAGGGAGATAATAAGGGATGTAGAATAATTCTTTGAGGGGCTGTAAAGCAAAATACCATCAACATATTGGAGCAGACAGCTATGGCAAGGTCAAGGGATTGAAGATCCTTTTGTAATGCTTGGCAAATAAATGGGGGCAATCCTGAGATCCCTGGGGAAGAACTGCCCAAGTGAGTTGTTGGGTGAACAGAGATATGGACTCTGTCCAGCTAAAGGTAAAAAGTTGTTGGGAATCACGGCTGAGGGAAATAATAAAGAAGGGAACTTTGAAGTCAGAAACAGTAAAGTATTGTGCATGGGGGGATATGGGAGAGGAGAGTGTAGGGGTTGGGGACCACCGGGTGAGTGAGAATAACAGCTTTGCTAATCTTTCAGAGATCTTAGGCTAAGCTGAAGAAGCCATCTTTTTTTCAGAAAGGATGGGAGTGTTGTTGGGGGAGTAGCTAGGAAAGAGAATTTAGGCTTTAACAAGGTGGTTGATAATAGGCTGAAGGCCAAAATAACCATGGGGCTAAAGGGATATTGGTTGATGGTAACAGCTTGAGTAGGGCCCCTCACAGCTATTTTGAGGGGTTGGTGGCATAGGGTTATGGAAAGAATTTTGTGCTCCAAATAATAGAGTCAACTTGGTATTTGATGAGTTAGATTGCCTCAGAGGGGAGAGTCTCATTAGAGGTTATTTCTGTTAGGATAAAGAGGGGCTCAGAAGGAAGTGAGGAAATATATATAGATGCCCCCAATAGTTGGAAGATATCTCTTCCCAAAAGGATTGTGGGGCAGTGGGGGATTAACAAGAAAGAGTGAGTGAAAATTATGTGTCTTAATGATCAGTATAAGGGTGGAATCTTGGCTGGAGTTACTATGAAACCCTTCATTACAACAATTGAGATAGAAGAGGGGCGCAAAAATCCCAAATATTTAATAAGAAAAAAAGGCTGGCTTCTGAGTTGGCCAGAAAAGAAACCTGTTTTCTGGCCACCACCATTGTTACCCATGGATCCATTAATGATATCATGGATGGGGCCTTGCGATCTCATTCACATCAACCTGCAAGTGAAAATAAATCCATGAGGACGGCCAGGTCTTCTCTGGAGGCGTCTAGTTGCCTGGAGGGGAGATAACTCAGGGGAGGTCAATCCATTTTCCAGTGATTCTGCTGCCTGCAGTTAGGACATGGCTTTGGAGGAGGTCTGGAATTAGTGGATGTGTTTGTCCAGTGGCCTATATTGGTACAGTGAAAATAATTGCTGGGCAGGTGTGAGGTGGAGCCTTTGGCTTGGGGTTGAACTAGAGAGGCTGGCTGGTATTTGCTATTTGGTTTTAGCCTGTTTCTCATTTAGAGATCTCTGTTCCTCATCTCAGTTGTTGAAAAATTTCTAGGCAATATCTACAAGAGTCTTCTGTGGTGTTTGGAGTCTGTTTTATAATTTTTGGAGATTTATGTGGGTATCTGGAGAAGAGTGGGAGATGAAATGGAGATGCAGAAGAATTAGACCTTCAAGAAAGTGAAGGTTGGGTTTTGTGTATTTAATAATGACCTCTGAAAGGCAGTTCATAAAGAGTGCCGGGTTTTTGTCTGCCTCATGGGTGATTTCTCTGAGATGCTTATAGTTGACCTGTTTGTTTGTTTGTTTGTTTGTTTGTTTTTTCTATTCTTGCCAGGAGGCAGGTGATCCACTTGAGGTCTCGGAATTCAAACCTGGAGACTATTCTTTTTGCCTCAGTGTGCCTGGAAAGGTATTGGTGATGGAGTTTATTGGTGTGGTTTTCAGTCACCCACCAAATATACTCCCTTTTGTCATCAGTAAGGGTGGAGAAGAGGATAAGGTAACTATCTCACCAAGTGAGGTTATATATTTGAATGAGTAGGAAGAATTCTTTTATAAATTATCAAGATTTTCTGATAAGTATCTCATTCTTTGTTGGAAACCTTCTAGATCAGTAATTGAGAAAGAAACAGGAACAGGAACAGGCCAGGCCCTTCAATGCCTGCTATCTCATGAAGGGGTAGGATGGGAAGAGAAGTGGTCTGTGGAGGTATAGAGTTAGAATAAAGAGTTAAAAAGCATGTCTGTGGGAGAGAAAAGGGCTGGTTTGAGGAGAGGGCTGTGCCAGAAGAGGGAAGGCTGCCAGTTGGGAGGGTTGTGGGTCTGGTTGAAGTTGTTTAGGAACTGGGAGGCTACAGAGCAGGGAATCATTTGTGGACTTGAATTTATCAATAGAGGAGGGTAGAGGGCCAGGGATTTGGCTCAGTGGCTCAGCTGCTTGCCTTGTGAGCACAAGGGCCCAGGATCAATCCCCAGTACCACAAAAAGAAAAAAAATAGAGGAGGGTAGAGGCGGGTAAAGGCGTGATGTTTGGTCAACTGTGGGAATAGGAGTTTTGTGGGGTTAGGAGGCTTTTGTTCACTGAGATGAATTTGGAGAAATGAGAGTGTGGAATAGAAAGAGAGTTGCTCACAGATGGTAAAAACAAAAAAGGGCTTGGATATAAGGAACATCTGACCATTTGCCGTTCCTCTGGAGGAAGTTATCAGGGCCTCAGAATTTGGATACTGAAAGTACGCTAAGCTGACAAGCAAGATCCATTTTTAGTCTGTACTGGGGCCACATGGAAGTAGAGTAAAAGATCATTTGGGGGAGTTTAATATATCCTGCTGGAAGAAAGCATCCCTTCTAGTCAGAGGGCAGGAGGTCCCTCTACTTTGTGGTGTTCTCAAATAGAGAATGGGAAAGAAAGAAAAAGGGCCAGGAAGGAAAAAAAAAAAAGGGCAGTGCATCAGATTTCTCTGGCTGCCAATAGAAAGCCAATTGTGCCAGAATCTTGCCTTCCCAGGAGTGGCAATAAATTAGCAGATGGTTGTAGATGTGTGGTTTGAGGTCTGGCAGGATTGTCCCAAGAATGGAGTTTATAAAATGGGAGGGTTTGGGGGCAAGGGAAGGGAGAGTTGGTTACCCAGTTAGGCAGTTGGGTTCAAAAGTTGCCTCCAGAGGTTTTAAGTGTTCATCAAAGTGTAGCCTTGGCCAGAACTTTGCAATCATGCTACAGAGGGAAGTCAAGCCTACACAAACAGCTCCTCAGGAAGGAGAGGTAATGGGGTCAGAGGAGGCACTCAGGATCTAGGAATAAGCCTGGACTGTGCTGCTGCTACCAATTGCTTCCTAGGTTGCAAAAGAGCCCCAGCTCTCAGCTCCTGCTCCTGAGTTTCAGTGTCAGGTGAGTGGGAAAGAGGGAAATGAACTCTCCAATCCAAGCAGGATTATTATTTTTTTCAGCTTTAATTGAGTTTATTGGTACATTTTAGGGATACAGTACAGTTACATTCATTGTTGGGATCTTGTACCTCTACATGACAAGTCCAAGCAGGATTATTGTTAAACCTTTGAGGGACCTCTCTATGTAAGCAGAACAGAGAAAGTGTCCCTTTGAAACTAAAAGTCTTTTTTAACAGCATTTTTTGGCAGGCTTGTGAGAGGATGAGTAGGAGAAAGAGTGGGCTTGTGGCTTGCTCAATGTGTTCTCTGTAACCTGCTGACATGCCCTTAGGGGACTGTTTGTGGACTGCTGATGTGTATTCTGCAACCTAAGTAAAATGAAACCTACATTTCTCTAAGATGGCAGGTAGACTCATTCAAACTGGCATGGCAGGTGAAGGAAGCTTACTTGTGTAAGGTCACAGAGCAAGATAAGGACAAACCCCTAACTAGAATCTGTGTCTTTCAATCTTGAGACAATTCAGTCTGGACCTCTCCACACAGTTGATAAAACTGTATGAATTGTATGCATGAATTGTACCAGAGACTTCTGACTCTTACACAGAAGGCAGGAGTGACACTTCAGGGGAAGGCCAATTCTGCTCTTAATGCTGAGTTTCTTATTACTACTACGCCTGCAGGTTTTCTGCAGGCATAATAACATCTTTACAGTGATCAACATGTGATCAACCAATGTGAATTCTGGGAAGGCTGTTAAATCAAGTCCATGTGCCCTGGCCTTAGTCATGTACCTCCTCTGAGCCTCCATTTCCTTACATATGAGAAACATATTGTCACAACATTTTTGTAAGCATTAAATGAAATAATACATGTTAAGAGCCTAGAAGAGCACCTGAAAGATATTTAATAAATGATAGCTTGGTGAATATGATAATAATATTGACTTCCTGAAAAGCCAAAGATGATGGTGATGATGGCAGATTACTTAGAATTACAAATGGGCAAAAGTGTCAGAATGTATAATAGGCAAGAGGTTGCTCCTATGTAGGGCCTCTCATAGAGGGAAAGTTCATAGCTGGCAGTCATTGTCCCTTCCGTAAAGACTAATAAGACTACTACTACCAGTAACTGAATTTATTTAATGGCGCCAAAAGATACAGGACCCTACTGGAAACTAGGTGTTAGGTAGCCTTATTGTTCACAATTTTTCTTCCGCTTGTAGTTTGGGAAATAAAATCATCCTTAAACAAGCACCGTCAGTGATTTAGGCCCACTTACACCTCAGTGATTTGCATACTGTACAGTACACTGACCTAGAAGCCAGTTATTCCTGGACTCAAACCCCAAAACTTGTATTTACTAGCAGTGCTTTCTTGAGCAAACTATTAAACTTATTTACCACATATGAGAGGCAGCATAGTATAATGGCTAAGACTGTGAATACTAAGGCCAGATAGTCTAGACTCAAATTTGAGCAATGGCATTTTCTTTTCTTTCTTTTTTCTTTTTTTGATACTTGGGATCAAACTCGGGTCCTTGTGCTTTCCAGGCAGGCGGTGGATCCACTGAGCTAAATCCCCAGCCCCCAGCAGTGGCATTTTCTAAGTATAAGTGAATTCTCTAACTTCTGGAAACTTCAGTTTCTCTATCTGTCAAAAGGAGATAATAATGGAATTGGTCATACTGAATTGATATAGGTTTTAAATGAGTTAATATTTGCAAAATAAACATATATTATCTGAGTTTGATAAACAATTAATTTAGTAAAATCTTTCTAGCAAGATTTTTTATTATTAACTCAAAGAGTTTGGAAGAAGTCAAATGTACTGAGTCTGTGTGATTCTGATATACTTCAAAAACACCTTTAAAAATATCTGGTTATAAGTAGATCCTCAGTAAATATTTTTTCTTTAGACTTGGAATTTGAAGGCTTGGGTGTGAATCTTGTCTCGCTCCAAGTTGATAAAGATGGCAGGGAAATAGAGGCACAGGCAGACAAAGTCACAATTCAGTATAAAGCCACTGAAAGTTATTTTATTCTGCCCAGAGTTCAAGCTAGGCTTTGCCCTATTGGCAGGCATATTCTTCACAATTTCCCTCTATGTCTTCCTTTATTTTCCTCTAAGAGCTGAGATCTCAGAGAAGCTCAGCTAAAAAGTACTAGGCTAATGTACTAGCCTTATAGAAGAACATTTTGGAAAAGTTCCATCCCTCCTAATAAGTAATTTCTCATCTGGCTGATATCTGGGGTCTCTGATCGAAACTGCATATAGACAGGTGAGAACAGGCAAAGAGCAAAGGTCATTTGAGATCCCTCCTCAGGCAGATGTCACCTAAATTAGGATGAGTTTGAGGAGGAGTATAAACAGACAGAAGTAGGAGGGGGCACCATCAATCACTGTCCAGGCTTCCCACTGCCTGTGGTAATAACCAATGGAAAAAAAAAGAAGCCTTTTCAGGAGAGACAGAACTAGCACTAAATCAACTTAATTACTGGATGCCACTTTATAGTGAATTATGTTTCAGTGCCTGCTAATATGCCCACACAGAGACACACACAGACACACATACACACACGTGCACACACCTCTGAACATTCTGGCTTTTTGCCTCCTCCCCAACCTCATTCCCCAAACCCAACATCAAACTTTATTATTTACGTATCAAGAATTTTTGTTAGTACATAAGATCCTAATGACATAATGGACAATGTGAAATAGGAAGAAAGGGGCTAAAGGTGTAGGGAAAGTGGGAAGAGTAGGGGAAAGCTAATAAGGGAAAAGAAAAAAATAGGAGAAAATGAAAAAATGGAAATGAAGTGTTTATAAAGGGGGAAGGGAGGAGGGGTGAAGGGAGGGCAGGGACAAGGGGAAAAAATGAGAACCAAGACCTGTCATGTAAAGGTACAAGATCCCAATGATGAAGGTAACTGTATATGTACCAATAAACTCAATGAGGAAAAAATAAGAATTTTTGTGATAAAAAATAATGTCCATATTCCAGCATCTTGTCTCTCCACAATTTTCTTTACCTCTTTCCTTAGGCATTTCCTACAGGCCTGCTAAATGTCAAGCATACCAAGTCCTTCCCTGCAGAGATTTGAGGAGACAGAAACAGATGAGATACACTATCCTACACCAGCATCTACCTGCCTGCAGTCCCTAGACTAGTGAAAACCAATCTCTCTACCTTGGTCTGGACCTGCTCCTTCCTACTTCCTCAAGCCCTACTATTCCATTAATTGTCCATCTTCTCTCCTCTAACCCCAACCTCTACCCTGGCTACTTCTCCATGTATGAACAAGTTCAATCAGTTCTCATCTTTAGAAAAAAGAAAGGGAAGGAAAAGGGAAAACAAATGGAATGGGAGAGGAGGAGAAAGGAGGGAAGGATAAAAGAGAGGAAGAAAAGGGAAGAGAAACAAAGGGAAGAACAAAAAAAGAAATCTTTCTCAAGGCTCTGCACTTCTCATGACCTACCTTCTCTCTTGTCTTTTGTTAAACTTGCACATAGACTTTTGGATAATCTATTCCTTTTTTTTTTCTTTTTTGGGACAGGGTCTCACTATGTAGTTGAGACTGCCCTGGAACTCACTATGTAGCCCAGGCTGGTCTCCAACTCACAGGAATCCTCCTGCCTCAGCCTCCCGAGTGCTGGGATTAAAGGCGTGAGCCACCATGCCTGGCTTGGATAGTCTATTCCTACTCTCATCTCTTGTTCACTCCCATCATTACCACTATGATGTACCCAGTTTCCTGTTCCATGGAAGGCCTCAGAGATATCTCAAATGACTTTTATGTTATGAAAGTTAATAAATCTGAGTTGACCCTAGTTGGTCTTTTTTTGTGTCTTGTACTGTTATCTCTTTCTGCACCATTGACTTTCTCTGGATTCTTACCATGCTATATATGCTTTCTACCTCCTTCCATAGCTAGTCTTTTGTATTCTACTATGTGAATTTTTGTCCAAATGTCTATTTCTTGGAGGCTAAACTTCCCTGGGGTACCAATCTTAGCTCTTTTTACATTTTACAACAACTTCTTTAAGAAATAACATTCATCCCATGCTTTCAACTAATCCCTCTACAATAATCACCGAAATGCCTGAGCCTGTCTCCTAGATTTTCACCCAAGCTCTAGACAAATAAAAGAATAACAACTGGCACTGAGCAGTTGCAAGGTGCCTGGAACTCTGCCTAAAACTTTCCATAACTTTTCTCATAGAATTTTTACAAAAGATTTAGAGGGGCAGGACTAACTCATTATCTCCACATTTTAATTATTGTAGAAAGTGAAGCTTAAATTGCATAATTTGCTTACCTAGTCGTACAGCTAATAAATGGTAGAATTGTTTTGAATCTAGGTAGGTCCAATTTCAGAGTCTTTGTTCTCACCTACTTTGTTTTATGAGGCAGAGAATGATATCATGATGTCCCAGGAGAATGGTACAAAATTCTTCAAATGGAGAGCTTCCATTCAGTTTAGGCAGATGAACATGGGAATTAGAGAAAAATTCAAGGAGTGAGAGAATGATCACTGGGGAAAAAATTGGACTGTGGCACTAGTGAATAAATAACTTTACAGGCTAAAGGAACAAGAAAAAAATCTAAGGCTTATTATCAGAAAAACACAGTACTCGTGCCAGACAAAAGAGTTTGGTTTTAATTTCAGAATATTTTTCTTATTACAGTCTGAATGATGGATATGAGCAAGAGACTGAGGCAAAGAGATTGAGAGGCTATTGCAACAGATGAGGCAAAAGGTCTTGAACTAGGAAAATGCCCTGAGGTAGAAGAGGGACAGATTCAGTCAAAATTCATAAGGAAGTAAAAGTTCTCCTGGGAGAATAAAAAACATGGGTAGGATGGGTGATAAGGATTATTCCATGTTCTGGCATTCAGAGTCTTTATCCTCAGGTTCGGAGGGGAACAGAGATAAAGTTATGGTGCCTTAGTTATTTTTATCTCATTCCTGAGTCAAAATACCTGACACCCAAAGTTAAAGGTGAAAGGCTTATTTGGTTTACAATTAATAGAGGTTTCCATCCATAATCAGCTGACTCCAAGGCAGAGTGACACATGACAGAGGGGCAACAGTTTGTGGTGGACCAAACGTAGCAAAGCAACAAGGGACATTAACAGCTTCTTCCTGCCCTTTTATCTTATATAGATGTCACCTAAATTAGGCTGAGTTTGAGGAGGATTATAAACAGGCAGAAGTAGGAGGGGCATTCACACTCTTAATACTAGAGCCCTCAGGCCTAGCAGTGCACCTTGAATCTATCACATACTCCAGATTCAGCTACTTCTGAAATAGCATGAGGCTTTGGGGAGACATCTAAACATAAAGCATAACATTCTGCCCCTGCTCCCCAAAGACTCATGCATATTCTTTATGCAAAAAAGCATTTAGTGCATCTCTAAGAGCTGCCAAATTCCTAGCCCTTTCAGCACTGCTGAAAACTACAAGTCCAAAGTCCCCTCTGAAATTTAAGACAAATTCTTAGCTGCAAACCTCTGCACAAATGAAAAGAAAATTAAACACTTCCATCATTCAAAGGCACAAGACAGATATTTTCCTTCCAAAAGTTACAAACAGGGGGATATTAAGGATGGGATGAAAGCAAGTCCAAAATTCAGCAAGACAAACATTAAATCCCACAGTTGCACTTCCAGCATCCCCAGGAATCTGTAACAAGTGAACTCCAAAGGGCTTGGGTGGCTCCACCACTACAGCTCCACAGATGGTTGTAGCTCCCACAGCTTCTCTCTTGAGCCAGCTCTGCTCCATCCTTGTAGCTTTCCTCAGGAGATTCATTCTAATGGCTTATCCAAGCTTTTGAGGTCTCCACTGCACCTCTGGCTTCATACTCACAGCTTCATACACTGCCCTTTCAGGGACACACTACCAAGCTTCCCAAACATCCTTCTGAAATTTGGGTGGAAGCCTTCCTGACCCCACAACTCTTGTATTCTGCATATGTCTGAAACCAGCACTACACAGTTGACACCAAGGTCTGCTGCCAGCTGGAGCAGTAGCCAGACTACCTTCTCTCTTGGCTGTAGGCGTCCAGAGCCTATGAATAAAATTCCAAGGAATAACTTCCCTAGGCCACCTCCTCCATTCTGGAACATGGTACTCTGGAGCTCTCTTCTCAAACCAAAGACTTCCACTTTTGCAATTTTGAGGTTGCAAAGTATAGAGTCCTGCTACTTCTTGTGATGTCTTCAGGACATGTTTTCTATTCTCCTGTTTCTTCTCAGCAATCAAGATATCCTATGCTATATCTTTGCATTCCAAAACTTGAATGGAGCATTGTTTCTGGCCAAACTCAAAATGTTTTAAATCTTTCTGCTGGGCTCTTTGCTCTTGATTCTCAACATAAATCTGGCTAAAAGCTCCCAACAGTAGCCATGCCACTGCCTCAACAATTGACTGCCTTGAAATTTCTTTTGCCAGATTAATTTGTCCACCATCCTTAATCTCAGTCTCAGGCAAAGTTTCTTGATATGAGCAAAATGCAGACAAACTTTCTGCCAAAGCATAACACACATTGTCTAGAGTCCGGCAGCCAATGAAGTCCTTCTTCCCAGCAGAAGCCTCCTGACCCTTTTCTTTACCACTTTTCTGATATTCTGAGCTGTGCCCAGAATCTCCCATGCCTAAGGCATTTCAGCTCTTTTTTACAGCACTCTCCAAATCTTTCCTAATTCTTCCCCTTCTCAGAAACCAGTTCCAAAGGCTCTTGGGGCACATGGCCGGGTAATGTCACAACAATGACCGCAATACCCTTGTACCAAATTCTGTGTGAGTTACTTTTCTCTCATTGTTGAAAGAAAATACCTGATGTCCAAAGTTAAAGGAGGAAAGGTTTATTTAGCACACAGTGCATAAAGCTTTCAGTCCATAATCTTCTAACTCCAAGGCAGTGGCTCAAAGCAAAGGAGTGTTACAGAGTAGAAACAGTTCATGATGCCCATGAGGTAGCAAAAGCAACAAAGGACTTAAACAGAATCTTCTTGCCCCTTTTATCTTATTCAGACCACATAGAGCTGACAGTGCATTCACCCTTAATCCTAGTGCCCTCAGGCCTAGCAGTGCACCATCAATCACACACTAGATTCGGCCACCTCTGGAATAGCCTGAGGCTTTGGGGGAACAGTTAAACACAACCCATAACACATGGGCTACAGCATTTCTGCCCTATAGCATGAGGAGAAGGTGTGCAGGTTCATTCATTCTTCAGGAATCTAGAACTGACTTGTAACCCCTGAAGGATGTTATTTTTTTCTTTAGGAAATAAGGCAGTAGTTGTGGTGGAGGTGTTTTGTCAATTGGGAACTATGCCTTTCACAGTATAGTATATTCAATTGCTAGGAGCCACAGTACTTTTCCCAAGAATTCTCAGCACATGGAATGGTCAGGTTAGGGAGGGAAATCCAGGTCTGGCTGAGGCATGGAGAGTCAACTATTCCCCACAAAACTTTAGGAGACCCTTGATGCTGGGACAGAGATATCTTTTCAAAGAAAGAACTGGAAGAATGAATGTTCAACTTGTACCAGGAGTCACATATAGACAGTGGGATAAGGACTGGTAGAAAGTAGAGGGTATTATAGTTGGGAGACTTTTGCTATACTTTTTTTTTTTTGGCTTTTTGAGACAGGATCTCACTGTGTAGCTGAGACTGACCTGGAACTCACTATGTAGCCCAGGCTGGTCTCGAACTCACAGGGATCCTCCTGCCTCAGCCTCCCGAGTGCTGGGATTACAGGGTTGCTCCACCACTCCCAGCTGACTTTTGCTATACTTTATATTTTTAATTACTTCATGTTTTATATTGTTTATGTTTTGTTATCTGGTTGGGTAAGACAAAAGTAATCTCTGATGCAATAATTGATGAGATCCAGGCACCAACTGTATGCCAGTTACAGGCATATGTGGGCTTGATGCGTTTCTGGTGAACTTCCATACCACACCTAAGTACCTTGTTGCACCCATTATACCAGATGACCCAGAAAGGTGTGGCATGAGACAGGACTGATGCAGTACAAGCTGCTTTTCAGGACTCAAAAAGGGCAGTAGTGCAAGTAAAAGCCCTCTAAGTCACTGACCCTACCCTGCCTTTTATTCTAACTGTGAATGTGGATGAGGTTGGGTTTGGCTGGGGCTTATTGCAGAAACAAGGTAAGTGGAAGCACCCTATTGGTTTTTGGTCACAGTTGTGGAAAGGAGCTGAGAGCAGGTATAGCCTGATTGAGTAGTTAGCAGCATTATATGCTGCACTGCATGCCTGTGAAGGGATCACGAGAAAGCAGGCTGAGGAAGTGCAGACTAGGTACCCAAAAGAGCTCTGGGTCCACATATGGGTGTCTCACCCCAGGAGTGGAGGGCTCAGGCTCAAAGCTGGCAAGATGAGGAACATATCTACAGCAGAGAGACTCCTTTTAGGCCAGCCCATTGGTGATCAAACTGGCAGTAGTTTTGGAACCCATGATGTATACAGCCCAAGAAACCATACAGGATGATGGATTACAGGTTATGACCCCTACACCTATGTGGAAGGGAAAGAGGTACACGTAGCTGGGGCCTGGTATACTGACGGCTCTAGTCAAGGCACAACCTGACAATGGATGGCAGTTGCTCCAGCCCATTACAGAAATACTCTGGTTTGAGATTAGAACAGGTAAATCGAGCCAATGGGCAGAGTTGGGGGCAGTATGACTACGTGTCATGCGTGAGGACGAATTTCTGCATGTTTTCACAGACAGTCGGGCAGTATTCTGAGGGTTGACCCTCTGATTATCAACCTGGGCAGCCCAAGACTGGCAGATAAGACATCAACCCCTATGGATCACTGAGTTATGGTGAGACTTGTGGGAGTATGACCAGACTATAACACATGTTTTGTACCATGTCTTAAGGCATAAGCTTCTCCTCTCACCAGGAAATAATTTAGCAGACACCTTGACAAGCGTAGCAGTCACTGTGGCTCTTATGACACTGCAGCTCCATAAGAAAATGGGACACATAGGGAACCACACCATGCAATCTGTAGCATATCATTGGCACTTGGATTAGACTCCTATAGAGACAAGAGTGGCAATGAAGGCATGCTCTAAAAGCACTCATCTGGCCACTTAAAGGAGGAGGGTGCCCATACAATTGAGTGCAATATTGAGAGCACCACATCCCCTGCAGCAATGACAGGTAGATTACATTGAGCCCCTGCCTCTCTCACAGGGACACAAGTATGCTCTAACTGCTGTGAATGCCACCATGGGTGTAGGCCTTGCCTACTCCATCCATGCCCTCTGCTGAACAGGCATTACAATGGTTGAATGCACAATATGAGGTGCAGCTAGGAACAGTGTCTGATTGGGAAAGCCAGTTTACAGGGACCTAGGTGCAATGATGGGCCAAAGACAATGATATCACCTGGCACTTTCATGTGTCCTACCAGCTGCAAGCTGCTGGTATGATTAAGTAATAGAACAGACTCTTGAAAACTAATCTTGCCTATTTGGCTCCAAAGTTTATCAGGTGGGTACGAGCCTTACCACAGGCTATTTAATTGCTCAATAACCAGCCCCAGCATATGAGTGACAGCCCATTGGATCACCTTCTGAAAGCTCAGCCAACTCATCTACATATTCAATGGACAGATCAATGCCCTAAGGTGGTAAAAGGGACTTTAATCCTCCTTGTGCTGGAGCCTATATGAGCAGGGATCTAGTACCAATGGACTTGGAAGCAGCCCATAGAAACCCTCCTGGGAAATTGAGTGTTTTTCTTGGAGGTCTGAGGGGAGAGGCTGTGCCGTGTCACAGAGGTGTCACCACGGATTTTGACATGGCCCCTGAAGGCCTTAGCATGCTCCCCAGCCAATACTGGGGCCACCATTCTAAAGGGAAGTGACATTGTAGCTGCTTGGTCTATTCCCCAGGACTTGATAGAACTGGCTCCAACCCACTTGCCTCTAGAAGCAATGGTGACTCTGGTCTGGTATTCTCAACTGGGAAGTAGGATGATTCTGACCACTATTATATCACAGGATGAGCATGTGGCCTACATCCTTCACAAAGGGCAAGACCTCCCTATGATGGTTTCTCTTTCTGCCTTATCCTTCCGACAAGGATGAGTCAAGCCAACAGCATTATCTCCTGGGTACACACATTTGCTCATGCGCCCCAACACTCACATTGTTGGGTGTTCATGGAACTCTAGACAGACACAGCTGAGTGCCTTCCATGGAGAAATGCACCAGTGTCCACGCTCAGTTGGACAGGCTGGTAACAACAGAACCAGACTGCATCTTCCTGGGATCAGCAGTTCCAGGCTGTTAAGATGCTGATCCAGAAGAGCACAACCACCCCACAGGGACTGGGGCCTATGATGTATAATGGCTGGGGGTGGATGAATGGTTACCAAGTAATGTTGTTAAATGTCACTCCACTATGTATTGGACAGCTTAATGCATCAGTAGGGAATCAAACCACGGGATGGATACCACTGAGCGTGTGTAATGACATGTTACAAGTAAATGACAAAAATGCTTAATGGAATGGCCATAAGTTCATAGGTACAGTGCCCACTGATTGGCCCATTGTGGATGCCTTATGGGTCTATGGCACTATGAGTTGGTTATACCTTTATGCACACTGGAAGGGATGCTGCCCCTGGACATTTCCCTATATTACAGGCACCATCAGGTCCACTTGACAGGCACACTCCATAATTGGGATGCAGTGTATCACAGATAGCACCAAGTTAAGCAGGTGGCCTGGTGGTTCTATCCTATGGCAGTGCTAGTACCAAAGGAAGGGACTATAGACTTAGCACTCCAAGTTAAAGCTCCGGCTAATCACATGGTAGAGACCCTGAATATCACATGCCAGTCTTTGATGTTGCTCATGGATGAAATGTCCCAGATGAGAAAGGTGGTGTTAACGGAACTGCATGGCTCTGGACTTACTGACTGCAGCACAGGGAGAAATTCATGACCTCCTACCTGTAGAATGTTGTGTTTTTATTCCTGACCACTAGACTCAAGTACAAGTGGCCTTGTGAGAAATAGATCCAGAGGTGTCTGCCATCCAGGACTTGCAAGAAGACCCTTTGACCCAATGGTGGGAATCCCTGAGATCCACCTGGTGCAGGGTGGCTCTCAGCAGCACTGCAATAGCTGTGGGGGTGGTAATTATGTTAATATTGCTGTTGTGGTCTCTAAGCACAAGTGGCAGCCCTGTGTGAGGTGGGATGTGGGAGCTGTTGCAGAATATGTCAGTCAAAGCCTGTGTGTCTGAACACTCCCAGAGGAGATGACCCTATAATTAGTGCAGGTGCACAATGGGCTTACTTATATAACCATAAATCAACCACACATGTGCATGTGCAGTATAGACATGCAAGGTCATGCAGCTGTTGTTATTCAGTATGCCTCAGTATATGACAATGGCAATAATAATTGCTGGAAAAATAAAAAAGCTTTGCTGCTGCTGTTTGTTGCCAATGTTGGCCCCATGCACTTTCTTTGATTTAAGACTTTCATTTGAAAAAGCACCCCTTCAACCCCTTGAACCTGACACCTTACTGTACCTTTGGGTCCATCTTTACTGTGAACTTTCTCCCTCTTCTCTAGTAGTGTTAAGGGCAACAGCAACCTCTTGTTTCTAATCCTCATAATAGTTTGTTCAAGGGATCTGGAATTTTGAGGTTGAGCCCTGATCCACTCACTCTGCTATATAGGGAGATGCTGCTCTCTGCTGGTGGTGAGGTGCATCTGTTTCAAAACTCTCCCACAGAACTGTGGATCTGGCTCTGTGGCAGTTATAACTGTTCATTTATCTTCCAAATTTCACCATGGCTCTTTTGGGACTGAAATTACCCAAATCCACCAACTCCAAGGACACTGAAACACTGCCTCTGGTCTCTGGTCCTATGGATAACTCTGACTAAAAGACATTCCTCAGCATTCTGATCATATACCTATCCTTCCTACGTTCCATTCAGAAGGGATTAAAGACATTTGCACAGCAGGCAGGAGCAAGGACTAGATGCTTATAGGTGGCAACACCTGGACTAAATGGACAGTCATCCCAGGAAGCCCCCAAAGACACAAGTGGAGCGGGTTCTTATGTGTGTCCCAGAAAGAAGTTCACAGAGAAGTACATGCCTTCTGCCTAATTCTGTTATGTTAGGGAACCATGCCCCAGTAAAATATGAGTCACTGGGAATTTTGATAGCCTTGAACTTAGCCTGATTCCTTTCATAAAATTTCCCTCCATGATTCCCTTTTGAGTGATGATAGCTCTGATAGAGCCAAAATACAATATATTTTCTTTATTGAGTGAGCATAGGCATGACACTGAACCACAGTATTAATTTAATGCTCATTTTAACATAGCATTCTAGGAAGATATGTGCCATTACTATTTCTATCTAACAGACAACTGAAGCACAAAGTGATTGAGTTTCTTGCCCAAGATCATGCAGTAAATTACACATGTACTTAAATCTAAGAAATCAGACATCAGAATCTGAATGCGTAACCAGCCTCTTGCAAAGAGCGACCATGTCGTTCAATGTAGAAGTGCTGCTGGGTGTGTTGGCACACACCTGTAATCTCAGCATCTGGGAGGCTAAGGCAAAAAGACCACCATGAGTTTGAGACAATCCTGAGCTACATAGCAAGTCTAAGGCCAGCCTGAACTACATAGGAAGACCTTGTCTCAAAAAAAAGCAAAAAACAAAGCAAAACAAAAACAACAACAAACAAATCACTATAGAAGTGTTCCCAGACATAATCATTATACCTTCTCCACAAAGATTAGACTCCTCCTTAAGGCACAGAAGAATTTGGTAGTGATTGTGTAATTGAAATTATTTCTCATTGTTTTATACCTTTCTATATTTCTAGCTTATTAACTACAGGCTTAGAAAAAGAGAAACTCAGCTGCACTTGTTACAGACAGTAAACTTGGCTCACTTACCTTACCAACTCTGAAACTCTAAGTATAACCAACTGCTGTTTTCCAATCTATCTTTGCTACGGCCCTACCCCAGATCATATAACTAATAGCCTGTCAGTATCTGCTTGAGCAGCATACCTTCAAACATTTCTATAGGACTCATTGGCATTTACAAAGAAATAGTGCAGAACCAATTCTCTAATCCCTGAGCACTTGAGGAGGCAGCCTCGCTACAGAGGTCATCTTTTGCAGCTACATCTCTTCAAGAAATCTGAAAATAATTACTTAAGGAAATAATCTGGTCCTACCACAGCTACCATAGACAGCTACCACTGTCTATTTATGTTCACTTAACATAAACATAACATGTTCACATAACATAACAGCTACCACTGCCGGCTGCTCTACTTGGACTGCCTAAAGCACATTTCCATCTTTTAGCCTTGTGTTCAACCGTACTTATCTGAGATGAAAAACTGAGAACAATACAAAAGAATTCCATTTAGATTTCCCCACCCAAAGAATTCTGCAAGATGAATTATTAACTACCAACACATGGGGGAAATATTAAATGAAGTGGGGATGCTTAAAGCTGTCCTAAAATGCCAGCTGAGGAGTGATTGATGAAGTTTACTAATGCTTGCAATTTATCCATATTCTAAATGCCAATTTGAACACAATCATCCTAATTTTCTTATGCTCCCTCCTTTCTCTCTCAGTCTCCCTTCGCCATCTTCTAGTCCTCACAGTGACCTCAGCCTGGGCTCTTTTCTTGATCCATGCACCACATCCTGCCTTCATTACCTAGTTTGCACTTCTTATTCCTTTCCTTCAATATTAAATTTGGCAATAACTGTGGTTCTCTTTATTCTATATGTTTCCTTCATATTGCTTGGAGACCCCAAATCAAGGATTACTGCTGCTATTTTCCTAGGCAGTCAAGTGCTACTGAGAACAGCTGTCAATCTCATGTTTTCTTCTCTAACTTAAAAATTTATGTTCTTCAGCCCTACCTGGCCCTTAACGATTGCTCAGTTAGTTGCTAGTCAACTTCCTTTCCTATTCCTTGAGTGAGAAGTTGTCACCTGGTTGCTTTGATGTCACTGTTGCTTTGAATTGCATGTGTAAAGGCTATATATATATATAT
>NW_022900951.1:49805134-49811837 GCF_012274545.1 Fukomys damarensis | reverse complement strand
AGAAAAAAAGAAGAGTTTCAAGTTAGATTGATATGAGTTTGAATCTTGATCTTTTACTTATTGATTGGATAAGTCAATGGTATCTCTTAATCTTCATTATCCTCTCCTATAAAATGTGGAAAGTACTATTATGTGGAATCAAACTAATTTCTTAAAAGAAATATCTGACAACAGAAGGAAGGAAGCAGAGATTGAGAACATCCAACTCAAAATCAGTGGGATAATGAGTCAAGCCACATTTGTGCCTTCTCTGGCTAAAACACAGTTGAAGGTATCCAATCACAAGACAGAAGCAAAAGCCCTCTGACTAGTCAAAAGCATAGAAATGCAACTAAAACCAAGAAAAGCACCGCTTGTAGAAGGAATGAGAAGCACGCTTAGTGGAACATTCAGGTCTCCCTCCCCGCAAACAACTTCCTCACTGGAAGAAGGGAGAACAGATTGTAGGAGGGTAACAAGTTCATGGATTAGTATACACAACCAACCTCCTGGACTCAACCACAGAGTTGTGGGGCTCAGTCCCTGCTCAGCAACTGCTCCAAGAAAAAGTTTCTCTGTGAATACACAGGAGAAGAGCACACTGATTGAATTCTGGCTGTTATATAAATAGATCTGAGAAGACTTGTGTTTTGGTATCTGTGAGGTTTTCTTTTTTCTCTCTTCCATTTTATTCTTTCAACTAATATATACATGACAGGGGTTTATCCATTTGAATAGAAGAATAATAATTAAGTAGGGCTTTAATTTAACTACGATCTTTCATGAACATGTCAAAATAGCTGTTACAAAAATTATATATAGAAGGGCTGGGGATTTAGCTCAGCGGTTCGGTGGCCTGCCTTGCAAGCGCAAGACCTGAGTTCAATCCCCACCCCCCCCAAAAAATTATATATAGAAGATTCAAATGCAAGGTTTCCATCAGCATATTAATTGGTTCTGATATTCTCACAGCTTCCTTCAATCTCCAGTTGTACTTCCCTTTTTCTTCTGCTATTTTTCTGCCCCTGGACATATCTCAAACCCTATCCGAGACAACCCTTCACTCAAAATACAAAAAATAATATAAAAAAATCTATCTCATTTCTTTTTGACATTTGCTGTTATTTTATTTTATCTTTTTCTGCTTTTTAATAATTATTTTTTTCTTCCATATTCCTTCCTTATCCTCTACATTCTAGTCTATTTGTCTTTAGTATATCATAGTCATTCTGTGCGTGGGGGTAAAGGATGACATTATTAAGACAATTTTTAAATTACTTGGTTGATATATGTTGGCTTTGCAGAAGCTGATATAAGAGGAAGTGTTTCTTCCTTGCAATTCAGCGACCAGGACTGAACACATTACATTGAATGGGTCGAAGAGGTGTGTAAGTACCAATGTCAAGGTCAAATATCAAACAAACACACTAAAGGAATTTCCACAGCAGTTTTTCTACCCTAACTGATTCACAATCATCAGCACAAAAACAACGAAATCATCAGAAAACAAGACACCAAGATACCTCCAAAAATTCTTAACTCATTCTCCAAAAACTGCTATGATGGGAACTGAAGTAGAGGAAGCCATGGGCAAAGAACTAAAAATGAAGTA
This sequence comes from Fukomys damarensis, assembly GCF_012274545.1. NCBI lineage: Eukaryota > Metazoa > Chordata > Mammalia > Rodentia > Bathyergidae > Fukomys > Fukomys damarensis. The sequence goes on along the minus strand of NW_022900951.1, from coordinate 49,810,246 downwards.
GCTAAAATGTTTGAAAAGATCAATGAAGAAGCAAACGAATCCTTAAGATGTTAAGTGACCTCACATAGGATGCAAATAAATAAAGGATTTACTTAATAAAATGTTCAATGAACTTAGAGAAGATACAGACAAAAGGCTGATTGAATTAAAGAAGACAATACAAGATATAAATGACCATTTTAGCAAACAAGTAGAGATATGAAAATAAATTAAATAGAAATCAAAAATATGTTAAGTTCAAAAAAAAGAAAAGAAAAGAAAAATATTTTCACATTAAAAAAAGAATTTGATAAGTTCTTTTGAAAGTATGGATAACAGAATCTACCAATGCGAGCAGAGGATGTCAGAAGTAGAAGACAAGGCTGATGTATAAGATCATATGATAAGCTAAAAATAATAAAACATAATGGAAACCAGAACCAGCAGCTTGTAGATGACTCAAAAAACACCTAAGAATTATAAGAGTCAAGGAAAGATTAGAAGATGACACAAAAGGTTAAAAAACATTAATGAAATCCTAGCAGAAAATTTTCCTAGAGAAATAATTCAAGGTCCAAGTAAATGAGCATAAAGAATGTCAAATAGTTGTAAGCATAAAAGAACTTCTTCACAAAACATCAGAGTTAAAATCCCAAAAACTCAGTATAAAGCTGATAGAGAAAATCTACAAGTAATTTATAAAGGCAAGCCTATCAACACAATAAAATTCTCAACACAAATATAAAGGCCAGGAGAACTTAGGGTGAAATTTTTCAAGTCCTAAAAGAAAGCAACTTTCAAGTCATATTAAAATTATCTTTCAAAATTAATGGAGCACTAAATATTTTCCACCACACAGAGTATCTAAAGAAACTCATCATCAACAAAGCTACACTGTAGAAGGTACTTAAAGGAATCCTAGGCAGAGTCAAAGAGAACAACATCACCAAATAGCCCAAAGGAAATGATATATCTAATTGGGGAAATAGTTAAACAAAAAGGAAAATGATAAAAATATCAGAAATGGGAAAATAATGAAATGAGAGGATTCAATAAACACCTTTCAGTAATAGCTCTCAATGTAAATAGTCTTATCTCCCCCACTCAAAAGACATATACTCATAGATTGGATCAGAAAACAAACGTAAGTATATATATCCTATAAGAGAAACACCCGATTCACAAAGAAGCAAATACAGTAAATGTAAAAGGACGGAAATGATACTCTGTTCAACACACGTCCAGAGGCAAATAGGAGTAGCTACCCTATTTGCAATCAAAGGGGACTTCAAGCCAAAATGGATTAGTAGAAACAAAGAAGGTCACTAAATACTTACAATGGTAACCATTCAACAGGAAGATAACAATTGGGAATATATATGTACCAAATGCCAGCACATCCAACTACACAAAACCAAGAATAATGGATATAAAAGGACTGACAGGCATCAATACAGTAATAGTGGTTGATAGTGGAGATTCTAATCCTAGTATCTCCATATTGATTTCCATAGTGTTTATACCAGTCTGCACTCCTACCAACAATGGAGAAGGGTTCCATTCTCCCCACATCCCTGCAACATTTGTTATTGGTTGATTTCTTGATAGCCACCATTCTTAGTGGGGTGAGGTGGAATCTCAGTGTTTTCATATACATCTCTCAAATGACCAGTGATGTGGAACATTTTTTCATATATTTACTTGATGCTCTTTCTTCTTTGAGAAATGTCTGTTTATTTCAGATGCCCATTTTTGAATCAGGTCTTTATATTTGTGGGGGCTGAATTTTTTGAGTTTTTATATATTCTAGATAATACTCCTTTGAGGAGCAGCTGGTACCCAGCCATCCTCTGCTGGGAATCTTTCCAAAAGAATTTTAAAAATCATACCACAGTGATGTATGTGCACCTATGTTTATAGTGGCACAGTTTCTTATAGCTGAAACTTGGAAACAGCTCATTTGCCCAACAGTTTGAGACTGAATAAAGAAGATGTGGTTTTTCTATAAAATGGAATACTACTCAGCCATAAAGAATGAGAAATTAGAGTCATTAATAGGAAAATGGATGCATATTGAAGTTATACTCAAGTGAAATAAGTCACACGTGTAAATACTGAATAGTTTCTCTTGTGTGAAAAACTATAATTTTAAATAAGTTCCTAATGGTATAATTAACAATGTGAAATAGGAAGAAAAGGGCTGAAGGTGTTGGGGAAGTGGGAAGGGTAGGGGAAAGGAAATAAGGGGAAAAATATGAGAAAATGAAAAAATGGAAACAAAGTCTTTGTAAACAGGGGAGGGGTGAGGGCGAAGAGAGGGCAGGGGCATGGGCAAAAAAATGAGAACCAAGATCTGTCATGTAAAGTTACAAGATCCCCAGTGATGAATGTAAGTGACTGTATGCCTAAAATGTACCAATAAACACAATGAGAAAAAAGTATATCCAAAGTTAAGACTATTTTGAGGGCAATTAATGGTAATGTGTCTTTTACCTTAATAGATTTTTTAAAAATTAAAAAAATTAAATAGAATTAAATTACACCATCCAATAAATTGATTTAACAGATACCTGCAATGTTTCACCCAATAAAATAATACACATCTTTTATGAATAACACAAAGAACTTTCTGTAAAATAGACCATATCTTAGACCACAAGGAATGCTTAAATGAATCCAAAAGAATTTAAATGATCTGCATATTTTTATTTCATAGAATGAAACAGAAAACAAAAGCAAAGGAAACCACAGAAACTATGCAAATGTGTGGCGATTATATAATACACTCTTGCACAAGCAATAGATCTTGCAAGAAATTAAAGTGTTTCTAGAATAAAATGACAATAGGAATACAACTAATCAAAACCTATGGGACACAATAAGGGTAGTTCTAAGACAGAGCTGTGTATGCTTACATTAGAAAAATACAGAGATCATGAATAATCTAATAATATACATTAAGGTGCTAGAAAAGCAAGAGCAATCTAAATATAAACCTTGTAGTAAGAAAAATACAAAGACCTGAGTGGAACTTATTGAAATTGAGACTGAAAAATACAAAGGATCAATGTATCAAAAACTGTTTTATTAAAAGATAAGATTGATAAGCCCTTAGACAAATTTATGAAAATAAAGAAATAAAACATTCCCATCAGTGCAATAGGAAAAAGGCAAAGTCAAAATGCACACCACAGAAATCCAGAGATTTATAAGAAACTGATTTGAAATCTTACATTCCGATGAACTGTAGAATCTAGAAGATATGGTTAAGTTCCTAGACTTATATGAATTAACACAACTGAAGAGGACATAAAACCTCTGGACATATTAAAAACACACAATGAAACAGAAGCAGTAAAAAAAAAATCTACCAATAAAGTCCAGGTACTGATGGATTCATTGTTGAATTTTACCAGAACTTCAAAGAAGTTGTAATGCCAATATTCTTTAATCTCTTCTATAAAATGAAATGGAAGGAACACCACCAAACTCATTCGTTGAAGCTAGTATTACTTTGATATCTAAACTAGAGTCAATAAAAATGAATACTATAAGGCAATTTCCTTAATGCACATAGCTGCAAACACTCTCAACAATTGCAAAAACCTGTTGGTACAATAATGGTTCTATTTTTGTATGTCAATAAATATTATATACCACATAAACAGATGTAAATTTGAAAATGACACAATCATCTCAATAGATACAGAAAAAGTCTTTGACAAAACGCAGCTTTCACTGATGATAAAAACCCTGATGAAAATAAGTAGGGAAGGACCTTATTTTAAACTGACAAGAGCCATCTATGACAATCCCACTGCCAATCTCATACTGAATAGGGATAAAAATGAAATCATTCCCTCTAAAATCAAGAAAAAGAGGACAGTGTCCGCTCTCACTCCTTCTTGTTCAATATAGAAAGTGAAACTTTAGCCAGAGCAATCAGGCAAGAGGAAGAAATAAAAAGGATTTGAATAGGAAAGAAGGAAATGAAACTATCCTTATTTGTAGATGATATTATTCTTTCCATATAAGATCCATAAAACTCCACAGGAAGACTGTTATATCCAATAGACAAATTCAGCATAGTGACAAGATACAAAATCAGCAGAAAAAAAATCAATAAAGTTAGTGTGCATTAGCAATGAACTTACCATGAAAGAAATCATGAAAACAATCCATTCATCATGGCTTCAAATAATTAAATAAATAGTAATTAACCTAACAAAAGAAGTGGAAGACTCTTATAATAGAAACTATAGTGCTCTGAAATAAGAGATTGTAGAGGACTATCTCATGGTTTCTCTTATATGAGAAACCCAAAATATAAATAAAGAGCAAAATAAAAGATAGATAATAGGCAATAGAGTGATATATCTTGCAAATAAGAAGCAGACCAAAAGATGAAGGCAGGGGGAAGAGAGGGGTGTGGAAGAGGATGAAAAAAGAATTAATATGTGTTATGTGCATGTACCAACTCCCTATGATGAGTGCAAACATTATACAAACATGTACCAATAAAAATAAAAATGTTGTAGTAGTGCCCCCAAAAAGAAAATGGAAATCTTCCTGTTATTGGATAGACAGAACCAATATTGCCAAAATGACCATACTACCAAAACTGACATATCGATCATGTGCAATTCCAATCAAAATACTATGAGCTTTTTTCACAGAATTTTAAAATTTACATGGAATCAGAACAAAACCAGAATAACCAAAACAATTCTAAACAAGGACAAAGACACTAAAATCTAGAACTTCAAGTTATACCACAAATTTGTCATAGTAAAAAACAGCACGATATATTCAAGATATGTTGACCAATGAAATAGAATAGAGGATGCAGAAATACCCTCAAGCACCTTCAGCCATCTGACTTTTGGCAGAGGAACCAATCTAAACACTTTAGAGAATACAGACTCTTTAACAAATGATTCTGAAAAAACTAGCTATTCACATATAGTACAATAAATCTGGATCTGTTATCTCTCACCCTGAACTAAAATCAAATCAAAATGGATCAAAAACCTAGATACAGGGACTGAGGATTTAGCTCAGAGGTTCTGCATCCTGCCTTGCAAGCACAAGGTCCTGAGTTTGATTCCAGTACCAAAAAAAAAAAAAAAAAAG
>NW_022900951.1:49791796-49805032 GCF_012274545.1 Fukomys damarensis | reverse complement strand
GCGAGCCAGAGGACTGCCATATCATTAGTAAGTACATAAGTACATGCTGATCCTAGGGAGAAGCTGTGTGGACCAGAGAGGCACGGCTTCAGGTGGATCCCTGCCAGGGCCCAACCCAACCCCAGAGGCAGGGGCACACCTGCCCAAGCCAAAGGCCTGCCAAGGAAAAAGCTGCACAAGCACACAGGGTTCAGCCAGAGGTCCACCATAGCATTGGCCAGAGCCAAGGGCACACCTAGAAAAGAGCTACACAGGTACACAAGCCAATAGCCAGAAGCTTACCTTGATACTATTGATAAGTATGGAAATCCTGGCCAGTAACCTACTCAGACAACAGAAATGGGGTGCACAGCCCCCAGCCAAAGGCCCTCCCTACAGACCATACCAAGTGAGCACAGGCCACAGACAAAAGCTCGTCCAGACATCAGGCCAGCTCAGGGATCCAGAAGGCCACCACCGTTCTGAACCTAGGGTTTGGGGTGCTGGTGTGCAGCAGAACAAAGGATACTCGGTAGCTTGCTGAGAATTGAAGACCACTGGATGAGCAAAAAGTTACCTCAACAAAGGTACAGCAGGCTGCATCTGCTGTCACAGCAGCCCTTCCATCTCTTTTTTTGAAAGCTTCATAAACATCATCCTTAGTTTGTACTGACACAGGAACAGAAGGATCAGATTTGGGGGCTGCTTTGGCAAGAGGCACAGCAAAATCATCCTCTGACTTTCTCTGAGGGTGCAGCAGTGGCCCTTTTATTCTCCTGACTTACCCTCAGTGCAGTGGGCACAAATCAAGTAATCTCTGCCTTGGGGTTAGTGATCTGGGGTTTGGTGCTGATGGTCGCTGTGGCTTTCTTCTCGGTGGTGGCTGCATTTGTGTCATCCACCTTGGGTCGCTGAATCAAGTTCAGGGGGGGCACTCAACACGCCTGGGTTCTGCAAGGTAGCTGGGGGGGGAAGAGCCTCGGTGGGGCGGGTCCTAGAGGATGCACCAAAGGTGAGTACACCATGCCAGGACAGGGCGGAGGGATGCCTGGAGGTGCAGTGGGAGGCAACTTGGTGGGGGCCCCATGGGGAGGAAGACCAAGGGAGGGCCAGGGGGTTGTCCGGAGGTGGTCCTGGAGGTAAAAGTCGGGGCAAAGGCCCTCAGAGTCCCGGCATTGCAGGTGGTCAAAGGAATGGAGGAGCCCCTGTAGGTGCCCTAGGAGGGAGGCTTATTGGTGGTCCAGGAGGCGCAAGGTGGAGCAGGGGATGGTCCAAAAGGAGGCGGGCCTAGCATAGGTGGAGCTTGGATCTGAGGAGGATCCTCCTTGTGCTGTTTCTGTGATTGCTTCTATGCTTCAGAATCATCAGAATCATCATCATCATCATCATCATCATCATCATCATCATCATCATCATCATCCTCCTCTGAAAATTCCTCTACTTCCCGGCCCTCCTTGGGGATTTCCTGACCCGCTATTCAAAGCATCATGGCTTGAAGAGGAGTCAGCTCCTTCATGTTCTTCTTCTTCTTTCTTGATTTTCCACCATATCTGCAAACCTCATCACCTCCTTTGTTCTTCTTCTTCTTTCTTGATTTTCCACCATATCTGCAAACCTCACACTCAGACCTGACTTCTTCTCTTCAGGGTTGTCTTGCTCGCCATCATCACCGTGCACAAACTCATCCCCCTCACTCTCTCCTTCTGTCCTGTCCATGTCACTGTCGTCAGTGCTGTCATCATGCTTGTCTTGATCCATGTCCTCAGGGTAGCCGTTGTCTTCACTGGTGCTGGAAACGTCATCGTCATGACCACGCTGTGCAAGATCAGTACTATACAACATGTCCTCATCTCACCTACAAGGAGGAAGATCCAGAGCAAAGCCCACTTTGCTGCCATTCATCTGCAAGACTTGAGGAGGAGGTGGGCCAGGGGGAGAAACTGGGGGTTTCCTGACAGGGGGCAAAAGTGGAACACCATGCCCAAGAAGAGGAAGGATGGAAACTGCTCGAGTTGGAGGTCCATATGCTGAGGTTTTCTCCAGGATGGAGGATGGATGGGCACCAGGAAGTGGGATTCCTGGATTAAGATGTTGGAAGGAGCATGCAGCATATATATATATGAGGAATACTCTCTACTTCCACATGCTGAACATTTTTGACAGCATCAAAATATTAGCTAAGTTGAGCCCTTTTCTGTTCATATTCTACTTCTGGCTTTCTCAATTCTTTGTAAATATCTGGATTCTCTTTTTCATAAAGTCGTAGGATATGTTCAAAGGTTTCACAAAGTTTTTTACATTTGTCTTTCAGTACTTTTTCATTTAACTGTGGTTGTTGCACTGGGTTAAACTCCATTTCATCCAATTTCTCCATGTCCCAGATAAACTGTTTGGGATCTTTCACCTTCAAAACTGCAGCTCGAACCATCATGCACTGTTTTTTGTTCTTCCTCAATTCTCTCTTCCACGCTTCCTTTCAAGCTTGGTCGGTACAGTTCATAAATTTTCCACTCTTGGTGAATGGTGTCAATCTCTGCCCCATACTGACAATCTATAATGGTTTACTTATTCTTTAAAAACAAAACAAAACAAAACAAAAAAACACTTCTGCTGGGCTTCCAGAACTCCTAGAGGTGGGAGGAGACATTCCCAATTTTCTTTACTTGAAAGCGACCTTCACCTCTCCTTCTTGGTCAAATACTCAGCCTCCGCCATCTTGAAACCTCGTGTCCCTCCCTACATAGTCTATTTTGGAGAATGAACCATGTGCAGCTGAAAATAATGTATACTCAGATTTTGTGGGGTGGAACACTCTGTACACTCTATTAAATCAATTTCTTCAAAAGCTTGGTTCAGTTCTAGTATTTTGTTGTTGATTTTTTTGTCTAGATGATTTATCTATTTGTGACAGTGGGGTATTGAGGTTCCCCACTACAACTGTATTAGTGCTTATTTGGTTTTTCATGTCCTTTAATAATTGTTTTGTATACTTGGGGGCATTAGTATTTGGTGCCTATATATTTATGATTATCATTTCTTCCTCTTGGATTGTTCACTTTGAAAAGTTGTAGTGAACTTCTTTGTCTCTCTTAATTAGTTTTGATTTGAAATTTACTTTATCTGCAAACCAGGTAGTACCCCTGCTTTTTTTCTGGGTTTCTGTCACACAGAGAACTGTTTTGCATCCTTTCATTTTCAGTGTATGCATTTACATTGGAACTAAGTGCATTTCTTGTATATAGCATATTGTTGCATTTTGCTTCTTAATCCATTCTGCTAGTCTATTTCTTTTGATTGTTAAATTGAGGCAATTAACATTGAGGGTTATACCTGATATGTATTGATTTATCATTGTCATGTTTTTTTTCCTGTTGTTGGCTCTTTTTAATTTTTCCCCCTCTTCCTTTACTTTCTTACCTTACTTGATTGGTTTGCTCTATTGGATATCATGGAGCTGTGACCTTCATTGTCTTTTTCTATGATATTGTTTAGAATTGTTTGGAGTGACATTTTGGTATTCATGAAGTTTCTCAGGTGTTCTTTATCATAGAAGTTTCTTATTTCCCTATAAATTTTGGAAGATAATTTTGCAGGATACATCTAGGTTAAAGTTTGTATTATTTTAGGGCTCAAAATACCTCATTTCAGGCTCTCCTTGATCTGAGGTTTTGTGTTGAAAAGTCTGCTGTGATTCTGATGGGCTTTCTTTTGCATGTGGTTTGCTTCTGTAACTACTTGTAGTATTTTGTTCTATTGGGTTTCTGTGATCTAGATTATTATATGTCTATGTGTAGGTTTTTTTGATCATGCCTAATTGAAGTCCTATAGGCCTCATTAATCACTATTTCACATTGTTTTGCTCTGTTTGGGAAGTTTTCTGTCATTAATTTTGTGAACAGTTTTTTAAATATTATTTGTACTTTCTGCTGCTTTTTCATGGGCTCCTATTGGTCTTGTATTATTCTTCTTTGTGTCATCTAGAAGCCACTGGATTGATTTCTTATGCTCCTTATTATTTTTAAGAGATTTTTCTTTTCATGGTCACTGACTGCCTTTCTATCTTCTACATATGATATTCTGTCCTCAGATTAACTCAGTCTGTTGTGTATACTTTCAATAGAGTTTTTAATTACCTGGATATCTGTTTGACTCTGTTTCATGGATTCCATTTCTTTCCTATGTTGGGCATTACTGGTTTCCATTTATTTCCTATACTGGGCTTTCATGGCTTTTATCATAGTCCTGAATTCATCTTTGTTTTAAAATCTGCTTCTGTTCTAGAGTATCTAATCATGTCTTTCATTCTGCTCATCATCTCAGTAGTTATCTGGGAAATTATTTCTATTTTTAATTTTTCTAGATCCTCATTTATCTGTTTTGTTATTTCCTGTGCTACCAGTTCAGGGTATCCAGGTGGTTGATTATTAGACTTTTCTGCCTCGCTTTCCCAAGAATTAAGTCTGAGTTTGTGCCTTACTTAAGTGTCTTCTCATTTCTAGTTTTGTTGTTGGTACTGCACTTGGTTTAATTCCTGGGTTGAAACTTTGATCTTCCTAGTATAGCTGGTGTTTAGGTTTTGTGTGTCTAATGACTCTTAGGCAATCTTATTTACATTATACCAGGAAGGACAGCTGATTAGATCAATCACAACACCTTATCCCAAGTGATACAGTGAGCAACAATATAGCATCAAGCACAGTTTAGAAAATGGCAATTTGTTGTAATTATTCCCTTTAACCATGTGAATTAAATCAAAACAAGGACCAACCCAAAATATGTTTATAGTGAATGAACTCTTCAATATAGCAACTTTATCCTTCAGGATGGCTACTTAGAAGGAGTTGGGGATAGAGGGATACATAGGTAGAATGATAGGAAAAATTTGGAAGTGAGAGCAGAGGACAGAAAATAATCATGCAAACTCTAGGAAACTGTTGAAGACAAGAGGGAAAGACATGAAAAAATTTAAAAAAATCAATGACAAGAACAGAACAATCTAACAACAATAGGAAAGCTAGAAACTGCATTCACTTTCCTTTGAAACTAAAGACAATTGACAGAAGGAAAAATAGAAAAGAAAAGAAAAGAAAAAGAAAGAAGAAATCTGAATTAGGGCAGGGACAGGAACAAAAAGAGAGAAGAGGGCTGGGGATTTAGCTAAGTGGTGCCACTGCATGCCCCACAAGCCCAAGAACCCAAATTTGATCCCTGGTACCAAAAATGAAAATGGAGATGAAGAACAATGTGGGAGAGTGCGAGAGTGAATGAGAGAGAGAAAGAAAAGAAAAAAGAAAAAGATGAAAGAAAAATGGAAATTTTTGAATAGTAGAAAAAATAAAAATAAAAATGAAGGGTCTTCTTTAAGGTATGTCTCTACTGTGGCAATAGACAATGTGGGCAATAGTATGCAGATCTAAGTCAATTAGACTCAGAAAGCCAGCAGCAGACCCCTGAGATTCAGGCTGAGTTCTGGCTACATGGCCCAAGTTGAGCTCTCTGACCTCCTGCACTGTTGAGCCCTTCAAGGTTCTATTGCAGGTTCCAGCTGACCTTCCCCTGAAGATAGTCCAGGTTTTGATGGGAGGTGCTGATCCCTCCAATTTACTGACTACGGTGGTTTGGTGTACCTTTATTGCAGAGATTCTCTTCACTTTTCCAGTGGGCTTCAATTTCCAAGGAGCCTTACAGAGGTTCTTTTTCTGTTGTTGAATTCTTCTCTATCTTCTGGAGCTCAGGACAATGGCCTTTATGACCTCTTGTGCCTCTGTGGTATGGATCCAGGTACCAGTGCATCCAGGAGGCCAGAAGTGAGGGAAATGCCACTGGGGCAGTGTTTCAGGCACCTATGTGGCTCTGCTCACACTGCTCTTAGGCCTGTGGTGGTGGGAGTGGAGTAGCAGCCCAGGTCCACATGGTTCCACCTCTCACCAGTCCACTTACACTGCTCCAGGTGTTTTATGAAAAAGCACAGCAAGAGAAATGACCAACAGTGTAGAGACGACTCACAATGTCAGAAAAAAATTTTCACAAGCTGTTCCTCAGACAAATGTCTACTTTCTAGAACATATAAAGAACTTAAAAAAATCAGACATCCTAAATTTAAAGACCCACTCCAAAAATGGGCATCTGAAATTAAAGGACATTTTTCAGTCAAAGACGTAGAAATAGCAAATAAACATATAAAAAATGTTCAACATCACTCACTGGTCATTTGAGAGATGCAAATGAAAACAACACTGAGATAACACCGTACCCCAGAAAGAATGGATGCTATCATGAAATCAACCAATAACAAATGCTGCTGGGGCTGTGAGGAAAGAGTAACCCTCCTCCACTGCTGTTGGGAATGAAAACTGTAGCAACCATGGTGGAAATCGTTATGGAGATACCTCAAAGAACAACGATTGGAAGTCCTGTCTGACCCAGCTATTCCCCTGCTGGGTATCTTCTCCCAAATAATTAAAAGAATCATACCACAGTGATATATGTGAAGCCAGGTTTACAGCAGCACAGGTTGTAATAGCTAAAACTTGGAAGCAACATATTTGCCCATCAGTGAGAGTCTGGATAAAGAAAATGTGTTTTAAAAAATAAAATGGAGTACTACTCAGTCATAAAGAACAAGAAGTTAGAGACATTTATAGCTAAATGTATGCACATTGACGTGATACTCAAGTGAAATAAATAGGACACACGTGTGTAAATACCAATAGTTTCTCTAGTGTGAGAAACTGAAAGTGCAAATAAGGACTAAAAGGTACAATAGATAATGTGAAATAGGAAAAAATGTACAAAGGGGAAGTAGGAGGGGCAAGGGAAAACAAATATAGGTAAGGGTAGTAGACTGTGGACAGGATTTCCATCCCTACTTAGCCCCTCTGGACATTTAAGCATAGTGAACCCATGATGGTTCTACATTTTTCCTTCTCCATTTTCAGCAAAATCATTACTATTGGTAAATGAGATTTTCAAATCCAAGAATCAAGTTTTTCTCTATTCTAAAGGCCCTGTAGAAGTACTTTAATGATGGAAGAAGAGCTAGAGGGCAAGAAGAGGGGAATGATTAAGGATTTGGATTCTTAGAGATATTCCCTTATGCTAAATGAGACTGGAAATGTGATGAGATGCTTAGCAGCTAGTTTCCAAAGCAGAGAATAATGTATTCAACCAGGAAAATTTTTAAAGAGGAAAAAATGATAGGAGGTCTAGATACTAATTCCGGATTTCCCATGGCCTCCTTGTGGCCAAATCAATGTCTTTCCTGAGTCTTGGTTTTCTTATTTGAATAATTAGGTAGTTGAATTAAATAAGGAATGACAAATATATGGAATTTCTCTCCATACTCATACTTATGGCAAACAGTGCTAATCAATTCTTACCTCCTCCCTGACAGAGTAAGATAACTGTTTTGTAATATTTCATAAAACAATATTCTAGGGCCTTATAACCAAACATTTATGACGCTCATGAAGGATGAAAGGCTTACTATAACAGAAATGAAACTAGCACTCAGGATTCAGATTTTTGTTTCAACCCTAAATTTGTTGACTTTCTCTGAGCCATTGGTTTTATGTGGTACAAAGTTATAAAAACAGGCCTATTTGACTGAGTTGTTTTATAAATGTAATCATATTTACTAATGAGGAAAGTAATCATACACTTGTTCTCCAATTTATAAATGAGATACCCAACAAGCAATGAAAATTTTCCTAGGCTTTGATTTTAGACTATCAGGTTTGATAGTATGTATAAACTGTGACTACTCACCAAGGATTCTTGGTCTTTCCTGCATAGGAAGCCACTTGAAGCTGTGAAATAACAAAGAACACTTGAATGTTAGAAAGTACACTGTGTCTAGAATCGAAGTGGTGGTGCATGCTTGTAATCCCAGCAATCTGGGAGGCTGAGACAGAAGGATTGTAAATTTGAGTCCAGCCTGGGTGACTTAGAAAAACCTTGTCTCAAAAAATAAAAAGAGCTGGAAGTTTATATTCCCCCCATTAAGTATATTGGTGCATTCAAAGCAAATAGTGCAGTTACATTTATCATTGGGATCTTGTAACTTTACATGATATATCCTGGTTCTCATTTTCTCCATACCCCTGCCCTCCCTTCAACCCTTTCACCCTTCCCTATTTACAAAGACTTTGTTTCCATTTTTTCAATTTTTCACATTTTTTCTTTTCCCTTATTTCCCTTCCCCTCCTCTTCCCACTTCCCCTTTAGCCATTTTCTTCCAATTTCACACTCCGAATTATACCATTTGAACCTTATTTACACTTTTAGTTTTTCACACCAGATAAATTATTCTGTATTTACTCAAGTGTATCATATTTATTTTACTTAAAAGTATGGCCTCAATATACAATAATTTTCTTATGAATTACTCTAGTTTCTCATTCCATATGGCTCAGTAGTACTCCATTTTATAGAAAAACCATATCTTCTATATCCAGTCACCAGCTGATGGGCAATTGTGCTGTTTCCAAGTTTTAGCTATTACAAACTGTGCTGCTATAAACATGGGTGCACAGGTATCATTATGGTATGGTTCTTCTAATTCCTTTGGAAAGATACACAGCAGAGGAATATTGGGTCAAATGGAACCTCTATTCCTAGTTCTTTGCATTATTTCTGTATTGATTTCCACAGTAGTTGTACCAGTCTGCACTCCCACTAACAATGGAAAAGGGTTCCTTTCTCCCCACAGCCCCAGCAACATTTGCTATTGTTTGATATCTTGATAGCAGCCATTCTTTCTGTGGTGAGGTGGAATCTCATTGTTGTTTTCATCTGCATGTCTTGAATGATCAGTGATGTTGAACATTTTTTCATATATTTATTTGCTGCTTTTACTTGTTTGTCTGAGAAATGTCTGTTCATTTCAGATGCTCATTTTTGAATTGGGTCTTTGCATTTGGGGGAATCTGATTTTTTGAGTTCTTTATGTATTCTAGATAGTAGTCCTTTGAGGAATAGCTGGTAAAGATTTTTTCCCACATTGTATGTTGTGTCTTAGCTCTATTGGTGATTTCTCTTGCACGGCAAAAATTTTTTAATGCAATGAGATCCCATTTGTTGAGTCCTTGTGCAAGTTCTCATGCTGCTGAAGATTTGTTCATGGTCTTTTCCTATGCCAATGTCTTCGAGTGTCCTACCTAATTTACTTTCCAGTAAATTTAGTGTTTCTGTTTTGATATTTAGATCTTTAATCCACTTGGATTTTAGTTTAGTGCATGACAAAAGATAGGGGGATCTATCTTTGGCAAATTGAAAGTCAGTTCTTCCAACACCATTTATTAAAGAGGCTATCTTTCTTCCAGTGAGGATGGTTGGCTCATTTGTCAAAGATGAGGTAGCTGAGTACACCTGGAGTTGTTTCTGTATCTTCCAATGTATTCCACTGATCCTCAGGTCTTTTTTCTTTGCCAGTACCATGTTGTTTTTATCACAGTTACTTTGTAGTGTAGTTTCAAGTCTGGTGTTGTGATATCCCCTGCCATGTATCTGTTGCCTAGAATGGTTTTTGCTATTCTAGGTCTCTTCTTGTTCCAAATGAATTTTTGGATTGTTTTCTCAAGTTCTGTGACATATGCTGTTGGGATTTCAATAGGGAATGCATTGAATCTGTGTAGAAGTTTTGGAAGTATGGCCATTTTCAATCTGTTGTTTCTTCCTACCAAGGAGCCAGGGAAGTCTTTCCATCTTCTTACATCCTCTTTGATCTCTTTTTTCAGAGTGATATAATTTTCAGTGTAGAGGTCTTTTGTTTCCTTCATTAGATTGATTCCTAGATGTTTCATAAATTGGATGTTATTGTGAAAGGAATTGTTTCCCTAATTTCTCTTTCAGTGAGTCTGTTATTTGTGTATAAGAAGGCTATTGATTTTTTAGTGCTGACCCTCTATCCAGCTACTCTACTGAATCTGTCAATCAATTCTAGTAGTCATTTGGCAGAGTTTTTTGGATATTCTATGTAGAGTATCATATTATCAGCAAATAGAGCTTAACTTCTTCCTTTCCTACCTGTATTCCATTTGTTTCTTTCTCTTTTCTAATTGCTGTGCCTAATGTTTCTAGAAGTGTATTGAACAGGAGTGTTGATAGTGGACATCCTTGTCTTATTTCTTATTTTAGTATGAAGGAAGGTTTTTAGATTTTGAGACTTTAGAATGATATTGGCTGTTGGTTTTTCATAGAAAGCCTTTATCAAGTTGGGATAAAGACCATCTATTCCAATTTTCTGTAGGTTTTTTATCATGAAAGTGTGTTGAATTTTGTCAAATGTTTTTTCTGTATTAATAGAGATAATCATATGGTTTTTGTCCTTAATTCTATTGATATAGTGTATTATATTAATTGATTTACATGTATTGAACCATTCTTGCATCCCTGGAATACATCTGACTTATTCAGAGTGTATGATCTTCTTGATGATTTTCTATATTCTGTTTGCCAGTATCTTATTGAGGATTTTTGCATCTATGTTCATTAGGGAGATTAGCCTGTAGTTCTCTTTTTGGTTGGGTCTTTCCCTGGTTTGGGAATTAAATAACATTTGCTTCCAGTTATGAATTGGGAAGTATTCCTTCCCTTTCAATTTCATTGAAGAGTTTAAAGAGCAGTGGTGATAGTTCTTCTCTAAATGTCTTGTAGAATTCAGCAGTCAAGCCCTCAGGACCTGGGCTTTTATTTATTGGTCATGTTTTAATTACATTTTAAATTTCCATGAATATAATTGGGGTGTTTCAACTTTTTATATCTTCTTTGATAAAGTTTGGAAGTTCACATGTGTCTAGGAATCTGTCCATTTCTTTGGTATTTTCCATTTTATTATAGTATAGGTTTTTGAAATAGCTATTGATGATCCTCTAGATTTCTGTTTATTCTCATGTGACTTCTCCTTTTTATTCCTAATTGCATGAATTTGAGCCTTTCCTTTCTCTTTCTTGATAAGGTTGGCTAAGGGTTTATTGATTTTATTTATTCTTTCAAAAAACAAGAAGAGCTGGAAATTTACCTTAGTGTGAAGGCCCTGGGTTAAATTCTTAGTACTAAAAAGAGAAAATTTTAAAAAGGAAAGAACATAAACTGTGACTAATACAAAACTTTGAAGATAATCTATTACACAAGTTTAGGAGACAGAAAAGTAGAACTAGATCAAGAAAGTAGGTCAGGTCACTTCAAAGCCCTGTTCAAAGTTTTCTCCAGTCCCAGATAGGCTGGATGAAATATAGGTGCACTGGGGACTGGAGGCAAGAGGAGTAGAATGGGCATAGATTACAAGGGCCCCTGAATACAAGTGAGGGGCAGACAGGACAGCAAAGTGGAGACAAGCGGCCCTTGGTTAAGGACCTGGTGCTTGCTCAGTGGCAGTGTGAGAATTATATGGAAAGATGGCAGGGCACCACAGATGCTATGATACAAGCATATATAAGCTTCTCAAGGCTCAATTTCCCTGTGTCATCAAAACCTGGTTTTCTGGCAGACATAGAATTATCAACTTTGAAATTTCACACAGAAGCTTTTGAAGCTTTTTGGCAGGGCATGGTGAATAGTCAAGATACTCTCCTAAACACATGCATGCATAAATGTACAACAGAAAGTATGAGAGGGAAGGAAGGAGGGAGAAGACTGAATGTTTTGCTTCAAATATTGAGGTTTTGTGTCAGGTTTTGTTTGAAGAAAACATTACACTGATTCAGTGAAGAAAAACTTAGAAGAAAAATCATCATTTACTGACTAAGGTGTTAGATTTTCCTTGCCTTAAGATGGCTGCTACATAAAACAGTAGCCTCCTTCAGATAATGCTCTGTGCCTTAAGATGGCTGCACATGGGTTAGCAACCTCCACATTCAATATGGCTTCTCCTACCAAGGGACAGCCTTCTTCCTCCTATCATTCCTCTTTTCCTGCCAAAAGTGTAACCGGATACTTGCTAGCTCTGATAAACCAATGATGTCACAAGCCCCTCCTGGTGATGTCACAGCCTCCTCCAATCCCTACTGCTACCTCACTCAACTCCACACCAGCTGAGGTTAACCCCACCGGGCTCCTATAAAAGAAACTCCCTGTTCCTCCATGCTGCTTTTCCTTTGTTAGGAAACAGCCCGGCAGATCTTCCTCATAATAAATACTTGTTGTAGCCCTGGTCTGGTCCTGGATTTTTGGTTCTTTTACCTAACATAAGGAAAGAGGAGGATGCTGGGGAACAAGAAGAGAAAGGACTTGCTAAATAGTACAGAGGAAAAAAACAACATAGGAGCCCAACCCACCTGCCTATCAGCTCAATGTTCTTTCCCTACAACCTATATGTTTGAGCGAACCAGTGCCCTAGAATCTTAGTAAGATTTATTGAAATCTGCTAACAAAAGGTCCTGGGCACAGAGCAGAACCGTACATGTTATTGCTCCCACTGGGGTTCTGATGTGCATGGGGATGGGAAAGGGAATTGGATCCAGGGACTTATTTCTAATTAATAAAAAGCAGCAAATATCACTTTTTAGGGGACGTCGTCCCAGAGATTAGGATATAAACCACCAAATTTCATCTTAATGCCACTGCCTCTTTTCCTCTGCTTGCTGGTTTTGATGCAGCAAGCAACTATGTTGGAGAGTCACATGTGGCAAGGCAATGGGGATGGCTTCTGGCTACCAGACATGAATTATGGGGTCCCTAAGACCCTGAAATGGCTAGATATTAATGACAACCACGTAAGATGGGAAGTAGATCCTCCCCTTTTAACTTCTTCTGGGATTGCAAGAAAGGCTTCCTATGGGAGCTAATGCCTGTACTAAATCTCGACCAATGAAGAGCTACCTAGGTAAAAGAAAGGGGAGAAAGGCATATCAAGCAAAGTAAATTACTTGAAGGTTATTAAGTTACTACATAGAGGAACTTCAAGAACTTGTGTATTTTTAGAGCACAAACATTAAGGTTAGGAATAACTGGAAATGAAATTGATGAAATAGAAAATACAAGGACACATCATTCTTTCAATATTTTAATATTGAATCCTCACTATTGATCACCTACTTTATGACAAGTGCTATCATAGAGGGTCTGTTAAATCAAGCTAATAATTTTAAGTTCATATGAATATTACTTCAAGAAATAAACTTTGAGCCAGACGTAGTGGCACACTTCTGTAATCCCAGCACTCAGGAGGCTGAGGCAGGAGGATCACTGTGATTTCGAGACCAGCCTGGGCTACACAGGGAGTTCCAGAGCAGTCTTAACTACATCGTGAGACCCTAT
>NW_022900951.1:49782341-49791749 GCF_012274545.1 Fukomys damarensis | reverse complement strand
AAAAAAAGAAAAAAGAAAAAAGAAATACATTTTGGAAGCAACTGAGCCCAGAGCTACCTTTGGAATTTCTGGGTAGCTAAGTAACAAAAACAACCCCAGTGCTAGCCAAAAGGACAGCTCAACTAACCTATAATTTATGTTTTTCTTTCCTTTGGTCCTCATTTTCTATTTATATTCAACTATTAGTTAATGTAATATGACTTAGTAATTTACTATAATGTTCTATGAAATGTTGTTAAAAGTGTTCATTTGTGGGAAAAGTTGTATATAAATACATAGATAAATAAAAACTTAAATTTTTGGCTTTACCTTTTCAAGATTGGAGAAATAATAAAGGTCTGAAACCAGAAACATGATTTGGTCTACACTTTAGAAAGAAATTCTGACTACATTGTGGTTAATGAATTAGAGAAGAGGTGATAATGAAAGAGGAAAGATCAGTCAGGAAATTGCTCCAGTTGTGCAGGCCAGAAGATGAGGGCCTGACTCCAAGTAGTGAAATGGAAAGGAGAGTTTAGAGAGGAAGAAAATTAGAGACCGAATTTATATAATGTTGTAACTGGATGTGAAAAGAGAGATGTAGCAGACACCTCTGCCCAGTTTTAGCAGGCTATAATGACACAACTTCTTACCCCTCCATAACTCAACTGTGTTACATTGGAAGTGGCAGAGCTTAGCTGAGTTCACTCGCAGAGAAGGTGAACTGATTCCAACTTAATTCTCCCTTTCTGAGTTAACCGTTTTTTCTCTTCAGCAAAGATATGGTTGTGCCCTTTCATTCCATAGTCTTGCCCATTTTCAATGAATAAACATGGGATGTCCTGGGAGTTCTTTGTCTTTGGTGCCCAGAGCAGCTTAGATCAGCCTAAAACTCTGTGTGTGTGTGTGTGTGTGTGTGTGTGTGTGTGTGTGTGTGTGTTTTCCTATTTCCACTTTACTATCTTGTGGATGCTGTACTGGCTTACAGGAGACCATAAATACTGCAGGAGTCTCTGGTAACATCCCCTTTCCTTTTCCCTATAGAGCATGAGAAAGAGGTAACTAAGTAATTGAAGTAGGTAGAATTCTAAAAGGTCTCTGGGACATTTTCCCTTTAGATTACTCCTTTTATTGTGTTAGATAACACTGTTAAAAGGATTTTTCAGATGTGAGTAAAGTTACTAACCAGTTGACCTTTAGATAGGAAAATTATGGAGGGGCTAATTTAATCACACAAATCCTTTAAAGGAACAGTTATCTCTGCCAAGAAACAAAAAGTCAGACCCAAGAAGATAGAATTCAAAACAGGGAGGTTCTCCATTTCTGATATGGAGGATGACATGTAGAAGTACCTGAGAATAACCTTTAAAAACTAAGTAACTGATGACTTACAGCCAATCATGAAGCAGGAATTTTGGTTGTAAGACCATAAGGAATTAAATTCTGCCAACAATCTGAATTAACTTGGAGGTGGATTCTTCCTCACAGTCTCTGGTTAAGGGTCCAAAATGACTGACATATTTCTGGGTGTGGTGTCACATGCCTGTAAGCCCAGCACTCGGGAGGCTGAGGCAGGGGGGTTGCTGTGAGTTTCAGACCAGTCTGGTCTACAAAGTGAGTTCCAGGTCAGTCTCAACTACATAGTGAGACCCTCTCTCAAAAAAGCAAAAAAAAAAGAATGACTGACATATAGATTCTAGCCTTAGGAGACCATAAACAGAGAGCCCAACTAACCCTCACCACTCTTTTGACATGTAGAACTGTGAGCTAATAAATGAGTTTTGTTGTAAACTGTTGATTTTGGAATAATTCATTACCCAGAAATATAAACTAATACAATGATTGAGCAGAAACTTTTGGTACCCATATCTTATTTTGATACTACCTCTTATTTTAGATGCAGCTGTAATGGAAAGTTTTGATTCACTTCTAGCTGTTACTGTCCTATCATAAGAGCACAGTGACTATCTTCCTGCATTCTACTCCAGTGCCTTTTCTGATACTACGGAGCTTGCTAAAAAGTAGACCAGAAATGCAAGGAAAGTTAATGACCTTAGGGTCAATCTTTAATCAGTGGAGAAATAGAACCAATAGGATTAGGTACATCTTCCAGCCTACAAAATATTTTCAGATAGGCAATTGTGGTAGACATGGTATGTACTTTTCAGGTATCTTGGTGAAATCAAGGCTGTGTTGTTTATAGTAGTTATCTCAAAAGTGCATTTTTATTAGTTTTCTTTCTTCAGAATCTCTCCCTCTCTGATCCACCACTCATGCTTTCTTGAATTGCTTCCTAAATAAAACATCTGCTCCTAAATACTTATCTCAGGCTTTTCTTTCCAGAGAAGCAAAATAAGCCAATGGTGCTACAAATTAATATATGAAATATTATAAAGGAAAACATAAAATGATGGAAATAGAGATGGTAAGTTCAGCTATAGATATATTGAATTTAAAGGTTTTGTAAAATATTGATTCATTAATTCATTCAACAAATATTTATTGATGATCTGGTATGTGATATAGGATGGGTGAAGCAGTGAATAAGACAAATGAATCCCAACTCTTCTAAAGTTAACAGTCTGACAGGGGAGACAGACAGTGAGCTAGTTCTCAAAACGTCTGAAATATATATACCAGATGGACCTAACCTAATATAAATATTCTTTGAAGACTTCATAGAGAAAGCAACTTTTTAGATGACATCTGAAGGATAGGAATGTATTATCACATATTATCATGAGACTCTATAGGGCAGAAGTGAAGGAGGCAGAGAAGAAAGGGTCCAGGCAGAAGAAAATATACATTCAAAGCTCCCTAAAGCGAGAAAAAACTTGGTACATTTGAGTATGAACGGAATGTAAAATGGAGGAGTATACCACAAAGTGAATTGAAGAAGTAGATTAGAACATGATTTGTCGAGTTCCATAGGCTATGGGGGACTTTCTTGTTTTTATCTTAAGGGCAACTAGAAGTCCCTGGAATGTTTGAAGTAGAAGAGTCCCACCATATTTGAATTTTAAACACATCATTCTAGCTGTTTTGTGCAGAACAGATTGGGGGGTAGGGTGAATAATCTGAAGAGATGGACACTAGCTTGGAGGATAAATTCTAAGAGATGAGGGTGGCATGTATTGGTGTAGTGTTAGTGACAATAGAAAGAAAGTGAACATATGAGAGACAGGACATGGTGATTGATTATGCATAGAGATGGGTTTGCAAGAGAATAAATTAATGATTGTCAAGTGTCTGCCTTAAGTATCTGGACAGATAGCTTTGCCATTTCTGGACAGAATACTGAAATCATATAGATGTGGATATAATCACTTCTGTCTCCCACTCTTCCCTTTATCATCTTCCCTCATCCAATAAAGATTTGCTTTTTCTGAATCTCGCTCCCTCAGGACTTTGGGCTTAGCAGAGTATCTAACTAAAACTGTGATAAGCTAAGACACAATAATTAGTGCTTATGAGTTAATATGCTATCCATCATAAGGCTGAGATTGGCACTTTACCAAAGATCTTTGAAAGAGGATACTTTCATTAAAAGAGACATTGTGGAAAATCAAAGACACTAAAGAAATTTTTGCAAGGGTTTTTTGTTGGTGGTGAAAGTGGGGTTGTGTTTTTTTTTAATCAGGAGAGCATGGTACCTTCTATATCTGCTAAGTAGGAGTGGGCCAATACCCCCCCAAGACTCAAAGACGCTGAAATTTCCTCTAATATATTCTTCAGCATAACTCTAATTTGTTCCAAATTTTGGGAAGTCTGTAACTCAGTGGGAGACTCATGTCTGGGATCCAGATTTTATCCCAGCCAGTGGTATGCTGGAATTAACTAGTGAGGGTTAATTGCTAAAATTTAAGAAAACTTGCAATTCATTGATATCATGTTGATAGCTTGCAATTGGCCATGGTTGGAAAATTCACACAATATAAGTTGACAAATACTATGAATCAAGGCTTATTTCCTTCAGAGAAGTGGTTTTTAAATATTTATCAGCACATCGCTCATCCAAGTTCTACCACAGATGAACCATGTAGTTTCTTTACATGCACACAGACCTTTGATAATCTCATCCATTCTTGTGTTTTTAAATAGCAGGTACTGTATATTCTAAAAGTTCCCAAAGTGTTATCTCCAATTCAGACCTGCTTCTGGATGTCAGCATCATATATCAAACTCATATAACCCACTCTCTAGTTAACATGTAATATTTTTACTCCAGTGTCTAATAGACATCACAAACTTAACACGACCAAAGCTGAGCTCCTTATGTTCATCCCCTTTACTCTCCTTGCTACAAAATTTCTTTCCACTGCCTTATCTATTTTAGCAAATGACAACTCTCAAAACACATTATTGCTATCCTTGAATATTCTATTTCTCTCATTGTCCAAGTCCAATCTGTCATCATATCCCATTTGTTTTAGTTTCAAAACATATCCAAAATCTGATTGTTTAATACTATCTCACTGCTATCACCATGCACTATGCCACCATCTCTCACTGGACTCCCTGCTTCTACGTTTGCCCTCCCACAATCTAGTCCCAACACTGTAATCAGTGACTTCATTCAAATAAGTCAGGTCAAGGGGGTGAAGGGAGGGTGGGGACAATGGGAAAAAATGAGAACCAAGACCCTGGCATGTAAAGGTACAAGATCCCAGTAAAGAGTGTAACTGTACTGTCTACCTAGAATGTACCAATAAATTCAATTAAAAAAATAAGTCAGGTCATATCACCCCTCTTCCAAAAATTCTCCAAAGAATTCTTAATTTATTTAGATGAAAAGCTAACATCCACATAACTAGCCCACATAACTTTTCTAATCTCATCTCTCTTCTACTCCACTTCCCTCTTTATTTTTGATACTCTGGCTTCAAACATACCAATCTTGCTTTTACCTCATAGACTTTGTCCTTGCCTATAATTCTTTTCTTCTAGATATACACATGACTTGCTACCTTACCTACTTCAATTCTTTAACTTGCCTGGAGGTAAGGCACTCCTTAATTCCCTTATTTAATAGTATATCATTATATTACTCTGTTTCAGCAGTCCTTCTGCTTTTTTTCTTTCTTTATTATCATACCATCACCTGACATATGGGAGATTTTATTTATTTTGTGTATTATCTGTTTCCCAGACAGATGTAAGATCCATGAAAGCAAGGAGCTTTACACTTTGGTGTCACCACTGTTTTCACTGCTGGGCAGTCATTACCTAGAATAGTTCTTCAAATGTGATAGGCGTTCAGTGAACATTTCAATAAATGAATGCACGCTCTAATACTACTTACTACATTGCATTACATTTATCTTTTAATAAGTACATAATAGTTATTCAACAAATATGTGTTCATTGAATGAATGAATAACAAAAGCATTTTATAAACTGTAAAGAACCAAAACAGTGCTTTAGCCTTAGAAAATGTTCCCCTTATTTCCTTCTAGACTAAAAGGATGAGGTTCCTTACCAGTACTCCAAAAGCCGACACACCCTTTTATCAAAAGGTAGCACTTTGCTTTTCCTTCTTCTCCTGCCACGTTAAAAATCATTTAAAACCTTTGCTACAACTGGTACATTAAATCCAAGGTTTTCAGATTCTGTCAACCATGCAGGTGCTCACCTGCCACTGCCTACTTCCAAGTATCTGTCTGAACACAAATGACCTTAACCCCATCACTCACCTGATATCTGTAACACATTACATGTTCCAAATCACTTTGCGCCCACTCTTTCATTTGATCCCCAGGCCAGTTTTGCAGCTACCAATATATCCTTATTCTGTAGCTCTTCCATTCAACTTCTATGCTGTTAATTTATCTACAATTTCCTTGGCATGGAATTTAACCTATGCAGGGAACATGACAATTAACTATATAAAGCCTCAAAACCAGAGCCAAAGATTTCCCAGAGTGAGTCACCCTTGTCTCCTATTACTTAGATAGGAGATATATATATATATATATATACACACACACACACACACACACACACACACACACACACAAGGGACCCATGTATGTATGTATGTAAATTATAAGCACCCATCTCTAACACACACATTCTCTCTCTCACACTCTCTCTCTCTCACACACACATACACACATACCTCATAAGCTTCTAAATGTTAGGATTTAAATGTAGAAATGGTCAAAATGCTCACAGTAGTGCTATTCAACATACTGCTAGTTAGGTAATTTTAACTCTTCTAGCATACACAATTAAAAAGGAAAAAAGTAAACAAAGTTTATTTTAGGAATATACTTTAATCCTACACACCCAAATTATTTGAACATGTAATAAAAATACCATTAATAGAATATTTTGTATGTCTTATGCCAAGGCTTCAAAATCTGTTGTGTATTTCACAGTTGAAACATCTCAATTCAGACAAGCCTAATTGCCATTGTTCAATAGTCACATGAATATGATAGCTACCATACTAGGCAGCATAGAACCTGGTCAACTCTCATCTAATTTTTAAATTCCCTTTGCAACATCTCTATTAATAAATAATCCATCTAATATAAACCATGATGGGCCTTAGTTAGGTAATAAATGAAAATGTCAATAAAGAGGAAAAAGATGCTTCCTAAAAAAAGTTATTTTGGGAATGTAGGAATGTCTTGGTCACTTTTCTTGTTGTTGGGACAAAATACCCAACATCCACAAGTTAGAGGAAGAAATTTTTTTTCAGCTTTAATTGAGTTTATTTTGGCTCAAAGTTTGTAGAAGTTTCAGTGCATAGTCAGCTGGTTCCACAGTAAGGCAGCATGGCTGAGAGACATGGCAGAAGAGAAACAATCCATGGTAGGGGAGGCCTGAAACAGCAAGCAGTGGCAGGAAAACTTACTTTCCATATTCCATCTAGGCTATAAGCCTACTGATTGGTGTCACCCACACCATGGATGGGGCTTCCATTATCCACACCCAAAACTATGCTAAACCAATTTGGTTATCACACATCCATAATCCAAATACACAAACCTATCAGTGTTGGCAAACCTATAGCATGTCTGCTTCAGCGGGCAAAGGGAGCCCTCTGTGTCAGCCTGTGAGCTGAGTAGCCGCAGCATCACCTTAGTAGCTAAACAGTCAGGTTTAATTGGAGTGTTGGCACTTTGCCATAAATAAGCTGTGGTCCTGGCTGTTATGATGGTAAGTATTTCCTTGGAGACTGAATGCCCCTTGTATAAATAAGCTTGAATAGAATGTGTAGAGAAACCCATGGGGCTTTTAAGAGATTTGAGAGAAGGAGAGGGAATTTAGACCTGTTGGAAGGACTCATCTCACTATATTCACTTCGTGACCCCATGGTGTTTTAGGTGCTCACAGCAGCATTCATTTCTATTCAGAAGCTAGTCTTAACCTTCTCCTGATGCCTCAGCATCACCTTTACCTCTCTTGCACACTATAGTCCAGCCACATTGAATTCTTTACTATTTTCAGGACATACATCACAATTTTTCCCATGGAATTCTTGGAAATCATTCCCATTCCATTTCCTAACAATCTCAGGCCCATATCCTACCCAGTTTGTAGGCCCAGTTACCAAACCCCATTCCTCTAGGGAAGTTCCCTATTCTCTAATTTTGAAGATACATCTTCATGCCTTGGAATTCCCTACCTCATTCTTTCAACCTTGCTCATAACACTTAACGCTTTCAAATTTTATTTCTTTTTGGGTAGGTACACATTTCCTCTCCAGAGATTATTATTTGACTGTGACAGATATAAAAAATGATGGGTGAAGAAATATTTCCAGTTAATCTATCTTGGTTTTTCCACAGTTTGGATGAGTGGAAAATGAAGAGCTGTTCATTATTCCTCTTCATCCCTCTCCTTTGCAAATTCCCAGTACCAGTCAGTAATTCTCTTATCTAGCAGTATGTTGTCAGCACTACTGTGGAGATTTTGACTTCTATGTTTAAATTCTAACATTTAGAAGCTTATGAGGTGTGTGTATGTATGTGTGTGTAATTTACAGAGGGTTCCCTATAATCACTACTCCTACAGGGGCAAATAAGCACTATCTTTCTCATGTTTGCCTTTTCTCACCCCAGCTAGCCCCAGAACTGCTGGGTGTAAGCCAAATTAAATGGTTAGATGTTTTTGTCACCTCTCAGTTTCTGCTCATTCACACTTCCCCTGGTAAAAGGTGAGCTACAAGTTGAAAGAGGAAAATCTAGCCAGAATCAGCTTGGATTATCCAGACTGTGGAAAATTTGCTCTGTGGAAATTCTATTTCTACTAAGTGCTCTCTGGCAGAGCTCCATGCTGGGATCTGAGGAAGGGAATAGAAAGTAAACGACATTGTTCTTCAGGAGACTATAATCAAGTTGGAAATAAAACTAATATTTATGTGAAAAGTTAGAAGTGAATACAGGGTAGTCATACAAGGAATATTGGATAGTATATGATTATAGAAGAGGATGGAATAGAGAGCTGGTGTTCTCAAATCGTCAGTCCTAAAGGCAGAGAAAGTGAGAAAAAGTTTCTTGGAGGAGGTAGTACTTGATCCAGTCCTTAAAGATGTTTGTGATCTGAAGTTCAAAGAGAGAAAGACAATGGAAAAAAAGTTAAGAACAAGAATTTCTGATTCTCATTCCACTATTTTACCAAGTAAGGGAGAAGGGAGAGATACTACTGGGAATAAGCTACCAGACTCAATTTGTCAGTGCCGAAAAGACACAGAACAAGATATCTTTTTTCCCCAATTAAGTTTATTGGTACATCTAAAGAAAACAATACATTTACATTTATCATTAGGATCTTGTACCTTTACATGATATGCCTTAGTTCTTATTTTTCCCCACACCCCTGTCCTCCTTTCACCCCTTCACCCCAGAACAAGAAATCTTGACAAGGCAATTTTAGGTTTTCTCCTGAAGAAGAAAGCAAGCATGAGGTAGCAGGAACAGGAGAGGAACAAAGGAGGGTGGGCTCTTTTATCCTAAGGCAGGAGGAAGTTGCTGACCTCTTTCCCATTCACTGGGTAGAAGTTTTACAATCTGTTCCAATTGGCTAACTCAGGAATTGGGGGAGGAATGAGAAAAGTTACTGAGTAGAAAGGGGCGTGGAGCAAAGGGAGAATTCGGAGAATAGTGAATTCTTGGCTCTTAATAAACTACAGTTGGTTTATAGGTGTGTTTCCAGGTTTGATCTGAGGAGGCAAATTTGTGACTGGTGTGTCCAGGAAGGGATATTCAAAGTGAGCCAGAGCACAAGATAGAGAAAAATCCCATTTGACAGCAAAAGACACAGCCTATTGTTTTTCACAATAGTATTTCATGTGTAAAAGAAAAGACTGGAGCTGGGGACTTAGTTCAGTGGCACTACATGTCTGCCTCACAAGTGCGAGGTCCTGAGTTCCATCCCTAGTAGAGAGAGAGAGAGAGAGAGAGAGAGAGAGAGAGAGAG
>NW_022900951.1:49772546-49782326 GCF_012274545.1 Fukomys damarensis | reverse complement strand
AGACAGAGAGAGAGAGAGAGAGAGAGAGACAGAGAGAGAGAGAGAGAGAGAGAGAGAGAGAGAGGCCTAAAAGTCCAAATACCTGAAAGAACTATTCACACTCCAACCCAAACCAGCTTCACAATAAATATACCCCTTCAAACCTGATCTGGTTATCTCCTTTTTTCCTGAAAGACATGATAGTTCATTTTTTTTAGACATGTTAATTTAGCAGATGAAATACATAATACCAAATTCAAACCACAGGTTAAACATCAATTCATTTTTATTTACTTAGAAATGGGTCGTGTGTTGAAGAATGGTTTCTCTGATATAACCTGCCATCTCAAAAGCTTTGAGATTGAGAGGCCCTCCTTCCATTCCTTTTAGACCCATAACCACAAGATATACAGACTCAATCTGAACCACAGTCACTGCCTGGCTGCCTCGACTCTGGCCTTTGGTACGCAGATCCATGGTGTTGTTTCCTTCAGTGTATAGGTTGTCCCGGATCAACAAGCATTTGGTTCCAGCAAGGGTGATTCCCTGAAGAAATAACTTCTCTCTCTCCTCTCTTCTCAGTAAGATCTGAATTTCCTCCTGGGTCAACTGGAACAAGTTACCATCAGGATAAGCAGCTAATACCCAGGGTGGGGCACTGGTGATAATTGCTGCGTCACAACACATCTCAATGGGTAGAAAGAGGTTGATACAGTCCTCCCATATATCCTCACTGATATCCCCTATGCACTGCATGATTCATATAAGCTGTTTCTGTAAGGCGAATGAAGTGCTTTCTAGCAAGTTGTTCTTCAAAGAATGTTTTCTGGCAGTTGGTTCAGGAAGTCCAGTTGGCTGAGAATATAATAAGCTAAGAATCCAGTCTGTTTCTATGGTAGCCAGGTGGAGGTGGTTTTGGTGATCTGCATCAATTTATTTCTCAGCTCCCCTCTGCTGTGGTTTATTAAACTACTTCTGAAGCAGGACTGAGGTCACAATGGCTCTATGACTTCTAAAACAGTCATCATCAACTACATCACTAGCAACCTATGGCAGTAGCTTTCTAGGTCTAAAATTAGCAATCTAATTTTACAAAGTACACCTACTTGCTTCTCTAGTTAACATGGGAAGAACAGCACTAACCAAAAAGAAAACCCTATAAGTAGAATATAAGTGGGAAATACCTGTAAATGTGTTTGAAGCTTAGTTGTAAAAAAAAAAAAACAGGTGAATATTTACTTTAGCAAGTAGGATCATATATTGGCTACTATTGCTGAAGTTTCAGCTCTTTGTAGAGAGTTAAAAGCCCACAGGCTCACCAGTTTACAGCTTCTCTTTGGACAACCACAGCAGCCTCTGAACTGGATTCCTTGCCTCCATACTCTTTCCCTCTAGTTTGTATTTTGGACTACACAATTTGAATTTAGAATTATTCATTCTCATTAGTCATTCAACAAATATCAAGCACACACCATATGCCAACTACTTTCCTATCCACTGGAATACAGTAGTAAACAAAACAGAGGTAAAACACTGCCCTCATGAAGCTGACATTCTAATGGAGAGAGACAAATGATAAATGCTCATCCTTTCAAATGAAAATATTTTATGAGCGCAATATTTCCTTATGTATATCCAGACTTTCCTAATCTTAGGAGAATTTATTCTTACTTATGACTCTTCTGAAACCTTTTATAACTCACTACTGTGCCTCAATTTCCTTTGAAGTGATATCAGCTTACCTAAAAAAGGGGAATCCTCTGAGAAATTACTAATGTTAGTGATGAGGAAAATCTAAGATAGCTCTGAAAATTCATTTACTCAATATATTCACTGAGTACTAACTATGTACTGAGCTTTTTCTCAACTTTGGAGATCTAGTAGTGAACAAAAATCCCTGCCTTTATGGACGTGACATACTAGAGTGGAAAATAAACCACAAACAATAAATATATTTATAACATAAGATGGTATTGATAACTATGAAGGAAAAGGGTAGGAGAATAGACAATATTGGAGATGTAGTAGTGGTTTTATCTTATACAGGGTACTCAGGTAAAGATGCTCTGCTGTACTGATGTTTGATCATAAGTTTAACAGAGACAAGGAGTTGAATATGGGGAAAGAGCATTCTAGTCGAAGGAAATAGCCAGCATAAAGGACCTGGTGCAACAACATGTGTGGTATGTTTGAAGAACAGTGGAGGTCAATATGACTTGAGCAGAGAGAAAATGGGTGACAGACAAGGTAGTTAAAGAGGTAAAGGTCTTAGATTTCATGTTGGGTTTCACATACTAGAATTAGGTTTTGACTTTTACTTTGAGATGGGGAGACATTAAAGGGTTTTAAATGAAGGAGTGACATCATTTTAGATTCTGGAATCTGGAAGATGTTACCTAAAGCATAGATTCTAGGGGGATGAGGACCAAAACATGGAGACCAGGTAGTAGACTGGCCATAATCCAGGAAAAGGATATTAGAGGCTTGGGAGTGAGAAGTGATTGGGAGAATATTTCAAAGAAAAGAGGAATATGATATAATGAGTTAGATGTGAGATATGAAAGAGAAAATCTTCAAGGCTTTTGGCCTAAACAACTGTGCTATGGATGCAATGTTTGTGTTCCCTCCAATTCATGTGGAATTTGAATCAACAATTCAACAATATTAAGGGGTGGAACTCTTAGGTTACTAGACCATGAGGGCTATACCTTCATGGTTGTGATTAGTGCCTTGTAAAAGGGCTGAGGGAATAATTAGTTAGGCCCTCTTTGTCCTTCAAGCTCTTCTACCAGTGAGCCATAACATTTAATATGTCACCTTGGAAGTAAGGAGAGCAACCTTCACTGGACATGGAATAGACTAATGACTTGGTGTTGGACTTCCAGCCTCCAGGATTATGACACAGTTCTGCTTTTTAGAAATTACCTGGTGTTAGGTATTTGTTTTAGTGGTACAAAAAAAGAGAAAATGGATGATACAGTTGCCACTTCATGAGATGAGAAATACTGTGGAAATAGATTTAAGGGCCCAGGTAGAAATCAAAAGCACTTTTTTCAACATGGCAAATGTGAGATACTTCTAAGATATCTAAGTAGACATTTTATAGGCTACTGCATGTTATGTAGATGTAGACTTCAGAGAACAAATTAAGAGTAGAGAAAAAATTTGTGGAATTTTCCATAAATAGATGCTATTGAAAGCCATAGAACTCAATGTCAATGTAGAGGGAATAAATATATAAAAAGAAGAGAACTCTAACAGGATTCCAACATGTAGAGATATGCAAGATGAGAGGAAGAGTAAGGGATATCGGGAGAGGTCAGAGAAGGAGAGACAGTAGTGTCCTTGAAACAAAGTGAAGGGTTCCCTATCAAAAGGAAGGGAGTGACCAAATGCTGCTTAGAGGACAAGATTTCTGAGGATTGACCAATGGGTTTTTCAATGAGATTTTTGGCAACTTTGACAAGAAGTAATTCAGTAGTAGAATGGTAAAGACAAAGCTTCATGGTTTCTCTTATATGAGAAACCCAAAATATAAATAAAAACAAAATAAAAGATAATATGAAATATCTAGATATTTTGTAAAGGGCAAGGGGAATAAAATGAGGGGGGCATGAAAAAAACTAAGATGTGTTACATGCGTGTATGTACTCATTATGATGAATGTAATCATTAGTGCTGCAAACATGTATTAATAAAACAGTAAAAATTGAAAGAGAGAAGTTTGGAAATTAAAAAAGAAAAGCATGGGAGAAAAGGAATGAAGTAATGTGGTAAATTTAGATAAATATTTTCAGAGTTTTGCTATAAAGTAAAAACAAATGGGGGATAGAATGTGGGTAACAGGAATATGAGTCAAGAAAGAACTTTATTAAGATTTGAAATATTATCATTTATGTTAATGAAATCATCTGATAAATTAGAAACTATGTAATAAATGAAAGAGGACAGCTAAGCTAATGAGGGAGTAAGAAAGTGAGTCAACAAGTGAAAGGATTTCCTTAGAAAGGCTAAGAATCAGTTAGTTCTTTCACTGAACAAAGATTATATGGGTTCTTATACAGGGCAGCAAACAGATTGGTTGTGGGAGAATGTGGAAAGTTCTTTCTGTTTAATTATTGTGGTAGTTACTTTTCTCATTGCTGAGACAAAATACTTGATGTCCAAAGGTAAAGGAGGTAAGGTTTATTTACTTCACAGTTTGTAGAGGTTTCAGTCCATAATCATCTGGCTCCAAGGCAGCGTGGCAAGGCAGACAGGCAGCAGTTCTTGGCAGACTGAAGGTAGCAAAAACAACAAGGGAATGTAAGAGCATCTTTCTGCCCCTTTTATTATCCTACTTAGGTTGGGTGGCACTTCCACCCTTAATCCTAGTGCCCTTGAGCACAGCATTGCACTATGAATCAATTCCAGCATCACACACCTCTGATCAAGTCACCTCTGAAAAAGCTTATGACCACGCATGTGAGGCTTTGCAGGGACATCTAGATACAAATCATAACATTCCACCCTTGGTCCCCCCAAAGACTCTTGTACATTCTTTTACAAAAAAGAAATTTAGTCCACCTCTAACAGTTGTCAAAGTCCTAACAGTTTCAACATTGCTGAAAAGTCCAAAGTCTCCTCTGAGATTTAAGGCAAACTCTTAGCCACAAGCCCCTGTATAATTGAAAGTTAAATACTTCCAACATTCAGTGGTACAAAATAGAAATTACCACCTCAAAGGTTACAAACAAAGGGATAGCAAGGAATGAAAACAAAGCAAGAGCAAAATCCAGCAGGGCAAACATTAAATCCTGTAATTCCATGTAAAGCATCCAAGGCAATCCTTAGCAAGGGGTGCGTTCCAAAGGGCTTGCATGGTTCTGCCCCTATGACACTGCCAGTGGCTGAAGCAACCATGGCTTCTCTCTTGGGCCAGCTCTGCTCCCTCCTTGCAGTTTTCCGTAGATAATCCACGTTCCTGGATTCTCCAAACTTCTGAGGTCTCCACTGTACCTTTGGCTTCACATTCATAGCTTCCACATTGCCCTCTCAGGGGCACACAGCTGGCCTCCCATTCTTCTGAAATATGGGTGGAAGCTTTCCTGACCCAATAACTCTTGTATTCTGAATCAGCCTAAAATCAGCACTATGTGGATGACACAAAGATCCACTGCCACCTGGAGCAGTAGCCAGGCTTCCTTCTCTCTCGGATGTAGTGATCCAGTGCCTATGAACAAAATCCTTAGGAACAACTTCCCTAGCTGCTGCCATTTTGGAACATGATGCTCTGGGACTCTCTTCTTAACACTGAAGGCACATGGAATTAAGATTGCCATAGTACAAATCCTCCTTGTGCTATTCCTTGGCAGTGTGCTGTCTGATGAGGAATTGACTTCTCAGAGTTTTGATTTCTTCCTGAAATAGTGACTATAATTCAGAAATCTCTTAAAGGCATTAAATATCTAATAGTTACAATTACCTTATGAGTAGTAGAGCACAATAATAATTATGAATCATTAGTTTAATTAGCAATTTTGGAGAACAAAAGAAAATTTTGTTATTCCATTTATAATTATTCTGTGACTTTTAAATTTCATCACACCATACTAGATGTTGTCTCTTCTCAAGTGACCCATAAGCTTATTAATATTGCACCTTTAAAGAGAAATAAAGTTTTTAACATTACAATTTGATTCTCATTTATTATGCTTTATTTCTATTTTAAAGAACTATCCATTGTGTCTTTTAAAAGACCATTCATTTCAGGCTGTAGATATAAGTACATTTTTTGGTCCTGCTGTTATCATCACTGAGAGTCAGCTATACTGATAATGATAGAGCTAGTGCACATCTGTGTGGTTTTTTGTTTGTTTGCTTTTTGAGACAGGGTCTTACTATGTAATTGAGACTGACATGGAACTCACTATGTAGCCCAGGCTGGTCTCGACCTCTAAGTGATCCTCCTGCCTCAGCCTCATGAGTTCTGGGAGGTGTGTGGCACCACACCAAGCCACACATCTGTATTTTTATTCTGCTTCTTTTCTGCTTTACAGATTTCGCTGCTCCACACTGCCACTGTGGGGAAGTTGGCTATTACTAGCATGGGCTGTCCCATGACTTTCCAGTGTTAGAATTTCTGGTTGGCATACTTTATCTTTTTTTAAAATTAGTTTTATTGGTACATTTAAGGTATACACTATAATGACATTCATCATTGGAAATTTGCACCTTTTCATAATCCATCTTGGTTCTTATTTTTTCCCCAATCCCCTGCCCTCCCTTCAACCCTTCCACCCCTCCCTATCTACAAAGACTTTTTCCATTTTTTTTCATGTCAGTTCCATTCCCATCTTTCTTCTCCTCCACCCCTCTCACTTCCCCTCCCCCTTTGCACCTTTTCTTCCTATTTCACATTATCTATTATACCTTTTAGTCCTTACTTATACTTTCCATTTCTCACAGTAGACTCTGATCTTGTGTGCCATGAAATTTACATTTCACTTCTCAAGCTTTTTCAGCCAGGTAATTATGATAATTTCTTTGCTTAGAACTATTTTAATATTTTCCAGAATGATAATAATGGGAAGATCATGAGTTAGAGTTTGCATGCTGGCTCTGCCATTTACCAGATCTGTGATATTTGGGCTTATGCACATTGAAAAACAAGGAAAGTGGCCAGAGACTTAGCTCAGAGGTTCTGCTGCCTGCCTTGCAAGTGCAAGGATCCTAGTTCAATCCCTGGTACAAACAAACAAACAAACAACAAAAACAAGGAAAGTATAAGATATCCAAAGGTGCTGTTTTGAAGATTAAATATATTTATGCATAGTACATATTACCTTCTTTCATTTCTCATTGTCCTGTATGCTTGGCCTACTATATCTATCCCTAATTTTAGATCCAACGGGAAGACTAGAACTTTTAGGAACAACGCTATCAGTCTTTAATAATGCAGTTATTCCTCATTCCCCAGTCCTCACTCCTAGACAGCTAAATGGTCAGCTTCCTTTAACTTTTAGTCTTTGGTATTTCCATGCTCTTAAAGTTTTCCCTTCCACTTTTTCCTCTTAATCCAGAACAATTACTCAGTATTTGTCAATATTTTATTGGCAGAGTAACCTGCCAGTGAACTCAGCACTTTATAAATTCCCTCAAAGGCTCTCCTTTCATCCCTAGAAAAGTTGTTGCCACATAAATTGGTCAAATGAGTATTGGATGTATGTCACATCTTGTGAAAGGAGAAAGCAGGACTGACAGTGAGAAGAAAAGAAATGTCCACTTATCAGATAGAAGCTGGTGTTGGCCTGACAAGTAAAATGCAATTTTACTATTAATCTATTCATGTTATGCAACATGTTACAACAAGCAGTGCAATTAGGACATAGAAGTACAATTTAAAAATTTTAGTAAGACCTACATTCCTAAAAACTTCTAGTCAGTTCAATCTATTACTCACCATTCTTTCTTACAGCAAGTCAGTCAGAAAGTTCTCACTTTTCATTGGTGTCAAAAAAATTCAAGTATTTTTAAAAGAACCCAAAGCAATATTCCAGTTCTTACTCCTTACATAAATACAAACATGTATACAAAACACTGTCCTTTTCTGGAACAGTCTGACTGACATTCCTTTTGGGAAAATAACATGTTGTTCACATTGGTAATCTTTAAGTTTTACTTATTGTTACTTTGTTTGCATGCCTCTCCTCTCTAGAATTGCCTGAAGATTTTGTTTTTTTCTTATAATCCTAAATCCTCAAAAGAGACAAGGAAAACTGGATGAAAATGGATTGATCCAATATCAGACTTTGAGTGACATGGGAATACCCAATAGGTACTGGAGTAAATAATTGCCAACAGAAACTATGAGGTAATTTTGTAATTGTTGTTACCTTTTAGATAAATAAATAAATAAACAAAAAAATGGTAGGATATCAGCAAACAATGTTTTGAAAAAAGGAAATCCCTGTTTCCTTTTCATTTAATCTTAATCATTCACCAAAGATTTACTGGGTATCTACTGTGCTCAAGGAACTGAGTCAGAGATCTCATGGTCTAAAGCACAGGGTGCTGCAGGATCCCAGATGAGGGAAATGAAAATCAGCCCAGGAAGCTAAAAATAGTCTATGGTGCTGCCTTGTGAAGGAACTTTATCTTAATTTATGCATGGGGAGAAGGAAGGAGGTAAAAAAGTAAGGCCAGATATTAAGGGATTCATGGCTAAACTAAGAAATGTATTCATCATCCTGAAGATAGTTGGAGCTATGAGAATAATTTAAGCTGCAAAGGAACATAAGAATATTTTTAATTTAGAAAGATAACTTTGTTATTAATGTGGAGAAATAGTTTACCAGAGCTAAGAATGCAGGAGAGGGATATATAAAGTGATGAGAACCTGATATAAAGCAATGAATTGAAGCAATCTAGTGACAGATTAAATTTTGCTGGGAAAAGAATTATAGTTTGCATCTCAGTTACATGATTTCTGGCTCTAGTAAGCAAGTGGACAGTGGTTATGTTAACCAAGTGGGGGACCACAAGAAAAAGGACAGGCAGTGATTTCACTTTAAGACTTGAGTTCAAGTTGATCCAAAATTTATCAAGTATTTGGTGTCAAGTATTTGGGTTTGGATCTCTAGAAGGCTCTGGGCCAAATACAGAGGTTGGTAATTATGTTGAGGATTTCCAAGACCATCTCTATGGTTCTTTATTCCATCAGGACTTACAGGGCTGGACATATACTCGAATTTATGATTATACTTTGTTACAGTGAAAGGAAACAAAGCAAAATCAGCAAAGAGAAAATGAACATAATTAAAGTCTGGAAAACTCCAGGTACATTAGGTTTTCATTGTTCTCCCACAGGAGAGTCACACAGAAAACCCTTGATTCCTCAAGCAACAAATTAAGACAACACACGTAGACTACTGTCTTCCGGGAAATTTCATTAGAGACTGCCATGCCTAGGATTTTTATTAGGGGCTCCTTGTGAAAACACCCTCTGCCTAACCTATACCAAAATTCCAGTTGCTAAAAAGTAAATCAGGTAGTTAGCGTCAATCACACTGTTTGTACAGTTCAATCACAATGACCTGCTTTCTAAAGTTAGGGAATAATAGACACTTCTGAAATCCAGGTTCTTAGATACCAGCCAAGTGCCAACTTTGCAAGTAGGTCTTTTTAAGGATAGCTGTTATGTTTCCTATGAAGGCTTCAGTCATTGGTATTATGTGATGTCCCTGAATTGTTGGAATTTTAAAACTATTTCCAGCTTTTTATTATCATAATAAGCTGCTAATTGAAATGCCTTTCTGGTAACACAGGTTTGAGCATTCATTAGGTATGAGGAGTGGTCAACTGTCATTTAACAGGATCCATCTGTTGAGATGGCTTGTTTGGGTCATATCTGATGGGAATGTGAGAGGTGAGGTGGATTCTGTGGATTTCAAATAATATGTTTAAATCTCCCAAGTGAGTTTGAATTATTCATGTTGGCCTTTTGGATATTTGAAGTTTGAAGTATTCATGTTGACCTCTGAGCTGAAAGATCATCTCCATTTACTTCTCTTTCCAGCTTTTCCAAAGTTTAAGTCCAGGGTAAAGGGATGAGTAGAGAACTTTTTCAAATTGTCTGTATTCTGAGCCGCTGACTTCAATACAACAATGAGTTAAA
Organism: Fukomys damarensis; assembly: GCF_012274545.1. Classification (NCBI taxonomy): domain Eukaryota; kingdom Metazoa; phylum Chordata; class Mammalia; order Rodentia; family Bathyergidae; genus Fukomys; species Fukomys damarensis. The sequence goes on along the minus strand of NW_022900951.1, from coordinate 49,772,692 downwards.
CATAGCCTTCTTGATCTGATCTACTTTGAAATTCTTTTTCACTTGTTTAGTGTTATTTTTGACCTGTTATCAAATGTTGAAAAATAGTCTTGAGTGATTAGTTAACTTTGCAGTTCAAGTCTGTATGGTTAAAAATTTTTTGTCAC
>NW_022900951.1:49742998-49772499 GCF_012274545.1 Fukomys damarensis | reverse complement strand
AATTGGAGAAAATGTCAGTCTTTTTATAGAATAAGTCCCACTTACAATGTCAACAGTTCCACTCCTAAACTAGTGTTTTAAAGGCTCTTCTGAAATACATAGTAGAAACCTCATATGCAGTTTATGAAAGAATAAATTATATTTCTCCCTCCACTTATCCACTTTACATTTTAGTCTATTCATTTTTCAGTTAGCAAGAATTTTTGAATATTCCAGATAATAAAATAATGCCCAAAAGTCAATAAAGATTCACTATCAGAGATGAAACAAAAACAAAGAATAAATACTGTATCTTTGATTTTGCTCTTTGGTTTCTTTAACCAGCATCTGAATTCGAACTGTGTGCGTGTGTGTAGATGTGTGTGCATACACATCATACACATATGATAGAGAGTAAGTCCTTTGCCACTGTAGGACAGCAAAGTGAGAAGGAGCTAACAGTATAGTCTAGTTTGATAATATAGAGATAAATGAAAGAGCAGCTTATTAATTTTCATTTACTTGTTTTTACTATTTTATAATATTTGCTTGTATAAGGAAAAATAGGAATTTCAGGGTAAAGGGTGTATGTTTCTGACCATAATTTCAGTTATTCTAAAAGTAGATTTTTTCCTTGCATGTTTCAATACCTTCCTTTCTGGGAAATAATAACATACTGGGAAAATTATATCAAAAATATTTAATATTTTTGTTCCTATTTCTGAAAAAATTTATGATTCTGAATGATAAATACCAGCCAGTGAATGCTTGAGTAATTATTCATTCTAGTCTGTTGCTAGCAAGTGAAAAAAGGAAATATATATGTGTGATTTTTTTTGTTGTTTTGTTTTGTTTTGAGACAGGGTCTCACTATGTAGTTGAGACTGACTTGGAACTCACTATGTAGCCCAGGCTGCTCTCAAACTCACAGTAATCCTCCTGCCTCAGCCTCCTGAGTGCTGGGATTACCAGCATGTGCCACCACACCTGGCATGTGTAATTTTCTTTTAGGTATGCAGTACCTACCCTCCTGAAATAGTAATTCTTTTTTTTTTTTTAGCTTTTTTGTTTTTTTCTCATTGAGTTTATTGGTACATTTTAGGTATACAGAACAGTTACATTCATTATTGGGATCTTGTACCTTTACATGACAGGTCTTCGTTCTCATTTTTTCCCTTTACCCCTGTCCTCCCTTCACCCCCTCCTCCCCTCCCTTTACAAATACTTTATTTCCACTTTTTCATTTTCTCATATTTTTTTCTTTTCCCTTATTTCCTTTCTCCTACTCTTCCCCTTCCCCTACACCTTTAGCCCTTTTCTTCCTGGTGAAATAGTACTTCTTAAATCTATTACCTAGGGAACAGTGATTAGAAGTTCAAAGTTCTGAGGTAAAGAATGCATCCCTGTGCTCTCCTACCTTTATAAAGAGAATGTGAGTTAAGCAAACTTATCTAAACTTGACACTAGAACACCTGTGTTTTGGTCTTACCCTGCCACTTAGTAGCTATGATACCTCAAGCAAGTTTAGCTTATTTGGTCCTCAGTGCTTTTGAATGATTCTGAGGACACATGAGATAAAATCCTATATGTAGTTTTTATATTGTAAAATTTCCTGCAGATGTTAAGTGGCATTTCAGTGTATTTATTTGTTGTTGTTGTTGTTGTTTTCAAGTTCTGAGGATCAAACTCAGGACCTTGCATTTATGAGGCAGGCACAGTGCCACTGAACTAAATCTCTGGCTTCTTTGCTTATTTTCTGTGAGTTTCCAGCTTGGTGGGAAGATGCAGAATGACAGGGAGTTATTTGTATGAAAGTAGTTGGTGACTGTGGCTTCCCGCTGGACTAAAAATATCCTTTATTCTTCCCTACCACTTTTCATATAATTAAAGGTAGTAGGTGAAAGCACTCAACTCTTCTGTGTTTGAGTACCCTCACAGAGGAAGTAGTAATAGTTCTCATTTCTTGTGGTCATTTTGTGATGAAGGGTTAGACAACAGTAAAATCATCAAATAGGCAAGTATTTAAGTGCCGCATAATGTATTAGTGGAATTTGCTGTCTTTGTGTTTAACTACCAAAGTGAACAAACTCCTTAGAAACCACAGCAATGTGTAATGAAGTCCATTAACTGATCATTACCAGAGATGACTCTCATATTGCTATAGCTTTTTATGTTGAAATGACATGAAATATACCAGCCCCAAAACTAGTGAACCTTCTTTTCTAGATATCTAGATCTTTGTTATATCTTGAATTATATTACTACTGCAAGCCTCTGATTTATATGGATGCTCTGTTACTGGGACTATAAAAATGAGGCTATTTCAGAAAAATAACCAAACCACTGTGTATCAAGAATTGAATTTCAAGGGTAATAAGGGAAAAGAAAAAAAATGTGATATAATGAAAAGATGGAAATAAAGTGTTTGTAGATGGGGAGGGGAGGAGGGGGTGAAGGGAGGGCAGGGACAAGGGGAAAAAATGAGAATCAAGATCTGTCATGTAGACGTACAAGATCCCAACAATGAATGTAACTGTACTGTATCCCTAAAATGTACCAATAAACTCAATTAAAGCTGAAAAAAAAAGAATTGAATTTCTTACGGAAATGATCAAGATGTAATTTTTTGTGGTCTGATTTGCAGGACTGGAAATGCCTAGAAGAGGTAAGAGGCTGAGGCTAAAATGAGTGAGCTTTAGAGCTACATCTCTCTTTGCTTTGGACACTACTTGATCTACACATCCTCTTGCACAACTCATCACACCTGGAGACAAGGAATATTTCTGACTACCTGTGGATATGGTAACTCAACTGACTTTTTCCTTATAGGCTGCCATTTTCCACTGTAGCCAGACTATGCTTGGAGTTTATGTTTGCTGCATAGATGATGAGCTCTTGTTAGGGTCAATTAGCCAAACAAATCCTAGGAGCCAGTTTATGTATGTTGTAGACAGAAGACCAAAGGTATCTGTCTGGCAATGACTTTTCTGATATTCCTACCTGTTGCAATCCTCTTCCTAACATGTTGAGACTTGAAGTGTTATTGAGAAAACTATGGTTATGTACGTGGGTTTATTGTGTCAAACATTGTGTAAAATCATTTGAGCGAGCCAATGGTGCTCCTTTTGTAAGCCTGTCATTACTGAATGAGGCTATGTGAAGGTATTTTAAACAACAGGGCACTGCCACCTCAATGTGACATTCTGTTTAAACAATCATCAATATACCATCTTTTGGGCCAAGGATTTAGCCCAGTAGTTATGCTGCCTGCCTCGCAAGCACAATGTCCCAAGTTCGATCCCCTGTACCAAAAAATAAAAATGGGAACACCCCACACACACACCAAAAAAAAAATACATACCATCTATTTCACTAAATTTATTCTTTAACCAGAATTTTCAGTAATCCCCTGCTGTGTTTTAAATTTGCTATCAGAGAAAGAGCTTCAACTTAAGACACAGAAACACCTCTTTTAAAAATGTATTAAACCACAGTTGGTTAATAATACTTTGGTGTCTCTTAGAGAAGCAGTCTTCACAAATCACACTACTGTATGATTACTAAAAAGTATTACTGGCTTTGGTTATAGTAATTTTTTTTTTGCCACCAGCACTATTAGCTGAGTAAATTTTTCCCAATCAGTGAAGTACAATATAAGTATCAGTTCCAGAGAACAAGAAAAGACCACCTGTGACATAGATTTGCTCTGGATTTTTGGCAGGGGACACGGAATTAGCAAACTCCTTTGATCTTCCTAGTGACTGTTACTGTGTGATTTGTTGCAGTGTGTCTTCTCTGGCTAGGTCCCTTTCAAATGTAAATTGTCACTGAACAGGGCGTCCTCAGATCAGCCTGAGTATCAGCCTAATCCCTCTCTGCATTAATTCCTTGGCCTCTAAAATTTTGTTCATTTCTATAAAAGATTGTGTAAGAATTTATTGTGCCCCATAAAACAAGGGCAGATTTACTTTTTTAAATGGTTATCCTTTTCACAGAAAGACCCATGAAGAAATAACTTTGCTTCTATTTTTAAGTGTGGACTCTAGATGACAATAGTTTCACTGCTGACGAGTGATCACTAAATTGGAGATTTAGAGCTACACCTACGCTAGGTAGTTGTACAACTGCATGTGCATGAAACCAGCTTTAGTCAGCAATCTGCTACATTTTTAAAAAATTCATTAATTTTATCGGTAAATTTTAGGTATACAATACAATGATACTCATTATGGGAATTTGTACCTTTACATAATATATCTTGGTTCTTATTTTTTCCTGTACTCCCCTGCCCTCCCTGCAACACACACACCCCTCTCTATTTACAAAGACTTTGTTACCATTTTTCCTTTTCTATTTATTCCTTTCCCCTGTCCCTCTCACTGCCATCCAATTTCTACCTTTTCTTACTATTTCACATTATGTATTATACACTTTGATCCTTATTTACACTGTCAGTTTCTCACACCAGAGAAGCTATTCAGTATTTACATGTCAGTCCTATTTATTTCACTTGAGTATGGCCTCAATGTACATCCATTTATCTATGAATGTCTCTAATTTCTCATTCTTTATGGCTGAGTAGTACTTAATTTTATATTTAAAAAAACACGTCTTCTCTATCCAGTCTCCAACTGATAGGCAATTGGGCTGCTTCCAAGTTTTAGCTATTACAAACTGTGCTGCTATGAACACGGGTGCACATATATCACTGTGGAATGATTCTTTTAATTCTTTGGAAGAAGATGCCTAGCAGGGGAATAGTTGGGTCAAACATGACCTCCAATTCTACTTTTTTGAGGAATCTCCATACTGATTTCCACAGCTGTTGCACCAGTCTACACTCCCTCCAACAAAGAAGAAGGGTTCCTTTCTCCCCACAGCCCCACCAGCATTTGTTACTGGTTAATTCCTTGATAGCAGCCATTCTTTGTGGGGTGAGGTGGAATCTCAGTATTGTTTTCATTTCCATCTCTTGAATGACCAGTGATGTTGAACATTTTTCATATGCTTATTTGTTATTTCTACTTGTTTTTTGAGAAATGTCTGTTCATTTCAGTTGCCCTTTTTGGATTAGTTCTTTAAATTTAGAAGGTCTGATTTTTTAAAGTTTTTTATATGTTCTTGGTAGTAGACCTTTGTCAGAGAAACTATTGAAATTTCTTTCCCACATTGTGGGTTGTCTCTTCACACTGTTGGTGGTTTCTCTTCCTGTGCAAAATCTTTTTAATAAGAAGAGATCCCACTTGTTAATTCTTTGGGCTAGTTAACATGTGACTGAGTTTTTGTGTATGAAATCTTTTCCTACACAAATGTCTTCCACAGTTCTACTTAACCTCTCTTCCAGCTGGTTTAGTGTTATTGTTTGAATATTTAGATTTTTTTGTTTTTGAATATTTAGATCTTTAATCCATTTCAATTTTATTTTAGTCCATGGGGAGAGATGAAGGTCTAGTTTTAATCTTTGGCAAGTTAAAACCCAATTTTTCCAGCACCATTTATTAAAGAGGCTTTTCCACTGAGGGTGTTTGGCCCCTCTGTCAAAGATGAGGTGTCTGACTGTGTCTGAAGTGGTTTATGCATCTTCTATTCAGTTCCACTGATACTCAGGTCTGTTTCTTTGCCAGTGCCATGCTGTTTTATCACAGTAGCTTTGTAGTATAGTTTTAAATTGGGGATTGTGATGCCCCCTACCCTGTCTTTGTTGCCTAGAATTGCTTTTGCTATTCTAGGTCTCTTCTTGCTCCAAATGGATTTTTGGATTGTTTTATCTTTTTCTGTGAAGTATGCTGCTGGAATTTCAATTGGTGTTACACTGAATCTGTGTAGCACTTTTGGAAGTACAGCCATTTTCACTATATTAGTTCTTCCTACACAGGAACAAGTGACAGCTTTCTATTTTCTGATATCCTCTTCAATCTCCTTTTTCAGAGATTCTGTTGTTCATGTACAAGACAGCTATGGATTTTGTGGGTTGACCTTGTATCCAGCTACTTTACTGACTTTTGGTGGAGTTCTTGCCATCTTCTATATAGAGTATCATGCCATCTGCAAATGATGACAGTTTGACTTCTTCCTTTCTTTATTCCTTTTATTTCTTTCTCATTTCTAAATGCTGTGGCTAATATTTCCAAAACTATGTTGAACAGGAGTGGTGATAGTGAACATGCTTGTCTTGTTCCTGATTTTAGTGTAAAGTTTTTAAATTTTAGAACATTTACTATGATAGTGGCTGTTAGTTTTTATAGGTTTTTTATCAGATTGAGATAGAGACTGTCAATTCCAATTTTCTGCAGGGTTTTTATCATGAACTGGTTTTGAATTTTGTCAAATGCTTTTTCTTCATCTATTGAGATGGTCGTATGTTTTTTGTCCTTGGTACTGTTTATATAGTGTATTACATTTATTGATTTGCATATGTTGAACCATCCTTGCATCCCTGGGATGAATTCCATTTGATCAGGCTGTATAATCTTCTTGATGATCTTCTGCACTGTGTTTGCCAGTATGTTATTCAGAATTTTTGCATATATGCTCATCCGTGAGATTGGCCTATAGTTCTCTTTTTTCTTTGGGTCTTTTTCTGCTTTTGCGATCATGTGTGATGCTTGCTTCTAGGAATAAATTTGAAAGTATTGCTTCCCTTTCAATTTCATTGACGCGTTTAAACAGTAGTGGCAATAGTTCTTTTCTAAATGTCTTACAGAAATCAGCAGTGAAGCCATCAGAACCTGGGCTTTTGTTTATTGGTATATTTTTAATTATGTTTTCAATTTTGTTGCTTGATATTGGGTTGTTTATCATTTTTAGGTCTTCTTCCTTCAACTTTCGTAATTCATATGTATCTAGGAATCTGTCCATTTCTTGTGTTTTCCATCTTATTGGCATACTTAGATATTTCCAATTAGGAAAACCCTTATCAGAGATTGTTCTCCCCATGTAGATGGCAAACTCTACTCACTGAATAAAAATGCTATCTTTGTTGATTTTGCTTAACAATGCCAAAAAATCAAAGTTGAATATTACTTTTAATTATAAGTTAAACAAGTCAACAGGGATTTCTATTCAAAATATGGAAAATGCTGAGATGCTTATGGAATCTAGGGATCCCTAAGGGTTTATTTGAAAGACAGGGAAGGGATATATCTTGGAATAGCACTCTTAGAAAGGATGTGCTGTTTAGAAACTGTGTATAAACCCACTTTGGGCCAGATAAGGCATAGCTTCCTTGTTCCCAATAAGTAAAGAATTATCATTTTATTGTGAAAATAAATGTTTTGATTGTATCTAATGTGAAACTTTTAAATTTCTTTTCGGGAATCAACAGCTGGTTATTTGTACAAAATTTTAAATGCAAATAATAATTTAAAATCATAATAAGCAGACCTGCAATGGTCCAGCCCTCAGCAAAAGTGAGAAATAGGGAAAATTCTTAGAGCCTCTGACCTCCCATTTTAACTATTAGCAGCATCTTCTACAAAGCCCTCAGAGAAGGCCCCTTCTTTTAGAACCAGCCCTTTCACTTTTTCAATTTATGATTGACAATCGTATTCATTTCTGATAGACTCAGATCACTCCCTGGAAACACACACACATGTGCACACACACACACACTCACACACACACACACACACCCTTATGTGTATAGCTATATATTTAACTTTAATTGTAATAGAAAAGAAAAATAAAAATGGTCTGTATTATTATAATTATAGACAGCTAGGTTAGATAGAAGTATAACAGGCAATCTGACAGGGCTGAACCCTCCAGAGAGGCAGGAGAAAAGGTGAAATTATGCTACAACTGCAGCCAGGGAAACATCATTTGGGGGCCAAGCCTCAAGAAAATGACTAAAGGACCAGGCCTATGAAATTTCCCTGGGGATAAGACAAATGACAACACCTGAGCTAGTAAAGTCTATATAGGAGGAGGGGGTGAAGAGAGGGCAGGGACAAGGGGAAAAAATGAGAAAAAGGTACAAGATCCCTATAACGAATGCAACTTTACTGTACACCTAAAATGTACCAATAAACTCAATGAGGAAAAAAAAGTCTACACAGGCATCAATCACCTCAGTGGGTGACCAAGACCCTAATATCCACCACTTATCTGAGAAGTTCTCTGTTTTTTTCCATGTATTCTTGCTATATGACTTGCTTCCCTGTTGGATCACTATTACCTAAGCAACTATACTTGTAACCGTATTGATTGATCATAGCATTAACTCACGTTTTACCCACACGGCTTTGCTCTATAAAACTTCCCTATAAAGGGGGATCCTGGGCTACATTTGGATTCCCTCCTGCCTCTTAGGAGCTATCCTCTCAATAAATATTTTCCTACTCTTAACCTTCATTTTTCATAGAATTCATTCTTCAATTTTAGAGAACACAAACTAGGTGTGTCAGACATCAAACAGGTTAGGAGGTATATTTTCGTATTTCACCTCTTACGTCATTTTAAAGTAAGAGTTTTCTTTTGTTTTATAGATTGTTGATTGATTACTTAGGTAATCAAAATTGTCATCTTCTTTTGTTAATTGCACATGCTTTTGTCAATTGTATATGCACTGAGTTTTTATGCTTTCTCTTTTATGCATTGTCTTTGGTTAAAATGATGGTAAATTTAAGTTGAGATCATGGAAAAATCATGATATTTCTTTGATGAGACATTTTGCAACGTCTTTTTTTTTCTTTTTTCTTTTCTTTTTTTTTTTTTTTTTTTTTTTTTCTTTTTTTGGGACCGGGGATCAAATTCAGGTCCTTGCAGTTGCAAAGCAGGGGGTGGAACTACTGAGGTAAATCCCCGGCTTTTTTTTTTTTTTTTTTTGGTGCAGGCAATGTCTTGTATATTTGTTTAATATTAATTGCTTTTTTTTGATTGTTTTGTTTTCTTGACTGGGCTAAATAGTACTAAGGAAAAGTAATGTTATATCGCCACCTAGTGGACTTTAGTATTAACTACAAGGTAGAATCAATGCTATAAAACGGGTATTTTTATAAGATTTAGTTTATATTTGGGAAACATAAATCTATTAATAGATCATGGGACCACAAACATTAACTAAATGACAATAGGCCGGCGGCTGTTTTTAAGACTTGTGGGAGAGGTTTCACTGAGACATTTTGGCACAATACTTTAGAGAAAATGTTGAGCCTGTTCTGCCTGTTTTCTTTTTGGTCTGATCTTCCACTGATGAGGAAGCAATCTCAACTTTTGAGATTCCCCATTTTTGAAAGATTAGAGAGAAATAAAGCCTTAAAATTTCTCAACTTTTTCCTCCTAAAAAGTTTTAAGTTCAGCCATTAGAAAATGAGCATTTGTTAATGCTGAAGACAAAGAAGTCATCTCAGATAAAGGCAACTCAGGCATTTGTTTGTTCCTTATGGAATGCTTAAACAGTGGTTCTCTCTCTCTCTGCTAATTAAGGTAGACAGATAAAAACCACAATGCTCTAACAGATAGTTAGAGCAACAGGTATTCTAATAGATCTTGTTAATATGCCCCCTCCCACACACACCTCAGTTTTGTTTTGCATTCCAAATCACAGGGAGGTAACTTTAGAGCTCCTTAAAGTTAGACCACACCTCTCTACAGGAGGTCTCAGGCTGAGGCAGCTTGCAGCAACAGTTTGCCTTTCTCAGGAGAGATGCAATTTACAGTTCTACTTTATATTGGCTTAGAATAAAAAGGGGGATTTTACCCAGCCTTTCTCTTCTTTCGTGTGCATGCAAAGAAATTATAAATGTGCCTTTGCTAACATGTAAATTGTGGTTGCTAGGCGATGAGTATGAGTTTTAACTTGTGAACTTTATAAGTATGTTACAGAAGCAGAGACAAAAAAAAATTTTAAATGGACTTTAAATTAAATTTAGCCTTCTCTTGCTGCTTAAAAAGGTTGCCTATGGCTAGTTGGGTCCAACCTACTTTCTGGTTCCTCTCCAGAGGGTGGCCACCTGCTCTCCACCTCAGTCAACCCAGGAAATGCTTTCAGAATTTATAAATCAAGTAGAAATTAAAAGGACACCATTCTTTCTCTTGGATTTCTTTTGGGAGCTCATTATCAAAATCTTTTGCTCCTTTGGAATATATTCTTAAACACTGGAGGATGTTTAACCCTCACATATTGAGGTCGAGGGGCTTAATATTTTTCTGCACTTACACATGCCCTGTCTATTCCCTAAGCCAAGATGAAATGCAGGGGGAAGCACTGATTACAATGCTATTTCCCTGTAAGAGAGAGGGGAAAATGGTCAAAATTGCCTTATGTTCTGACTTTCATTACACTGAGAAATAATTCTTGTGTTCAAAATATAAATATAAGCCACAGGAAATAAATGGCAAATTCAGCTGTCATACCTGTCCATGTTCATGTATCCTTCCTTCTCAATGACCTAAGATAGCTCAAACAAGATGTAGGAAAGTTTTCAAACAACCCTAATAAGTACACTGAGGTATTTAAAGGACTTACTCAGGCCTATGAATCAAACTGGAAACATATGTTACTTTTAAATCAAACATTCACTTCTAATGAGACACAAGCAGCACTACAAGCTGCTAGTACATATAGAGATGAATATCATATTGTTAATTTTAAAAGGCCAGAAGACAGGCAGCCTGGGAAGCAATTGGTTCCTATTAGAACACAAGAAGTCCCTATATAAGACCCCCACTGGCCTGCCGACCAAATGAGAGAATGCAGTAGGAGAAATTTTCAGGCATGTATCTTTAAAGGTCTAAGAAGGACTAAATTTAACACTTCCATTATTTTAGGTTATTGACTATCAGAAAAAAATGAAGACTTCCTTGCCTTCTTACATCATTTACAAAAGGCTCTAATGAAACATTCTTAGCTCCTTATTCAATAGAAGGATAGATTAGTCTTAAAGGCAGCTTTATTACTCAGCCCCAGATTTTTTTTAAAAAAAGCTGCAAAACATGGCTTTTGCTCCAGATACTCCAGATAATTTTCTTGATACCTGAGGATTGCTGCCTCAGTATTTTATAATTTGAGACCAGGAAAGAGCCAAGGGGGAAAAAAAAGACGAAGAGAGAGTGGCTGCTTTAATTTCAGCCTTAAAAGAGAAAAACCCTAAGTTTGATTCCTGGCAGTCCACAAAGAGCACAATAACTAAACTCATCTGGTACTCATCATATATGTGTCACTACACTTAGATGCTCAGACACTGAGCAGTCCAGACAATGTCACATGCTTCTTCAATGACATCCCCTTGATAGATATCAAATTAGGTAATGGCTTCTTTATGTATTAGATAAAGATGACTGACTAAAAAAGCTATTCTCTACTAAGACAGACATTTAAATGTGTTTTGAAGATATAATTGTCATGCTAAAATATTGTTTTCTCTATAAACTTTATAATTGTTATCGTTTAATATGCTACAGAGATTGAATTTCTAGAACCAGAATTACCTAAAAAAATTCCTCTGGCTATACTGTATATTTTAAAGTGCTTGATATCCAGATGAGATTATAATAGTTAAACTCACTGCTCCCACTGTAATACTCATATAACTGATCTTCTTATCTGAGAGTTCAACAACTAAAGTTTAGAGACCAGAGCTAGAAAGGTAACTGGGTTAAGAGGACAGCCAATGTTTTGGCCCTGGCCATCCAAGGTCAGCGAGGATCCAGAACATGATGAAACCTTTTCTATAAGATCCTGCAAGTTTGATGAGTTACCCAACCTCCTTGAGCAGGAAGATTGCTAGACCCCAGAGGACAGGAATCAACAAATGTACAGTGTGCCAAAAGAGGGTCACCATAGAAAAAACTTCCCATGCTTTCACAGAAAGCAACTTGGTCAATCAAGACTGTGACCCATCCTGGAAGCTGATACTGACAGAGGAGCTGAGAGGCTCTGTGCATGTTCCAAAGTAATGCCTGAGGAGGCATAACTGACCTTAACAGACAGCAACAGGTTAATTTTGATTAACCGGGTGTCATTTTAAGTTGGTCTTAAACACCCAGCAGATAAGTATAACCAAAAAAAGATATAAAAATACCACAGTTTTAAAAACTTTATATACAAAGGAGCTCCAATCACCAAACCCTTCTGGGGGTTCCCAGCCATACCTGTAGCTGCCCACTGATATGATTCAGTGTGGGAAAAACTATGATAAAAAGCTATGAAAGCTCAACAAGAGTCTTTAAGTTCTTTAGCTAAAATTGTCCTTCAAAACTACCAAACACTCTACCTTCACACAGCCAAAACTAGAGGACTTGCACGGTTAAAAGGCAAAAGTGTCAAAAATATCTACAAAAAACCTACAAATTTACTCCATCTACACCATCAATTGTTTCAAAGTATGTTTCACTGGTATGATCATTTGTCTATCTTTGACCCTTCCCTGGGATTGGAGGATGTCGTGCAACACATTGATGCACTGACTAACGTTATGCAGTGCACCTTAAATGACACTGACTGGTCTCTTTCCCCTAAATAAACAAAAATAAAATTAATGAGGCAAGCTACCCTCCGAAATCGGATGGCATTAGACAGCCTGACAGCAGTACAAGGAGGTACCTGTGCAATTGTAAAAGCTGAAGGCTCAGGCTGGCCATTTAGCACAGTGGCACTGTGCCTGCCTCACAAACACAAGGTCCTGAGTTTGATCCCCAGTTTAAAAGAAAAGCTGAAGGCTGTGTGTACATTCCTGATACTTCTGCTAATATTTTGATAGCTGTGCAAGATATAAAGTGACAGGTTAAGGCCATATCAGATTCTGAAATCCCTTGGACCTTCTCCTTATTCTCTTAATGGGAGGTTATTATTGGCTCTTCCTGGTGGAAACATTTGTTGGTTGTATTCCTAATAGCCTTGTTGATCTTATTGTTTGTTTTGTATATACTAAACTGTTTTGTTGGCTTTGTCTCCTCTAGACTTAATGCTATATGCCTAATTGAACTTGTGACACTCTTGCCTCAGCCTCTCTGGTAGCTGGGATTATCGACAAGCAGCACTAAGCCAAATTTAGGTGTGCAATTTAATTGTTTCTCTCCTTAGATTTATTTCCAATGGCCTGTTCAAGAACAGTATATAGTACCCAATTTTATTGCTTAGATACAAACAAAATAATCATTAATTAAATGCTTTCAATACAACTCTAAAATCAGAAGTCATAAGCAGCAACTCTGGTATTTTCAAAAGCAAAAATTTTTTTTTAAAGACTGTCTTATTTTGATGAGCATCTAATAGAACCAGTTTCAGCCTCAAAGTCTATGTGGACAGTACTCTGTGTCTTTTTTATTCATATATATATACGTATATATATATATATATATATACGTATATATATGTATATATATGTATATATATATATATATGTATGTCCTATATTTAGTCTCGTCCCCAAATACCTACATTATTTTAAGGTTGGATTTAAAATCTGAGAAAAAAAATGTTCAGTGGAATCCAGCACTGCTAAAAACTATCTGTAGTCTGGAGCCTAGAATAGAGAGGAAATTTCTAAAGGAAAGTTTCCAAGAATCCTAAAAATTATAATCTATTAATGGATTTCAATTCATACTCTCATATAGCACCTGTGCCATAAAAGAAATGTGAACCCTTCCTCCTTTGTACTACCCTTCCAGTTCCTAAGAAATCACATTCTCATATGACTGCTCTACTCAAATAGGGAGGCATTTAACCACCTGTCACTGTTTCACCCACTAACTTGACCTCTGCTTCTTGGGTCACTGCTTATCGTGTAAGTTTGAGTCAGGATCTATTCCTGTGTTGGTGGCCATCCTCAGATTCTGCATGAACTGCTTTTTTTCTCCTCCTCCTCCTCCTCCTCCTCCTCCTCTTTCTTCTTCTTCTTCTCAGCACCTTGCGTTTGCACGGCAGGCAGTGGAACCACTGAGCTAAATCCCCAGCCTGTGAACTCCTTTTATTAAAGTATTCATTATTTATTTACTTAGTTGATGGGATGACAGATTTATTACAGTAATAAAATTAAAAGCCCTAAATAACGAACTTCAGTAACAGGAAATAATTTGACTTTCTAAAGGAAATATTCAGGAACAGTTTTTTTTTTTATTTTTTGGTATGAAAGAAAACATGAATCTCTATCTAGAACTAACAGAGCAGTAATGTACTTTATGGTACATACATGTGGCACATGTGCCATTGGAAAGTCACCTCAGAAATTGTGTTCACTTACCACTAAGTCAGTTGTCACTGCCTGTCAATATGCCTGGAATGAATACCTTCTGTCTGAGACAAACCTCATACTTCATATAAAGTGAGACCCTTGCCATAATATTTTCAGCCAAAAGAAATCCAAGCCTCTCTAAAAGGTGCTTTTGAAATCAAATTCCTAAGTATTTGTTTAGCCTGAATTTGGCAGAGATGAGTAATAACTAAGGATATTTTAGTCAGTTCTTTGTTATGTACTGTTTTTATTAAACATAAAACATCTTTTCTTGCTGTTAGGTTCTGCTTTTCAAGATCTTTAAACCTCCTTAAATTATGCCTAACGACGTGTGTGTGTGTGCGTGGGTGCGTGTGTGTGTGTGTGTGTGTGTGTGTGTATGCCTATATTTTCCTGAAGCAGACATCTACCATTTACTTCACAGCTTCATAGTAGCTTATGATCCCAAAAATTCACTGTGGTAAATATTACTGTGTCATTATGTTATCCCTGAAAGTGAAAATATCCTTTGGAGGTAACATGAGGTAGTAAACAAGTCATAGACTTTGGCATTAACACGATATACGTTGAGACCCCAGGTGTTTACTCCCTAAATGTGCAGTCTTGAATGACTTACTAAACTTTTGAGCCTCAGTTTTCTCAGTAAAAATACATCCAATATCTAATATCTAATGCCCAGCATGTAAAAGTATTCAATAAATGTTAGTGATCATTTCCCTTTCTCTTTAATCCCAGGAATAAAACTGAATTCATCAGAAAATAAGACTTTTATGTATACAAGACCTTTGAGCTATTTTCATGACAAGCGATAAGGAAAAACTGGGAGGAGAGAACAAGGACAAAAAGTAATTTGCTACTATGTAAATGACAGCAGCAAGATCTTTTCAGGTCAATGTAATATTTGTCCAGTTTATTCTTTGTCTAATTCTTTCTCAACTATTTCTTGCTCCTGAAACAGAAACTGCAAGCATATGATGAACCATCAGAAGAGGTCTCTATACCTGCTCTCAGCTGGGAAATTTATTATCACAACATCTGGGAAGGCCTTTGACGAATCCTCTTGGCTTTATGGGTATTTATGGAGACTTAAATATTTTGATGAAGAGTAGCACCTGGTCCAAGGAAGAAGGTATCTGAGCTCAGACTGATCAAATAAAAAGCCAGGGTACCGACCTCCACTATAACTGTTATAGGATCATGAGCAGCCTTAAGGCCATATATATATCTGGGGATTTGGACATCTCTGGGGCTATGGTCGTCTTTGGAGATACAGATATATATTTCTACTCTTACCTCACATGTAATTGGGCATACCAATTCACATATAATACCACCAAGTCTGCATCTCACTCACATTTGTAGTCAGTGTGGTTTCTGTATCTTGTGAGTGCAAATGGGAATGAGAAGCAAACATCCTAGTTCTGAAATAGATCATATTCTCTACTCTAGTAGAACGGTGTCTCAGGCTTAAAAGCAGCTAACAAGTCCAGTCCTTTTGGAATGTATTTCACAGTTAATGCTATTTGCATATTTGTATGTTTATTGTATATTTAGGAGCATCTAGTCTCGTGGGTCATTTGATCTTTCAGATGAACAGAACTTGTTCAAGAATAAAAAAAACTCTCTTAGTGCTAAACCTGTAACTTTGATCTTATCCAGCAAAGTGCCATGAGGCCTTTGGGATATGCAAACTGAAGTGAAACAACTGGCCTTTTTCTGGGATGTACAGAACAGGCAGCTTTAAAAGTAGGATTCAAAAATATGTATTATTTGTCGTTTTTTTTCTTAAGTTAGTCACAGACATCATGCAACTAATGTATAATTCAGAGTCCTGTGGGTTCTTTGAGAACTTAATCTTTCATTGGATCTAGGTTTACAGAATGACAGTGTCACAGCAGTTCATATTTGAATTTTCCAAGCTATAATAGTATGAATAATTGACCTGAACTTCCTGTTGTATGCTATCTCCAGCCAGTTATTACTGGGGTATGTATATGTGACCCAGTCAGGATGTAAACTGCCAGCTGTTCTGCCTGGTGCCACAAAGCCCATCGGGCCCCTCCTACAGTTGTGTTCCAGTTTGAAAATGTTTGGTTGTTGATACTTTCTCTTGTTTTAAATTTAAAATCTTCAACCTTTTGTGTTTGCGAGATTGCTGTGTATTAGCCACAAATAAAGGGAAAGGTAGTAAACCTCCCTCCCTAGCCTCAACAGAACTATCTTACAAAGACAGAGAATCTACAAGTAGGTAAAAACATGCTCTACTGAAGTTAAAAGAAGTTAGATACATCAGCTTTTTCATTCATATTACAGAAACACCTGTTTAGGGACTAGGCTCTTCTTCCCTCTCCACCCATCCCCCTCAGTAAGAATTCTTCCCTGGTGTGAATAATCTGCAATAATACATAAGATCCTAATAAGTTTACTGACATTTAGAAATGGGAAGAAAGGAGCTAAAGGTGTAGGGAAGGTGGGATGGGTAGGGGAAGGGTAATAAGGGAAAAGAAAAAAATGTGAGATAATGAAAATAAAGTGTTTGTAGATGGGGAGGGGAGGAGGGGGTGAAGGGAGGGCATTGACAAGGGGAAAAAATGAGAACCGAGACCTGTCATGTAAAGGTACAAGATCCCAACAATGAATGTAACTGTACTGTATCCCTAAAATGTACCAATAAACTCAATTAAAGCTGAAAAAAAAAAGAATTCTTATACATGGAACCTTAGGGATTCAGGAATTATTTCCTCCAAGCCTCAAAAGAGGACCAGAGCAGCACTTCCCTCTATAGGACAAACATGCCCAAGGCCTCTAATGCATGGAATATAGAGGGACTTGTGCTCTAGTCCTGGCTCAGCCATTTAGTAGCTGTATGGCCTTGTGTAATCACTTCTTCTCTATAACCCTCAGACGCCTTTTCTAAAATGAGAGTAATAATAGCACCTACCACACAGGCATCTGTGCAGATTAACTGAGCTAACATGTAAAGCTACTTTGTAAAGTTCTTGGCATATAAAAAGCATTAATCAGCCTTTCCTTAATTTTCAGCTCTGATTCTACTGTTTAAACTGGCAATTCTTAATCTTCAACTTCATTCTTTTTCAGTTCCATTTAGTCTCCTCCCTACTCTTAACACATCATCTTTGAACAATCAGGTTTTAATACAATATATTAGAGTCAGCTACATCCCAATGATGAATGTAACTGTACTGTATACCTAAAATGTACCTATAAAATATATATATATATATATTAAAAAGTTATAATTAACCAAGAAATCTATTCCCTGTAGAATGTTTTCTAAATGCGTTAAACACAAAAGATGTAATTACTCTATGTAAAGATAAATCTACATGCACACATAGAGAACAAAAATAAGATATTATACACTCATAATAGTCTGACTTAATTTTGAACATTTTTCCATTTCAATAAATATATGTCTCTAAAAGGCCCATGTAGTATCTTACTACATGAGGTGAGGTATAGTTTATTCAATTACCTACTATTATTCATCAGGCTACAGCTGTATGCTCTTGGTTCTTTTTTTTTTTTTTTGTCTGTTTAGCATTTTTGTTGCTCTTTCTTCTGTTTTTCTTTGCTTTGGGGTGGGGGGTCTTTTTGTTTGGTTGGTTAGTTGAGACAAGGTCTCACTATATAACTTAGGTTGGTCTTGAACTATATAGCTCAAGGGTGCCAAGGAACTTGGGGTAATCCTCCTACCTTAACGCCCCTCCCCCAAGTGCTGGGATTGCAGGTATGCACCACCACACTTGGTTTATAGCTGTATTCTATATCAAATTTCCATCTTTCTTTTTCTGAATTATATCCTATTTCCTTGATGGGAATTGAGCAAACTCCTTAATGATTTGGGATATTCTCTGGCCTGAGGTGACTGACAGAGATGGATAATTTCATCCATTCTGGTAGTATGCTTAAAAAAAAAAAACTCTAAAGGTAAACGGAGATCTAACTTTTCTTTGTATTTTATACATCAGTATAAATCTTAACTTGCAATTCATTCACTCTATATTCTCAAAGTATCGCATGTTAATTGTGGTCAAAGGTGTAGCAAGTTGGGTGCTCTAAAATAAACTATGCCTACAATCTCCAGGAAAGGCCTACTTCAACAAGGGGAAAGGTCTCTCAAGAAAATGGCCTGAATAAGGTATCACTTTCATTAAAAAAAATTTTTTTAAGGTATCACTTTTAGACATGTCTCAGAATTCCAAGTAAAGGAATCATCTCTAACTTGCTAGTCTCATGCTATGATTGTGCCCACCAAAGGATTGCAAAAACACTGTAAATTTCAAGGTACTTTTCAAATATAAATTGCTGTTACTAGATTTTTTTTTTTTTTTTTTTTTTTGGTACCAGGGATCAAAGTTGGGACCTTAGCTTGCAAATCAGGAGCAGAACCACTGAGCTAAATCCCCAGCCCTGGTGTTACTAGTTTTAATTTTCAAATTCTGCCTAATAGAACCAAAACTACCATACAGAAGCAAGAAATCAAATAATCAAGAATTGTGGGGGCCAGCAATTTAGCTCAGGGTTTCCACCACCTGCCTTGCAAGCGGAAGGTCCTGAGTTTGATCTCAGTACCAAAAAATTTTTAAAAATTAAAAAAGAAAAAGAAAAGAAAAGAATTGCGTGTGTGTTCAGGACTTAAGGAAAAAAATATCACTTAAGTATTGTGATTTAGCACATCTAAAAGGCCCCCTCATTTCTATAGACCTGTTGTCTCATATTTAAACAAGGTAGTTTGAACTAAATGATTTCTAGAAAAATATATTTACATATAGAGTGATATCTAAGAAAAATATTTACATAGTGACTCATTTACATACAGTTACATATATTTCATATAGAGGCTTTGAACTAGAAGTTAAGACAGCAATAGATGAAGTTCTTTATCAAAGTCACCAAGTTAGTGTGTAGGGTATTGGAACTAAGGACTGAGTAAATATTTTCATATTTTCATACTATAAAATCCTATTGATTCTACTTCTAATCCGGATGAGGCTGATTTCTCACTACTTCTTCCCACTAAGTACAATGATAATCTCTGGAAATAATTCAAGAGACAATTAAAGAACTATAAAAAAAATAAGAAATTGTTTGGATTCCAAAGACTGGAGTAACAACACCATAGCAGTGTATCTAATGTGCCTTCACACAACAGAAGTTGGCCAACGAGGATGGGTATTTTCTGACCCCACACTAACAACAGAGGACAACTTTCCCAAGATCAAAAAGCAGTCAACATGAGCCCAGCACATCAGTAAGGGGGATTGATCAAGAACTTCCCTACTTTCTAATGACAAAAGTGCTTTTCATATCTACCTTTCCCTACCTGGAGACATGGGGCAACTAGGAGACATCAGCAAGTGACGCTTTGCCATAATAAGCACTCGTTCAGCAAGTCCTTTCCATCTCTACAGACTTGTAAAACAAGGAACCAGCATGCAGCCTCTGTGCTGCTGCAGTACTGAGAATTCTATCTGCTCAGGCTGTACAAACAGAAAACAAGAAGAGGCCCTACAGTACTACCAGATAAATAAGACCAAAATAGCACTAAAAAGGCTCTAAAAGCTAAATTCCAGTAGAACCACAGGTGACAAAAAGTTTGATAAATCACATTTGACCATTGAAACAAAAACTGTAATCCCTTCTGATGTCCAAGTCAATGAATTTATAAAGTGGGGAATATAAAGGAACATAATGGACATAGGGTTTCCACACTTCAAAGAATGTTAAGATATTAATATTCAAAGGCTATGATAAATCACATAGATATATTTTAATATGATTTTGCAAGCATGTAAATGTACACTAAAAACTATAAATCAAAATGGAATCCAAACAATGCTTAAGTAATGCACAGGAAGGCAGGAACAAGAGTCAATATCAATAATTACCTTATGTGTAAATAGTTTAAATATACCAAGAGATTATCAGTGGTTTAAAGACATAAGACTACTATATCTTGTGTATTAAAAACTCATTTCAAATTCATAATATACTTTATAGCAAAGAGGGGCATGGAAATGACTACAAGATCAAGCTATCATATAGAGAATTATCTATGCCATACCACCATGAATGTGCCTGATCTCGGAAACTAAACATGTTGGGCCTGATTACAACATGGATGGGAGAAATACAATTATCCTAAATGAGTACAAACCCAACATCAGAAATTCAAAATATGTAAAACAAAAACTGATAAAAATCACATAAGAAATACACCCACAATTATATCGGCAACTTTAACATTCACCTCTCTGAAAGTGAAACAAACAAACAGAAAATCAGTAAGGCTATAGAACTGAAAAATACAAACAACAGAATCAGCTGAAGACTATACCCAAATACAGCAGAATATCTATTCTTTTCAAACTCTGATACTATGTATACTTTGAGAAACCATATCCTGGGCTTTAAAACAAGCATCAAATAATTTTTTAAAAATGATAATTATTTAAGACTGTGCATTCTGATCACAATGTAATAAGACTAAAAACTGACACTAGAAAGATAGCAATAAAGTCTCTAAACACTTCGATACTAAACAATACAACTTTGTATAATCCGTGGAGTTTTCAAGGAAGGTAACACACACACACACACACACACACACACACACACAAGGACTCCCTGCCTGTTTGAAGTCTAGCATGCAAAAAAAAAAAAATCTTAGAACTTCTCACTCCTGTTCAAATAACAAGAAAAGAACTAAACAAAATTAGCAACCTTTCTTAACTCCATTACAGAACTAGGTTCACAGGGCAAACTACTGCCTCCTAAAACTGAAGAGAAAGAACAAGATAGAAGAATCCCAATTAACCATAGCAGAAATCCATGAGCAGAACCCTCCAACAGGAGCTGGTACTTGAGTAGAAAAATTTTTAATGGACAGATTACTTAGAGGCTTAGTGTGGACAAATTTAAGCATTAAATATATTTTAAGAAATCTGTTCTATAGTATGTTATCGTTGATAATATACTGTATTCTTGACAAACATACAAAAAATGGGTGTTAAGTGTTCACACCACAAAAATGATAACTAAGGGCTGGAGATTTAATGCATGCTTACCAATACCCCACTAAAGTAACTGATGTGAATAATGCATTTCTTAATTAGCTATAATTAGCTATTCCATCATATATATACACTTTAAAACATAATGGCTTACATAATATATGCATAAAATAGTAATATATACATAAAATTTTATGACATTTAAAAAACAACAAAAATATCCAACAGACTCAATCTTTAGGGGATAGTTCATAAATTTTGTGAAGTTTTTTCCACCAGGATTCCTATCAGTTTTTTATAGTGGCAAAAGAAAAAAACATCTCTTCATGCTTCAAAAGGATGAAAGGTAAAGTAGCTATTTTCAGATACACTCAGAACATTCTCTTCTTAAGAAGGTCTGCCCTTAAAAAATAACAACAATATCAACAACAAAAACTATTACCAGAACCTAAGTGGGGTTTTGTTTAGAGCCTGGGAGAAAGGAAACACCAAACTCCACCCCCTTCTAGCCCTCTAGACAGGGGAAAAATATACCCAACTCCAGTTCCCTCTACCCTTTGTGTGTGGAAGGAAAATACACAATTCTACCCCAACTATAGGTTTCCTATCTCTATAAGGGGCATAGGAAAAATGAGAAGTACTTATGAAAGTCACAGCCCAGACATATAAGCTCTCTAAAACAGTAAGACCTAAATCATAGGACAACAGAACATTTGCATTCCCTCCATATCTTACCATCACGTCAATTCTACATCTGTATAGTCCCAAGAGGATACAATTAAAAGAACTACACATCACTGAACTTCTTTTAAAATAAGTTTGTATGCTGGGCATGGTGGCACATGCCTGTAATCCCAGCACTCAGGAGGCTGAGGCAGGAAGATTGCTGTCAGTTCGAGACCAGCCTGGGCTAAATAGTGAGTTCCAGGTCAGTCTCGACTACATAGTGAGCCCCTGTCTTTAAAAAAACCAAAAAAATAAAAATAAAATAAAATAAATGTTTGTAATTGAGGCCATACTCTTAAGTGAAATAAATAAGACACACATGTGTAAATGTTACAAAAGGAAGTGGCAAGTGACACACAGAGAGGCAACAGAATGGAAGTAAAATTAAAAAGTTTACTCCATCAATGGGGATCGATGACATCTAATGGCTATGACCTGATCTATTCCCCACTGGGTTAGAACTCCTTTTTTTATAGGGTTTTACAGCCTTGACCTTATTCAGTTGGCTACATTGCATTTTAACAGTTCACACTGCTGATACCCAAAACATGGTGGTGAGGCTGTTGAATTTCATTGAATTTCAACCAGGTTGCAGTTCTTTGTTAGGGAAAGTTACTTTTAAGATTTGTTCAGTTACCTATTCTAGCCAGGGGGAAGTCCGGAGCATGTTTGGTCAACAAAGCTAACAATGGTTCTTCTCACTTACAAAACTTTTGAGGGAGAGTAGATGCCTCCAGTGACTTTTTTTTGTTTATTTTGTTTTGTTTTGCTTTTTTGGTTTTTTGAGACAGGGTATCACTATGTAGCTGAGACTGACCTGGAACTATGTAGCCCAGGCTGGTCTCCAACTCACAGTGATCCTCCTGCCTCAGCCCACCCCCACAGTGCTGGGATTACAGGCGTGTGCCACCATGCCTAGCTCCAGTGACTGTTAATTCTGAACTAAACAGAGCAAAGGGCAGAAGTTATCTTACATTGTGACATTTCCTAGGTTTTCACTATTAAAGTTTTCCCTATCATAAAAACTGAATAGTTTCTCTGGTGTGAAAAACTAAATGTGTAAATAAGATCAAAATTGTATAACTGACGATGTGAAATAGGAAGAAAAGAGCTAAAGGTGTAGCAGAAGTGGGAAGGGTAGGGGAAAGATAATAAGGGAAAAGAAAAAATATGAGAAAATGAAAAATGGAAACAAAATCTTTGTAAATAGGGGAGGATGGAGGGGGTGAAGGGAGGGCAGGTGTATGGGGGAAAAATGAGAACCAAGATCTGTCATGCAAAGGTACAAGATCCCAATGATGAATGTAACTGTACTGTGTACTTAAAAAGTACCAATAAACTGAATAAAAAATGTAGAAAATTCCAAAGACAAAGGGGGCAAAACACAAGAACATCACAGGAAATTTTTGGCTTCTGATACTTTACAGATACATGAAACCATAAACACAAGCTAACCCCCTACCTAAATATAAAAGCTTACTGAAAAGTACTATTTACCTGAATTCCTTTAACCCCAAATATCATGTCTGCCTTTCTACCTAAAAATTACAATGTATACGAAAATACTAAACTTTGCATGGCAAAAAACACAGAATGAAGAGACGAAACAAACTTTAGATCCAGACTCACTATGACATAAATATTAGAATTATCAGACTGAATTTTAAAAAATTATGATTAACATACTACTGGTACTAGTGAAAAAAACAGGCAACATGAAGAGATGGAATCTCTATGAAAAAAATGAAAGTGAGATGCTTGCTCTCTGCATAATTTAATAGAAATGTAGTCTGGTTTTGAGAGGTTCATGAGTAGACACAAGAAAAGCATCAGTTAGTTTGAAGAAATGTCAATACAATTCTTTAAAATGAAAATGGATAATTGAAAATGTGAGACAGGAAGAAAGGGGCTAAAGGTGTAGGGAAAGTGGGAAGGGTAGGGGAAAGGGAATAAGGGAAAAGAAAACAATATGAGAAAATGAAAAAATGGAAATGAAGTGTTTGTGCAGCGGGAGGGGAGGAGGGGGTAAAGGGAGGGCAGGGACAAGGGGAAAAAATGAGAACCAAGACCTGTCATGTAAAGGCACAAGATCCCAATGATGAATGTAACTGTACTGTATACCGAAAATGTACCAATAAACTCAATGAGGAAAAAAACAGAAATGGAAATTTAGAGAAAAAATAAAAGGCTATAATAACAATATTCAGGAACTATGGGACAATTATAAAAGATAGCTTTATGTAATGTAGAATAATTTTAGATAAAGTTTTAATGGAAGTACTAAGAAGAGAGAAAAGAATAGAAAAAAATTTAATACAATAATGACAAAATCTTGCAAAATTAACTATACATACCAAATCACACATTCAGGAAGCTGAAAGACCATAATGAGAATAAATATTTTAAAAATCAACATCTAGGTATATCGAATTCCAGAAAATTCAAAGCTAAAGACAATATCTTGAGAGGAACCAGAAAAGAAAAACCCATACTAGATAGCTTCTATAAACTGAATGCCTTAAATATGTCAAAAAGCCAAAGGATATCAGGAAAACAGTATTTGAATAAAATAATATCAGTGAGTTAAAATTTTTAAAGAACCAGATATAAATGTGAGCTAAAAAATATGCCAATTGCATTGAAAAATTTACTACACTGACTGAATGTCCTACTTTAAAAGAATGAAGAATCAGGGCTGGGGATTTAGCTGCGTGGTTCCACTGCCTACCTTGCAAGTTCAAGGACCCAAGTTCAATCCCCACTACCCACAAAAAAAGAATGAAGAATCAGATAACTTTAAGACATGTGATTTGAAGTTTTTTGATCTGAAGAACAAAAGCAAAAAAAAGAATGAAGAAAAGTGAACTGAGCCGAAAGAATTAATGGGAAATCATGAAGCAGACAACTATGTACATAATAAAATTTCCCAGAGAGGAAAAACAGGACAAAGAGAGTATTTGAAGGTTTAAAGTCCCCAAACCTCCTAAAATTGAGGAAAGAAACGGGTATATAAATATAAGGCTCAATGAATTTCAATTAGGTTATATCTAAAGAAGCTCACACTAAAACACAGTGTAATAAAACTGCTGAAAAGAATCTTGAAAGAAACGAGAAAACTCATCAAATATAAGGAATATTTAATAAGATTTTCCAATAGAAACCTTTGTTAATAGAAAGCAGTGTTTTTGGTATATTCAAATCACTCAAAGGAAAAAAATGTACAAAGAATTGTGTTTTTGGCCCAACTACCCATCATGATTAAAGAAGAAATTAAGACATTCACAGATAAATGAAAGCTGAGGGAGTTCATTATCACAAAACTTACCTACTTTTTGCACACATTTTTTATGCTAAAGAAAGTCTTTCAAGTTGAATTGAATGAACTCTAAAGGGGAAACCAAAATCATACAAAAAATCGCCACAAGTTCAAGCCTGCTTGGACTACCTATTAAGTTCAAACTCTATCTCAAAAACTATCATACAAAAATACAGTTACCTTTGAGTGTAATTTTTATCTGTAACTCCACTTTTTGTTTTCTACAGGATTTAAAATACAAAGACCTAGAAAATAAGTACAAATCTGTGTTGATGGGCATATGCCACATAAAGATGTAATTTGTAACATCAATAATACAAAGTAGGGAAACAGAGCTATAAAGGATAGTTTTGGGTACAACTGTAGTTAAAGTGGTATAAGTTTTAAACGATTATAGCTGTAGGCTGTTATATGTAATCCTCATGTTAACCACAAAGAGAGCATCTATAGGAAAAACAAAAAGGAAATTAAGAGGGAATAAATATGTGCCAACACTAAAAACCAACTATATACACAGGAAGGCAGTGATGGAGGAGATGAAGGACAAAACACTGTTAAGACACAGAAAAACATAAAATAGCAATTGTAGTCCTTCCTCAACAGTAGGTACTTTAAATGGATTACATTTCACAACTGAAAGATGCATACTGGAAAATGGGTTTAAATATAAAACACTGTCCAACTATATATAGTTTAAAGAGACTTACCTCAGATTAAAAAATATATATATATATATAGGTTGAAAATAAGAATAGAAAAAACATATTTCATGCAAGTATTAACCAAAAGAGAGCAAGAATGCCTATATTAATAATCTGAGGAGACAGATTTTAAGTCAAAATTTGTTTGAAGTAAAAAAATGGACAGTATATACTGATAGAAAGTTCAACTCACTAAAAAGATATCACACTTATAAACATGTACACCAAACATCAGCACTCTTACATTTATTAAGGAAATACTGATAGAATTAAAGAGAGAACAGCTCTAAAAAATAGTAAAAGGCTTCAATACTACACTTTCAATAATGAATAAAACAATCAGACATTTGATCAACACAAAAATAGAGGATTTAAACAAAACTGTAAAACAATTAGACTTAATAGTCATACTCAAAACACTTCACCCCAAAACAGTAGGATACAAAACATTCACAAGTGTATGTGGAACACTTTCTGGGATAGAGTACATGTTAAGGTATAAAATAAGTCTTATTAAATACTGAAAGAAAGAATTCATAAAAAGTACTATCCAAGTGGAAATTAGAAATCAATAGCAGAAGTAAAACTAGAAAATTCAAAAGAATGTAGAAATTAAACAACATACTCTTAAACAACTAATGGTGCAAAACAGAAATCATGAAGGAATTGTATTTATTTATTTATTTTTGAGACAAGGTCTTGCTATGTAGGCTCATATGTACCTTTGGACTAATTATGTACCACAGGCTGGCCTTAAATGATCCTTCTGTCTCAGCCTCCCAAGTGTTGGGATTACAGGCATGTGCCACCATACCCAGCTAAGAGAGAAATTTAAAATTACCTGGAGAAAATGAAAACAAAAACAATATACAGAATTTTATACTATACAATGCGGAAATTACAGTGCTAAAAGGAAAATATACAGCTATAAATTCCTGCATTAGAAAAAAATCTCAAATCAGTGGCCTAACTTTAATAGAATAGAAAAAGAAGAGGAAAGAAAACTCATAGCTACTAGAAGTAAGAAATTTAAAAATGATTAGAACAGTGATAAATAAAATAGAAAAATAATAAAGGAAATACATGAAACCAAGAGTTGGTTCTCAAAAATCAATCAACAAAACTCAAGTACACTTAGGTAGATTTACTAATTTTTAAAAGGAGGGAATATTCAATGGAAATCAGAAATGAGAGTGGATATTACTACTGATTTCACAGAATTAAAAAGTGATTACACAAGAGTGCTAGAAACAACTTTATTCCTAAAATTAGATGAAATGAACAAATTCCTAAAAGTATAAAACCTACCAAGAACAAATCACAAAGAAACAAAACTTTGAATAG
The DNA here is from genome assembly GCF_012274545.1 of Fukomys damarensis. Classification (NCBI taxonomy): domain Eukaryota; kingdom Metazoa; phylum Chordata; class Mammalia; order Rodentia; family Bathyergidae; genus Fukomys; species Fukomys damarensis. The sequence continues at coordinate 49,745,222 of NW_022900951.1, read as the reverse complement.
ACCATAACTATTGAGATTGAATAATCAAAAATTTCTCAACAAAGAAAAGCCTAGTACCAGATAGCATCACCGCTGATTTCTAACAAATATTCCATGAGGAATTACGACCAATACTTCTCAACCTACTCAGAGAACATGAAGATAAGGACACTGTTTATTATTTGATGAGGCCAAACTCAAACAAATACATGTCAAAGAAAGAAAAACACAGATCTATATTTTTGTGAATATTGGTAAAATAAAACTTCACAAAATACTAGCAAAAAACAGCACATTAACCACTGACCAGTCCAACTATTGGACTAGAGGATGACGACAATTGCATATTTTTCCATAATTTTTATAAGCTAATATAACATAAAATATAAAAATGAAAAATTTATCACATTTATTTGATACAAGAATCAACTGATTGAAATCATACCTGCCCAAGTGATGCTCAAGATAGTCCATAAATAAGCATGCTGCCTGAGTGACATTTAGAATAAACTGCTAAGTGGTTAAAATGATTACACACCATAGCGAAATGGGAAAAATAGTATTAATTCATGATTTAAAATGCACTTCATAAAATTTAATACTATTTGTGACTTAAAAAACTAAAATAGAAGGAAACTACCTGAAAACAAGGGCCCTAAATGAAAAAGGTCACAGCAAACATACTGCTTGAGGATGAAAACATTTCTTCTATGTTCAGAAACAAGACAATGATAATCATGTTTGCCATTTCTATTCAACCTAGTATTGAAACTCCTGGCCAAAGCAATTAAATAAATAAAAGAAATAAAAGCACTCAAACTGTAACTAATTTTAATTGTCTTTATTTGTAGACAACATAAAGATTCTAATGTTAGAACTAATAAATGTATTTAGTAAATATCCAGAATTTAGAATCAACACAAAAATCAGTTATGTTTCTATACAACAACAATAACTAATCAAAAAAGGAAATTAAGAAAACAATTCCATTCATGAAAATTAGTAAAGGAATAAACTATATAGGGATAAATTTAGATAAGATTGTTACAGATTTATTCAATAAAAACTATAAAACATTGCTAAAAGAATTAAGATAAAAATGGACAGATGCTTCATGTTTATGGATTAAAAAACTTAACATTACTAAAATGTAGAAAAGCATTCTACACATTCTATCAACATGTCACAGGCATTTGTTGCAGAAATAGAAAAATCCACTCTAAAAATAACATGTAATTTTAAGGAAGTACAAATTACAAATAAAATTCTTTTAAAGAAAAACAATGTGGGAGACCTCATATTTCTCAATTCCAAAAACAAATTAGAAAGCTACAATAATCAAAACATTTTGAAGCCAGGCGTGGTGGCACATGCCTTTAATCCCAGCACTTGGTAGGCTGACGCAGGAGGATGGCTGTGAGTTCGAGACCAGCCTGGAGTACACAGTGAGTTCCAGGTCAGTCTCAACTAAACAGTGAGACCCTGTCAAAAAACCAAAAAGGGGCAGGGGATTTAGCTCAGAGGTTCTGCCGCCTGCATTGCAAGCACAAGGACCCGAGTTCAATCCCTGGTACCAAAAAAAAAAAAAAAAAAAAAAATTAGTGTTGGCATAAACAGGGACATATACACTATTAGTCAGCCTTCCTTCCACTACAACAAATACTTAAGGACCACAACTCAAAGGAGAGGTTTATTTTGGCTCACAGTTTCAGTGGATTAGCCAATGGTTGGCCAGCAACAGGGTAGAAACGGCATTGTAGAGGAAAGATGTTCATTTCATTGTAGCCAGAAACTATAGAGAGAAAGCAGTAGTTAAGGATGAAAATACAACCTTCCAAGTCACATCCCCAGTGTTTTGGCCCTTTTGACCAGGCTGTGCCTCCTAAAGTGAGAATTTACATTTTAGAACTAAACCATAACATTCCACTCTGGCACCAAAAAGGTTCATGTCCTTCTCATTATGCAAAATGCATTTAGCCTGATTCTAAGAATCACCAAAGTCTCAACACTACCACCACTACTGAAAAGTCTAAATCCAAAGTCTCCTCTGAAACTGAGTGAAAATTCTTAGCTGTCAGCCCCTAAGAAAATTAAAAGGAAAGTTAAGCCGGGCATGGTGGCGCATGCCTGTAATCCCAGCACTTGGGAGGCTGAGGCAGGAGGATCCCTGTGAGTTCGAGACCAGCCTGGGCTACATAATGAGATCCAGGTCAGTCTCAACTACATAGTGAGACCCTGTCTCAAA
>NW_022900951.1:49739144-49742733 GCF_012274545.1 Fukomys damarensis | reverse complement strand
AAAAAAAAAAAAAAAAAAAAGGAAAGTTAAATACTTCCAATATACAATGGTAAAGTATAAATATTCTCATTCAAAAAGGGAACAATTAATGGATAGAAAGGAATGAGACTAAAGCAAGACTGAAAGCAAGGAGGTCAAATATTAAATCTTGTCCAGGCCCCAGAGTAGGCTCTGGTCAGATATGAGCTGCAAAGGGCTTAGGAAGCCCTGCCCCATGGTCTTACTGGCTGAAGCCCATAATAGCCTCTTTCTTGGATAGGATCTGCTCTCTGCTTGTGACTTTCCTCAGCAAATGCTCTATGTTCCTGGAAGTTCCAACTTCTGGAGGTCTCTACTGCACATTTGTACTTATTCTCACACCTTCAAGCACTGTCTAGCTACTGTTAAGCTGGCAGCTGACCTTGGAGTCATTCACATGGTGCTGGTTTTTCAGGCATGCAGTTACTGGGGGCATAGAGGCTTCCACCCAGATTTCAGAAGCAGGTCTTAGATAGCAGGCAAAAAGGTTCCTGCCAGGAGCCCACGAGAGAACAGTAGCTAGACTGTAGTTAGATTCCCTTGAACAATGACCTCTTTGAACCTCTGATTGCCTGGATGGCTGAATTCAGGGATATACTTCCCTAGGCATCCCTGAATGACTATGTGTTCCAGAGTCTCTTTTCAAATGAAGGACTCACAGTTTTGCAAACTTGAGCCTGTGATGGGGGGAGGGGTTTTAATGGTTTTTGAGAAGTTCTCAAGCATCTTTCTTCTGGTCTCTGTACAAAGCAGGTGGTATCTTTTTAAAGATAATCTTTTCAGCACATCATCTCCTTTGCCCCAACTTTGTAGGCATTTCCTTTCTGGAAAAACTGCAAACTTTTCAAATCATTGAACTCTGTTTACTCCTGATTCTCACTGTCCATCTGACTAAAAGCAGCCAGAAATATCCATACCACAGCCTGACCCTTGGGAGGCCTTGAAATTTCCTCTACCTGATTAGTCTAATTAATCTCAATCTCCCAGAAAGTCAGGTCGTGTGCAATATATAGACATATTTTCTACTATACCATTCCACATATTGCTGCTAGTCCAACTGTCAATAGAGTCCTTGTTCCTAATGGAAACTTGCTGACCCTGGCCTTTACTGTCCACATTCGTCTCAGCATTCTAGTGTTCTGAGCTATGTCAAGTACTAGAGCTCTGATCAATATTTCATATCAAGCACTGTTCATAGTATTCTAAGCCTTCTGTAGCCTGCATCTCCAAACTTATCCAAACTCCTCCTGCAAATCAGTTCAAAAGGCTTCTGAGTTATATGATCAGGTACAGTCACAGCAATAGTCCCACTCCCAGTACCATTTACGGTTTAAAGAAGCAAAGGTTTATTTTGACCAATTACAATGATTTCAGTCTATGATCAGCCAGCTATAAAGACAGAAATGAAATGGTGGAGGAAAGCTGTTAACCACAAGGCATCCAGGAAGCAGAAAAACAAGGGAGGATCCAAGGACAAGAATCAAGCCTTCCAAGTCATGCCTCTATTTTCTGATTCTTTCCAACTAGGCCCCAAGTCCAAATATGAGACTTTTGGGTGACATTTTAGATCTGAACCATAACAAAGACCAATGGAATAGATTTCTCAGAAGTAAAAATCTGCATATATTGTGCAGTGAGTCTAGGTTAAGGTGCCAAGATTATTCACTAGGGAAAGGACAATCTCTCAACAAATGATGTCCATAAAACTAGATATTCACATACAAAGATGGGCATGGACCTTACCCTTGCCATAAAGAAAAATTATCTCAAAGTGTAAAAATGACCTACACATAAAACTAAAATTATAACAATTAAAAGAAAAATACAGGAGAGATTTTTATGACACTGGATTTCACAATGATTTCTTGGACATCAAACCCAAAATACATGCAACAAATGAAAACATAGATAAATTAGACTTTATCAAATTAAAAAGTTTTTTGCAAAAAAAACCCTATCAATTGAGCAAAGAGGCCATTCAGAAAATGATAGAATATATTTTTAAATTATACATCTATTAAAGGATTAATATTTTGAATATATAAAGAATTTCAACAGGGTATGATGACAAGTGCCTGGAGTCCTATCAACTTGAAAGGATGAAGCAGGAGGATCACTTGAACCAAAGAGTTCAAGACAACCTGGGTGACATAGAGAGACTCTATCCCAAAAATTAAACAAACAATAGCATTCTTAGAATACAACAAGTCTCCATAAAAATTGGTCAAAAGCGTGAATAGACATTTCTCTAAGGAAACTTACACATGTGTAATAATTACATGAAAATAAAAATCATGCAGAAAATAAAAATCAAAATTACAATGAAATAATGCTTCGGGATCCATTCATATATCCATGTTGAAAAATCAAACATAACAACAAATGTCAGTGAAGATAAGGAAAAATTCTACTTCTAGGTATATACCCAAAGAATTAAAAGTAGGGACTAAGAAAGATAATTTTATAATAATGTTCATAACAATAATATTTATACAAGTTGAAAAGTTGAATGTACATTTCCAGGGGAAAATGGATAAATAAAATTTGTTATATACATAAAAAATATAATTCCTTAAAAATAAATAAAATATAATATAACATTAGAAATTCTGATTTTCATTTCCCAATATGAATGAAGATATTGAATACTTTCTCTTATACATATTCAACAGTTGTATTTCTTTTATTCATTAATTTTATTGATACATTTTAGATATACAATATGATGACATTCATCACTGAGATATTGTACCTTTACATGATATATCTTGATTTTTATTTTTCCCCATTCCCCCACACTCCCTTCAATCCCTCCACCCCTCCCTATTTATAAAGACTTTGTTTCCATTTTTCCTTTTCTTATATTCATTCCTTTTCCTTCTTTCCTTTCCCCTACCCCTCCTACTTCCCCTTCTCCTTTGTACCTTTTCTTCCTATTTCACATTATCTATTATACACTTTGATCCTTATTTACACTGTCACTTTCTCAAACCAGAGACACTATTCAGTATTTACATGTTTGTTCTATTTATTTTACTTAAGAGTATGGCCTCAATGTGTATCCATTTATCTATAAATGCCTGTAGTTTCTCATTCTTTATGGCTGAGTAGTAGCTAAAAGTTGGAAACTACCCAATTGCCCATCAACTGGAGACTGGATAAAGAAGATGTAGTTTTATGTGTGTGTGTGTGTGTGTGTGTGTGTGTGTGTGTGTGTGTATCAGTTGTATTTCTTTGAAATATTTCTTGTTCAATTCATTTACCCATTAATTGATTAGGTTGGTTTTTGGTGCTAACTTTTCAAATTTTTTATACATTCTAATTAATCTTCTGCCAGAAGAGTAGCTGGCAAAAATTTTCTCCCATTCTGTAATCTGTCTCTTGAGATTCAAGTTCTCCCTGTTAAGAATGGCTGTCATCCACTACTGTATCATACCTCTATGAATGTAAAATATCTAGTACCTGCTTTATGATCCATAGTAGGGACCGTGCTTTATCAGAGCTACATTTAATGATATTACTCTAGAATGTTCTCTTTCCAGATGATGATTAAGAGGCTAATAGAAAAAAT
>NW_022900951.1:49731535-49738598 GCF_012274545.1 Fukomys damarensis | reverse complement strand
TTTCCTTTTTAGTTTTATTTTAGGATTCCCTATTTTTAATGTTCATACAGAGAGTTCTTTAACTGAAATACCGAATAGTTTCTTTGGTGTGAAAAACTACAATAGTACACAGGATCCTAATGAGACAATTAATAATATGAAATAGGAAGTAAAGGGCTAAAGGTGTAAGGAAAGTGGGAAGGGTGGGGGAAAGGTAATAAGGGAGAGGAAAAAAAATATGAGAAACTGAAAAAATGGAAATAAAGTGTTTGTAAATGGGGAGGGGAGGAGGGGGTGAAGGGAGGGCAGGGACAAGGGGAAAAATGAGAATCAAGACCTATTATGTAAAGGTACAGAATCCCGATGATGAATGTAACTGTATTGTATACCTAGATTGTACCAATAACCTCAATAAAAAGAAAAAAAAACAAAAAACAAACAAAGAATGGCTGTCATGAAGAAACAAACTAGAAAGTAGATTATCAAAAAAACAAGTAGAAGGCAGATAAGCAAGGGTGATTAGGGAAAGGGAGGAAGTATGGAGGGACAAGGAATGAAAACAAAAATATGCATCAATATCTCATTATTCTCTAAACTGAATCTCATTATTCTCTACTCCTAGCATCACTAATAAAAATAATAGTAAATGTGAACAAAAACTTGAGAGTGCTCAAAAAATACAACGAATAAATGCCAATGAGGGAATAGGAGGAAAAGAGCACTTCTACACCATTGGTAGGAATATCGCAATGGAAATCAATATAGAAATTTCTTAAAATACAAAAATACAACTACCATTTGATCAAGTTATTCTACTAGTGGGCATACTCCTAAAAGAAAGCCAGCATAGCATATAGTTAACTTTCATATGTAAAATGTAAAGTTATTTTTAAAAGACATGACAGGAAGTAGAAGGGAGAGCATTAGAAAAAAAGAAGGTGACTAAGGGTGAGTGAAACAAAAAGAAAGGGGTCAACGGGGATGGGAAAATGATCAAAGTATGCTATATTCATGCCAAAATTAAAACCACTATTCTATGTAACTGATATGTATTAATAAAATAAAAATTTAAAACGTGTATTTGCTAGAATTAGAATCTAAATAAAGGAAGGAAATTTTGATAGTACCCACAACTTTATTCTAAGTGAAGTAAATCATTCACAAAGGGACAAGTACTGGATGATTCTAGTTATATGAAGTAAATATAACTGTCAAAATCATTGATTCAAAGTCAAGGATGCAGAAGGAGAAAATGAGAAATTATAATGAGCATAGAATTTCCCTTTGGGAGGACAAAATTGTTCTTGATGGATGTTGTTGATATTTACACACTAATGGAAATATACTTAATTCCACTGAACTATACATTTAAAATTGTACATTTTATGTTATGTATATTTTATCACAATAAAAAGTAAAGGAAGAATAAAAATCTCAGACTTACAAAAATTGAGGAAATGTATCATCATTATATATACTTTGCAAATATTAAAAGAAATTCTTCAGAAAGAAATTTATATAGATCAGAAACTTGAATCTTTATAAAAATGGAATAGCATCAGAGAAGGAATAAATCTTTTGAAAGCAAAATAAAATCTTTTATTGCAACAGATAATATTCCAAATAATGATAGCAACATTATGATATAAAAGCTTCTCAAGTAGGGATAGAAACAAGACAATAATGCCATCTCTAGTCATTTTTATTCAAAATGATGCTGGAAGTCCTAGCAAGAGCTACAATAATAAAAGTGTGGTGCCTGCATAATTATAGACAGATAGGTCAGTAGAATAAAATATACAGCCCAGAAAAAACCCTTCATATACGATTAAATGATATTCAATGAGAATTCCAAGACCAATTAAGGAGTGTGTAGGACAGACTTTTCAATAAATGCTCGGAAAACTGGATATCCACAAGCAAAAGAACCTTTCTTTTAAACTATGCAAAAATCAACTCAAAGTGGGTTAAAGAACAAAATGTAAAACCCAAGACTCCTAGAAAAAGCATATGAAAAAAACTTCCTGGCTTAAAATCTGGCCACAATTTCTTGGATATAACTCATAATGCACAAGCAATAGAAACCAAAGCATAAAAATAGGATTACATCAAACTTTAAATGTGTGTCAAAGAAAAACTACCAAGAGATTAAAAGGCAACACACAGAATGGGACAAAATATTTGCATCATAAAACTTATAATTGGTTAACATATAGAATATATAAAAGAAATCCTACACCTCAACAATAAGAGAAACTACAAATAAACAATGTACAAATACTTTGACAGACATTTCTCTAAGCATGATATACAAAAGGTCAGGAAGCACATGCATAGATGCTTAACATCGTTAATCATTAGAGATATACAAATCACAACCACAATAAAATAGCACCTTTGTATTGATCAACTTTCTTGGGACAACATACCTGACACATTCAACTGAAAGGAGGAGAGGTTATTTTGGCTCATGGTTTCAGTCCAAGGTCAACTGTCTCTGAGGCAGAAACATCATGGAAGAAGAAGGTCATGGTGGAGAAAAGTTGCTCAATTCATGTCATTTGGGAGTGGAGAGCTGAGGACAGCCAAAAAGGAAGAGGCCAAGGACTAGATTAGTTCCAAAGGTCACATCTCCATGTGCTAGACACACCCAGAAGTATGATCTACTAATCTAGGTATCTCTCAAGCCAATGAAGTTGACAGTCAAGATTAACTATCATGTCACATTCACATTCCTCCCCCTTGTAAACCTGACAACACACCTCCTCAAATCATACTCTCAAACTCTTTCTAATCTGTGTAGAAGCTTCTGTGACCCCATGAATCTTGGACTCTGGATGCTTGTAAATAGCATCATGTGGTTTATTCCAAAGTCCACCGCCAGTATGAGGAACTAGGCCCCATGGATCAAGGCTGTAGTGTCCTGTGAGTGCCTGGAATGCTGAATGCAGGTAAACACTTCCTTTAAGTGGCTGTGAATAAGCAGGGAACCCTAGGGTTATCTTCTCAAAGAAAAGTCTTTCAGAAATGTATACTTTTATATCTTTCTTTGATCTTTGTGTATTTGGTCTGTGTATGTGTGTGTGTGTGTGTGTGTGTGTGTGTGTGTGTGTGAGAGAGAGAGAGAGACAGAGAGAGAGAGAGAGAGAGACAGAGAGAGAGAGAGAGACAGGGTCTTGGTATATTTAAGGCTGGCCCTGCTATTTAGCCCAAGCTGATCTCAAACTCCTGTTCTTCCTGCATCAGCTTCTCAAGAGCTGGGATAATAAACTTTTATAACCTTGAGTCTGAAGGGTGAGATCTTGCTGATTCCTGAGATGCCTTCAAAAGACTGTTCTTCTTATACCTGGAGCTGGAGCAAAGTACTTTTTATTTTATTTATTTATTTATTTTATTGGTACCGGGGATTGAACTTAGGGCTTTGTGCTTGTGGGGCAAGTGACAGAACCACTGAGCTAAATCCCTGGCCAAAGTACTTTTTAAATGGATCCACTCACTTCAGCAACCATGCACCTCGCCAAATTGAAAGTTTTCAAATCTTTCTGCTTTACTTTCTGCTTTACTTTCTGCTTCTGATTTTAACTATAAATTTATCTAAAAGCAGCCAGTGGTACTACCACAAACCAGATCCATAGTCTGTAAACTCAGCTTCCCAGAATGTTTTAGGGTATGAATAAAATACAAATTATGTGCAAAAAAAAATGTGATGTGCATGACCCCTGAGCTAATTCCCAAAGGAGTCCTTATTTCCATCTGAAACCCCATGAGCACTGCTTTTACTGCCTTCATTCCAATCAGCATTCTGAAATCTCACCAAAATCACCCATCAATCTCTTGTTACAGCATTCCAATCTGCTCAAGCTTGCATCTCCAAAACTTTCCAGATATTACCCATAGACCAGTTCCAAAGATTTCTGATCCATATGGGTATACTCACAGCAACAACCCCACTTCTCTGGTACTAATTTTCTTTATTGGTCAGCTTTCCCATTGCTGGTACAAAATGCCTGACACCTATAACTGCAACGAGGAAAGGTTTATTTTGGCCCACATTTACAAAAGTTTTTAGTCCATGGTCACCTGACTCCAAGGCAGAAACTTCACAGCAGAAGAATATGGTGGAGGAAGATTGCTCTATTTATGTCATCTGTGAAGCAGAAATAAGTGAAGAGTACCAGAGAGGTAAGGGCCAAAGACCAGACAGATATGACTCAAAGTCGTATCTCCATGACCCACCCAGACACACTCAGAAGTGAGCTTTACTAATCTCTTAGGCACCTCTCAACACAATCAAATTGACAAGATTAACCATCATTTCTCATACCTATTAGAATGGCTACTGTAAAATTTAAAACAATAGCATATAACAAATTTTAGTAATAATGTAGAGAAATGTAAACAATTATGCACTGTTAATGGGAATGTAAAATGGTGCAAATTCCATGGAAAACATTATGGAAGGTCCTGAAAAAATGAAAAGTAGAGCTATCATAGGATGCCACAAATTTAATCATGAATATATACCCAAAAGAGTTGAAAACAATTGGGATATACATACCCAAAAGAATTGAAAACATTAAAAATAAATTTCTACCTTAATGTTCATAGCAGCATTGTTTGCAAAAGCAAAAACATGGAAATAATCCAAATATCCATTGATGAATGACTGAATAAAAAAATATAGTATATACATACAATGATATATTATCCAAGCTCAACAAATAAGTAAATCTTGTATTAAACTTAGATGAACTTTACAACATACTTATGTGAAATAACTCAGTCACACAAAAAAATCTGTTTTATTCACTTTCAATTCATAGAAACAATAAGCAGAATGGTTTACCAAAGGGTGAGAGAAAAGAAAATTTCAGAGTTGTTATAAAAAGATGGTACTTCAATAGACATATCTCAAAAGAAGATATATAAATGAACAACAAACACATGAAAAGTTGTTCGACTTCATTGCTAATTATAGAAGTAAAACAAAAAACCACAATGAAATACTATTTCATATTTACTAAGATGGCTATAACAAAAAACAAGGAATATAAGTACAGGCTAAGATGTAGCGAAATTGGGCTTTCATACATCATTGATAGGAGAGTAAAATGATGCACCTGTCATGAAAAAAATATTTATTAGTTCCTCAAAAATTTGAAGGCATAGGCTAATTCTAAAAATTATATTGAAATGCACAAATCCTACAAAGTTAAAATCATCTTGAAATGGAACAGTAAAGTAGGAGGAATCATTCTACCTGATAGTAAGGCCTACTATGAAAGTACAATTTAACAACCTATACACACATGTTCACAGCAGCTTTATTCCTATTAGCCAAATACTAGATACAATCCAGATGTGCTTCAATGGGTCAATAAATAAATTGTACTATATACATCCCATGAATTCCACTCAACAATGAAAATAAACAAACTTGATACACACAACAATCCGAATAGATGAATCTTGAGTATGCTGAATGAAAAAGCTTATCCAAAAGACTAAAATTTAATTTATAATGGTTTCACTTATATAATTTGAAACAACAGAATTAGAGAACAGATTAGAGGTTTCAGCGGGATTAGGGATCAAAGTGAGACGAGTGGAAAGAAGTGAATGTGAATGTGATTATGAAAGGGTAATTTAAGGTATCCTTACTGGGACAGGACCATTCTGTATATTACCTAAAGTTGTATACATAAGAACCTACATGTAATAAAAATTATGTAAAAATAAATACACAAATGAGTACAAATAAACATAGAAAAATCTGAATTAGACGGATTTTGTCAATGCCAATATCAAACTTATGATATTATATTATAGCTTGCAAAAGGGGTAAAGTGTGCATGGGATCTCTATATTAGTGTTACAATTGTATGGGAAACTATAATTATCTCAATAAAACATATGATAAAAGTTCTTCAAGTATCTTTTTTCAAGAATAATATCCTATTCTGTTGCTTTTACTATTACAATACCTTATTTATTGACTATAGTCGGCCTCCTATAAGGCCTCAGACTATGAATAGCTCTAAGCCACTGACTCAAATCAAACTGAAGTTAGTATGTTTTTTTCTTTGCTTTTTTTTTGCATTACTGGGGATTGAGACCAGAACCTTCACACTGAGCTATATCCTCAGCACTTTCTACTTTTTATTTTGAGACAGGGTCTCACTAAATCACTAAGGTGACCACGCTGGGCTCAACCTTGTGATCCTACTGCTTCAGCCTCCAAGAATGCTGGGTTTAGAAGTCTACATCACCATACCTTTCTTCATAAGCTTTTGGTGTTCGTGATTATCATAGTCCCTGATCAATGAGACACTGACAGTTCTGAAAGGAGTCATCTGACCTCCTATAAATTCCCAGGTAACATCAATGTGGAAGCAGCCTGCAGGTCTCCTCACTTTATGGTAGACTGAATGGATACATACCAGCTTGAAAGAAATAGTTGAAGAAGTTGTTTTCTCTGAGATAAGGGGACATGTAGGATAAAAATCTTGGTTCAGAACCCTAATGGTCTATTTTGACATAGTGAAAGTGACCATGCTCTCTGGGGTCCTAAGGGTAAGTAGAGGATAGAATCCACTCAGGGATACTTTGTAGATGGAGAAATGAGCCTAGCAGAAAGGACTAATTGAGCTGCCCAATAATGAATAATATATACCATCACAAATCTCATTATTCTGTATTACTAATATGTATCAATTGACAGACTTTTCTTTAAAATAAGATGTGCTTTCTATGGATGGAGCAACTGCCCTATTATTTTTTTTTAAATTGAGTTTATTGGTACAATCTAGGTATACAATACAGTTACATTCATCATTGGGATTCTGTACCTTTACATAATAGGTCTTGATTCTCATTTTTTCCCCTTGTCCCTGCCCTCCCTTCACCCCCCTCCCCTCCCCATTTACAAACACTTTATTTCCATTTTTTCAGTTTCTCATATTTTTTTCCTCTCCCTTATTACCTTTCCCCCACCCTTCCCACTTTCCTTACACCTTTAGCCCTTTACTTCCTATTTCACATTATTAATTATCTCATTAGGATCCTGTGTACTATTATAGTTTTT
>NW_022900951.1:49712964-49731165 GCF_012274545.1 Fukomys damarensis | reverse complement strand
TATATATATTTTTATATTTATATAAAAAGACTAATAATAGTATATTATACATCGATGGCAGCAACAGCTTTTCCAGGTTCTGCAGTCATCTGAACAAACAGATATCCAGGAGATTAAACACTCTATTGAAAGTTTACGCAACAGAATAAAAGAATGCGAAGATAGCCTCTCAGATATAGAAGATAAAATTGCAATCAGTGACCAGGAAAAGAGGTCTCTTAAAAACAGTAAGAGATCATGAGAAATCGATCCAACAACTCCTAGATGTTGCAAAGAAGAATAACATAAGACTGATAGGAATACATGAAGTAGCAGGAGAAAATACAAATGACTTTAAAAAGCTGTTCAAACAATTAATGACAGAAACTTCTCAAACAGAGGGGAAGAATTTGACATTCAGATAACTGAGGCATATAGGACACCAACTAGCTACAATAAAAAAAAAATCTACACCTAGACATATAATAATCAAGATCCCAGAAACCCAACAGAAGAACAAAATACTACAAGCAGTAAGAGAAAAGAAACAAATCACATACAAAGGAAAGCCCATCAGAATCACAGCAGACTTTTCAACTGCCCTATTATTAGAAGCATTTAAATTAAAGCCATTGAGTATGTCTAAGAAATGTGGAAATTCCCTTTTAATATGCAAATTCAAACACTAAACTAATCATATGAAGCAGAAATGATAGTACTTTATTCTACAACATCTATGGTTCCCTGACTGAATTTTTGTTTTTCTGACTGAAATATTATCTTTCTTGGTGATCAGAAAGAGAAAAAGAGAAGTGCTTCATGGTCATGGGATCACTGTTCTATATAGACTGAAGACTACTAAATGAAAACTCATTATAATTAATTTTCATGAGGGTACAGGGAAACAGAACCATGAAATATTCCCGTGTGATTGATAAGAGAATCACCACAGGTATCCAGGGAAATTTTTGGTTCTGACATTTTTTTATTATGTGAAATACAATTGTTTCTATGTATACTTTTTTAGTCGTTCTTTTTTTTTCTATGTTCTACCTGTATATAGACTTTTATACATACTGCTGCTTTATAGTTTCACAGATGTGAAAAACCACACCACTGTCTGATCATATCTATGAAAGTATAAAGTGGTGAGGCAGGATACTGGTTCTCAGTTTTGTTTAATGTGACATCTAAAATACGTAATGTTACTATTTTAAAGGTATTTTCCTACCACTTCCCTCATTTGAAAGAAACATGAGAGATAAAATAATACTGTTAAGAGTTGATCTTTTGACAAACTTTCCAGTGATGATATTCATCTAATAGTGATAATTCAGGGGTAAGAACAGTGGGAGGCTGTGGGCATTTTCTTCAGGCTTAGCTTGCTCGATGAATTGACTAGGGATTTCTTTATAAATGATCAAGACCTTCTTAGGTTTCAGAAAATCTCACTGATAGGATATTCCAGGATAAAGGCTTCTTCCCACTCTCCTCCTCACTCTAGGTAGCTGGCAGAGGGGAAGGCAGCATGTTGCTGGGCCCTAAAGAAGCCAAAAATGAAATCCAGAAAAGTTAAATTCAAAGAACAAATTAAAGAGAGTCCAGCTCAGAAGAAAGTGTGCTAAGAGAGGCTGGGCCTTCTCAGGCCAACTGGTGGTAGGGGTGAGGTTAGAATAGCCTCAGCTCAGGAGCCTTACTTTGGTGTTCATTTGAGTGGTACAGCAGGATATGCAAGGACAGAAGCCTATCTAAGCTCCTGTTTATTTTTCAGTCTTTACAGGATTTCCCTGGGGGCAGCCCCCTCCTCTCCCTGGGACAGCTCCCAGAATGACACTGGTAAGATAACACTAGTTGAGAGAAGGAGGGGTAGAGGGTAGCCTAAAATTAGCCCCCTGGATCAAGTCAGCCTGGGGCTGAGGTCTAGCCTTTCTGCTTAGTTATTAACAGTGGGAAAGCAGGGTCCAGCCTGGAGCCATAGAGGCTCCCTGCAGAGGGCCTACCTGCAGAGGGGCAACCAGGGCTTCACAGTGGAGCATTGGCAGCAATCCCGCTCAGAGCAAGCCTGAAGTCTTGTAAGTATGTGGACATAAGACACAAGTCTGTCAGGGGAAAGTGAACTTAGCTGCTACTGCTGAGTCTGGGACATGAGAGCACTTGGGAGAAGGGATGGGATACTATATCAGCTTCCTGTCTTGTCTGTCCTCAGAAACTGAGTCCACCTAGGTAGGCCCTATGATCTGTAAGGACCTACTTAAGGGCATTTGTAGTTATACAATACACAGACGGTAAAGGTTTGTCTTTGTGTCTTTATATTGTGTTGCAAGTCTGTGGTGTGGGGGCGTAGAACACAGTGGGCTTAAAATTATAAAGACAGAGCTATTCAGGGTGGGAGAAGAAAGGTGAGGCTGAAAATAGTTTACCAATGCCTGAAGGAGTGTTCTGGGTCCCACAGAAACCAGCCACTTTCCTATAGGAGTTCTTAACCTAGATTCGTAGAACCCAGTAAGGCCTTAGATAAAATATGAAGGGTCCAGAAACAAGAGCAAACAGCTTTTTGCCTTCCCAATCCCTAAACTGTAAATGAGACGTACTATTTCTTTCAAGGATTAATTCAGGCAGTAAATGGAGGTACTACTTCCAGTTCATGTCACTTGGTAACAAGAAAAAATAGACATTTCATATCATATTACAATGTGACAGAGATCTTAAAATGTCATTTATACTCACTGCAACTTAGATATTATTATATCTTGTTATTCAATGTTAATAATGTCTATTACTATATTATATAGTTGTAAAATATTTGATAGCAATATTTTAATATAATTGGTCCCTTTTAATCCTATGTACTTTTTATGTACTAAAAATACAAAGAGATGTATC
Organism: Fukomys damarensis; assembly: GCF_012274545.1. Lineage (NCBI taxonomy): Eukaryota > Metazoa > Chordata > Mammalia > Rodentia > Bathyergidae > Fukomys > Fukomys damarensis. Next base: position 49,728,303 of record NW_022900951.1, on the reverse strand, counting down.
CACATCAACAATGCCAAAATCACCAAAAAAAGGTTTAAAAGCCCTGAACTTTTAGGAATCAGGAAGTGGGCTTTGGAATACCACAGCCACAAAATAACTCTTTGATTAACAAAGTACAACAAGGTAAAGAGACAGTAGACGAGATGGATTTTCTTGTCTACCTCTAATGGAGGCAGGATTCACTCAAATTCCAAAGCCTTAAGAAGCCCTGGTTTGATTTCTTTCTGGAAGCTCATTATGAGTTTTGCAGTGGTCTCATGAAAATAACCTAGGTCAAAGCTTCAGCATTTCCCTCCACTGCTCCCTGCTTTCTTCATCTACCTAAACCTGAGTCACCAAAATAAAACAGGCAGGAAACAATTCCTACTGACTGTCACAGAAATGATTTGTACAAGAATCTTCCATTATCAAAGTCCATAAAATTCAGCATGAAATAAATAAAATGATTTATTTGACATATTCAGTAAAAAAAAAAAAAAATTCAGCATGACACTCAAAGCCTAAGGATCTTGGGAGCTGCAGTGTCACTGTGTTTGAAGCAAGTAGAAGGATATGTATTTTTTATGTTACAGTAGATAAAACAGGATAAGGAATAGGGAAACCTGTAGTCTATGTCTGGCTCTGGTACTGCCTTGATGCACCTGGCAAATCCCACACTTTCTCTGGCTTTAGTTTCCACCACACAAAAAGTTAAGATATCATTACCTATTTACTACATCAAATGGCTTTGAAATGCACAAGATTATAAATGTGCGCTGGGTTCCTGAAAGTGAGACAGATATATGAAAACAACACTGAGATTCCATCTCACTGACCTGAACAAAGTAGATGCTACCCTTCTGAACCTTGGTTTCCCCATTTTTACATTAAAGAAATTACATTAAATTATCTACAAGTTCTATTCTAGTTCTGAAATTATAGTATATTGTTAGGAGCAATAATCACAGAAATTGAAGGCCTAAGTTTTGATCATCATAATAAAAATAGTTATTGAGAAATATGTTCAGGCATTACTGTAAGCAATTGCTATGTATTAATATATCCAATCTTAACAACATTCCAAGGCAAGCACAATTATCCTCTATTTAGAGATGAACAAATAGGCACAGAGAGATTAAATACACTGCCCTAGGTCACACAGTTACTAAATGATAGAGCTGCGACTGAAGAAGGCAGGCGGTGATGTAACACTACACCACATGGCATCTCCATCTGCAATGAGGGCAAAACAGACCCACAGAGGGGTTATAATACAGTATGATGACACCTATAGTACAACCAGAGCACAGAATCTGGACAAACTAACTCAGTAGAAAGAAATATATGGGGCAGAAGAAAATGCAAGATACACGGAAAACCACCATTTTCTTATCACTGGATTTCAGAGTATAAATAGAAAATTAATAGGAAGTCAGACTGGAGAGACTGGCGAGATCTGTGAGCTTACCTTAATCATCTGAGCTGAACCCTGATGCAGGGGGACTATTAAGGGATTTAAAATAGCAGAATAGTGCAGACCAGATTTATATTTTTAAGCTATCACTTTAGCTACAATATGAAGAAAACATTGAAAAGGAAAACTACCTAGAAAACTATTATAACTGTGGAAGCAAAAAAAAAATGGTAAGAATCTAGATAAAGTACTGGCAATAGATGTGGGCCTGAGCAGGGTGGATGGCCAGGAGATGCTTCTAGTAAGTAAAATCCACGAGAACTGATTTTGATGGGAGTGAGACAAGAGTTAAGTGGGCTGAGATGGGTCTTAGGATTTTAATTTGGTTGACCTTTGTAGATGATGAGAAACTTACATATGAATTAAGTTTGCTGCTGCTGCTGCATCTGCTCTTAGTGGTTTGATATTTCTGACCTTGAAGTAGCAGTAGAAACTTTGTGGATACATGCCTGGAGCCCATGAGAGAGAGTTTGGGGCTCAAAATATCAGAATAAAGGTGAGAGCTAAAGTTCTCAGACTGGAACAGAGGATAGAGAAGAGAACAAGGTGAACATATATATTCCAGGGAAGAATGGGTGGGGAGAAAAGTCAGGGCAGGGTACTGGGCAGCAAGATGAAGCAGGAGTTTGCAGGAAAGAGAGGTCAATAGGGACATGTCTGAGAAGAGTCAGCAAAGGGAACATCAGATCAAGAAACACAAAAGACCTTTTTAAAAAGCTTTCTTGGTGGGACTGAGAGCGGATAGAGGCAGACTGTAGAGCCTGAAGTAAATGGAAAACAGGAAAGCAGACAGTAGATAATTTGATACATTTGGTAAAGAAGGGAAAGACGGCCTGGTGTGTACACCTGGGAGGCTGAGGCAGGAGGATCACAAGTTAGAGCCCTGCCTGAGACAACTTAGTGACTTAGTGAGACCTTATTTCAGAAGAGAAAATATAAAAAGGGTTACAGAAGAAGCTCAGTATAAAATCTCTGGGTTCTTTCCCTGTGCCACAGAAAAGGAGGAAAGATGGAGAGAAACGTAGATATAGAAGTTAAGCAAATGACTATAGAAATTTTGTTCTGTTTTCTAAAATAATTGAGGGGAAGAGCCAAAGTGAGGAGGCTGAAAGTGCACACAAAAGAAGCTTAACTTCGACGATCTCATATATGGGTACTTTTCTTTCTCCTACCAACCCCATGACACATAAGACTATTATTTCTGTCTGGTACATGAGAAAAGAGAGTCATGAAAAAGGGAAGGAACTTGCCCAAGCTTACTGATTAGGAACTAGGGGTTGTTGAGCTGCAAACCTGGGTCTAGTTGATTTCACAAATCCTATTTCCATTGTACCCCAAGAATGAATAGATGACAGGAACATATATGGAGCTCATGCTGGCCAGAGCATGGAAAGGGGCCTAAAGTTGAAGGTGACCCCACCCACCTCACAAACTTCTTTCTATGAGGTGAGTACCTGAGGTCCCTGGCTAACAAAGAGGGGTGGGGTAGACAGTGAATAAAAGGAGATATGCAGCTCTGAGATCTTGGCGGCAGGATATGGGAGAGTAAGAAGATCTAAGTTCTAAAAAAACCTACCAGCTCACACTGATGGCATTGCAAACTGAGGTGGGCGAACTTCACTTCACAGAATAAAGAATAGGACTAGTAAACTCAGTGGATAAACTGAGTCAGTCATTGAGTTGTGAGTGATTTTGTGGGGCCTGAGAATTATAAGGAGACAAGACTTGAGGTCGGAATCAAGGTTCCAGCTTGGATTATACAGGCAATGCGAAAAGCTTGAAACAGAAGAATGTGGGAGTAGTAGGTTATGAGGAGATACTGGCAATGTGGGGGACTCCTGGCTTAGAGTATCTCTGGGGAGCAAACCAGTTACATCAAACAGGAGAACTTGCTTTGGAAACTTCAACTGTTTCCTGCCATCTGCTTGCCTTCATTTTACTTAGGTTGGCTCTTTGTAATACATCTCTTCATTTAATCAGTAAATGTCATTCAACATCTATTTTTTGATTACCTCTGTTCCTGAAGCATGGGGTCTGAGACTGAGAAAAGGCTACAGAAAACTCAGAAGAAGATTTCATCAGACATGAGGGGCTGTGAAGAAGGTGAATTTCACCTAAAATGGAGAGATGTGGAGATGAGGGTCTGACCCATAAGGCTGATGATGTTGGAATGCTCAGGGATACAAGCTTGACACTACAAACCATCATTTTATTGACCTAGCAACTGGCAAACTCAAGCCACCTCATTAATCCACATGTATTAAACTGAGTAAAATGGATCTACCAAATCCTCAGGCTCTGCTGGAGGTGAAGGCTCTGTTGGATGTGAAGGAATGCAAGGTGAATACAGTCTTCACCCTGGAGTTTACATACTAATAGAGCACAGATATGTGGAAGTGCACTAAAAGTTCACAGCTGAAATCTAGCTGTGATTTTTTTAGAATCCCAAGGCAGGATGAAACCAGGAAAGGCATCCCAAAAGTAAGAGTTTGAGGGGCAAGTAGAACCACATATGCAAAAGCACCAAGCTGTGAAATAGCCTCACCTGCTTTGACACTTGTCCCTGGGGCCTGAAATAAGATAGCTGGGAGTGAGATTGATAAGCAGGAGATCCATGGATGAGTAGCCTGGTGGTGATGGACAGGGGACAAGAGGTTCAAGAAGAAGATAGAATTCTGATCCTTTGAAAAGGATCTTCAGTTTTCCCTCCTTCTTTTTTGTTACCCACAGATTTGGCATACTACCCTCCTCCTCATAATGAGAATAGTCCTGTTGTAGTCATCCAAGATGAACCTCATGGACATCACCAAGATCCTCTCTCTCCTGCAGCCTGAAGAGGAGGAGGACATTGACACCGGGGAGAAGCAGGCTCTCAATCAAGCAGTATATGACAACGACTCTTATGCCTTGGATCAGCTTCTATGCCAGGAACGTTACAAACGTTTTATTAACAGCAGGAGTGGCTGGGGTGTTCCTGGGACACCGCTGCGCTTGGCTGCTTCTTATGGCCACTTGAGCTGTTTGCAGGTTCTCCTAGCACATGGTGCTGATGTTGACAGCTTAGATGTCAAAGCACAGACGCCACTTTTCACCGCTGTCAGTCATGGCCATCTGGACTGTGTGCGTGTGCTTTTGGAAGCTGGTGCCTGTCCTGGTGGTAGCATCTACAATAACTGTTCTCCTGTGCTCACAGCTGCCCGTGATGGTTCTGTTGCCATCTTGCAGGAGCTCTTAGGTCATGGAGCAGAGGCCAATGTCAAGGCTAAACTACCAGTGTGGGCATCAAACATAGCTTTATGTTCTGGCCCCCTCTACTTGGCTGCAGTCTATGGGCACCTTGACTGTTTTCGCCTGCTTTTGCTGCATGGGGCAGATCCTGATTACAACTGCACTGATAAGGGCCTATTGGCTCATGTTCCCCAGCCCCGAACCCTCCTTGAAATCTGCCTCCACCATAACTGTGAGCCAGAGTATATCCAGCTGTTAATTGATTTTGGTGCTAACATCTACCTTCCTTCTCTCCCTCTGGATATGACCTCAAAAGATGATAAAGGTGTTGCACTGCTGCTACAGGCCAGAGGTGAGTGGTAAGCAAGCCAGCTCCTCAGGATCCCCAGCTTATAGGTTCAGGCACTCCAAATCACTGTTCAAGCCATTTCTATGGGATGAAAGGGAGAAAACTTCATCTTCTTCTCTTTTGGCCTCATTGGAGAAAATGTTACAGACTCCTTGTTAGGAAAGGGTGACTAAGCTGGTGAGGGGTGGAGAGAGACACTTGCTTGACTTTTGGCCTTGGCTCTGCCAATGATTATTTTTAAGGCCTTCAGCACTCCCACAGTAGTTCTCAGTACAGCTCCATTCATACCATGCAGTGGGGGACATTTTTCCAAAGGGAGAGGATATTAGAGCTGTAGTAGCCAAGGTAGGGTGAATTAAGGCTTTGGCAGGAGAATTATATTGAGAAATGCTCCTCATGATCTATTTTTCCTTGCTGTAGCCATTCCACAGTCGCTCCTATCCCAGGCCCGTTTAGTTATCCGCAGAGCCCTGCAACAGGCAAGCCAGCCACAAGCCATCGACCAGCTGGATATTCCCTCCATGTTGATTAGCTACCTCAAATACCAACTGTAATCTTGAGGTATTCCCAGGAGCCCATGATGCTCTCAAGAACCACTTGAAGACCCAGGTAGCTGGAGAACACTACAGCTCTACCCACTAGAGCTGCTCTCCCATACAGCCTCCATAATAAAATCATCAACAAAATAAGTCCTGGTGGCTACTGTGTCTGGGGTGGAGGTGGGGGTTCACTGAGGGAAAAGTGTCTGCTTGGCCATGGAAAGATGGTACTTGTCTAGCATCTGATATGTGTATGAGTCTTGGCCACTAAAAAATCAAGAGAAAACCAACACAATGAAGGTCCCCTATAGAGCAAAGAGAAAACCTCCTCCATCAAGATCTCCTATAGAGTTTGGAGCCATGTTGCCCCAGAAGCAAGATCATGAAGAATCAAAGTTGATACCCAGCCCTGTGGCTCTTTACTTCTCTGGCTGCTACAAAGCACTATTTTGGGGGCTATCCTCTTATCTCTTGTTACTTTGAGTCAAATAACCAAGGTCTCAGTCATTCACACAGTAAACTGTAGGCTGCATTTCCACCAGTCCAGTTCATAGTCAAGATCAACTGGGCAAACAAACAACCAAATATTTATAACAGGGAATTTAATGCAAACAGTAAATTGGTTACATAGGTGATAGGGGGAGAATCCAAACAGGATAAAGAGGTATCCAGAGATCAATGACAGCAAGAAGCCAATGTCACCCCTAGGCTAGAGGAGGAAGAAGGTATGTTACTTCCAGAATAAGGGGAAAGAATCACCTGTTGGGAAGTGGAATCCATGATAGCTAGATGCATATACAAAGACATACTGTCCAAAGCAGAGGAAAGGAAGAAATACTTTCTTGGAACACTGGAAGTCAACTAATATTAGAGCCTGGGAAACAGCGTATAAAAGTCAGACCCCTTGTAATACGCAGCAGAGCAGGTGGAGATAAAGAATGGAGAGACACTGGGAAGAAGTAGTATGACCTGAGTCATGAGCTGGAATCACACAGCAATACTGGAAGTATATTGACAGCAGAGCCATAAAAGAGATACAGCATAGTTGTGAGGATCAGTGCTCTGATAAAAGAATTTCTAGTAAGCTCCTTTTTCCTCCTTTTGCCATGTGTGGACATATTACAGACAACATCTATGAGGAATGGGCTTTCACCAGACACAAAATCTTGATCTTGAGCTTCACAGCTTCCTAAACTGTGAGCAAGAAATTTCTGTTGTTTATAAATTACCTAGTCTAAGGTATTTTACTATAGCAGTGCAAGCAGACTAAAATACTCACTTTCTTCCTCCCCGACATTGCCATGAGTCTGAGTCTTGGTTCTACTTTGCAGATGTTATTGACCAGTCTATACAGTCTCTTGTAATAAGGAATTTCTTTTATTTTATTCAGAAATATGGCCCCAAACACTACATCCAAAGTGAAAAATAGGTCATGAGATTCCAAAAATCAAAGATTATTCCCTTTACCTGTTAAAATGATTGAAAATCTGATGGAAGAGGTAGTATTTGTTGTTGTTGACAGGATATTATTTATCAGAGAAGAAGAAAAAAGTACAGAGGAGACACTAAGTAAAAGCATAGCGTTGGGAAAACAGAGTATTTTGAGCAATAGTTTACTTTGGCTTAAGTTTGGTGTATTTTAATGGGACCCAGGCTAGCTACTAGACTGAAGAGAATGGCAAATATCCTAGATGTTTGGAAATGAAGACTTTTAGTTCTTAGCATGGGACATGCTCAGTCATAGGAATGACTTACTAAAGCATATGAAAAATGTCTTCCCTGACTCCCATGGCAACCACCGTCTTGTGGGCATGGAGCAATTTACTTAAAATTATTTACACACTCATCATTTCATTTACTTCACAGAATATCCCAGCTTGATAGGCAAAACAGTTTCTGCACAGATGCAGGTTACAGACCTAGGCACTGGGAACAGGAAAAAGGGACTGGGCTAAGGATGTCCTATGGGAACATCACCCTTTCCCTATCAGGTGGCCTGACATTAGTATTTCCAAACTACAATGGGGCTTCATTTTTTCTCTCTGCTCTGATGAAACCCTGCATCTATCTATACAGTCAGGTCTACAACCATCTGCTTCATTCTGGTATCTTCTGATTTCTGTTCACCTACAAGTATAGAAGAATTAGCTTCCAGCCACTAGCCTGCTTGTAAGCTTCTACTCTGCCATCCCACAAAGGTTCTTCTTCCCAGTAGAATAGCAATAACTGGGCTAATGGCAGTATCTGGTCTAGTGATTCCTTCAATATTCTGGCCCATAGTTCCTTCATCTCCTTGATTCACCCACTCTCTATTTTAGCACTCCTAACCTCACCTCAAAACACAGAACTTCTTTATAGTCAGAATTGCTTGCTTTTCTAGAAGTTATATTCCTAGAACCCTAGGGTTTGAACCCAAAGAATCTCCCACTCTGTCACTCAAAAGATATTTATTGAGTACTAACTTCTGTGCTAGGCACTGAATTTCAGGCAACACTTGACTCCTAGTCTCCATTTTCCCTATTGTTTTACTTTTCCTTTGTGTCCATCTTTTCTTTTCAATTATATATTTTTTTACTTTTAACTGATATACAAAAACATATAAACTGTGGGATACCTTTGATGTTTCAATATATGTATGCATCCTGTAATGTTTAAACCACGTTAAACAAATCTATCTCTTTAACCACGTATCATTATGTATGCTGAAAATATTCAACATCAATTTTTCTAGATCTTCAAAACACACAGTATATCATCATTCTCTCTAGTAACCCTACTGTGCAATAAAACATCTGAATTTAATTTATCTTATCTAACCATAACTTAATACCCATTGATGAACTTCTCCCTTTTCCTTCTTCTCCTTGACTTTCCCCAGACTACTGTAACCAACATTCTAATCTCAACTCTTATAAAATCAATTTTTTTGGATTCTACCTGTGAATGATATTATCTAGTGCTTGTCTTTCTGTATAACCTGGGTTATTTTACTTAGCATAATGATTTCCAGGTCCATCCATGTGGTCAGAGATGACAGGATTTCATTTTTTATGGTTGAACAGTATTCTGTCGTACATATGTTCCACATTTGTCTTAGCCATTCATCAATTGACTCTGTGTTTAATTATTTCAATTTCTTAACTAGTAGCACACTAACTTGGATCAAGCCAACATCCCCTCATAAGACTGGACTGATGAATACCATAAAATAACTAGTCATTACAGAAATATAAAGAGTAGAGAATAGAATGATGGTACTGGAAAACTGGGAGATGTAACTAAGAAACTAAATTTCAAACATCTCACCATTAAAAATGACAAATAGGGCCAGGGATTTAGCTCAGTGGTTCCACTGTCTGCCTCACAAGTACAAGGGCCCAAGTTTGATCCCTGGTACCAAAAAAAAAAGAAAAAAAAAAAAGAAATGACAGATAAGTGAGATGAATACATTAATTAGTTTGGTTTAATACTGCCACATTATATACATGTATCAAAACATTTCAATGTAAATAAATACATTTATATAAATAAATACATTTATATAATAAATAACACTAATAATACTGTTTTTAAAAAGATATCGGAAGAACTACTTTCTATAGAGCACTTAACTATGGGCTAGGCAATGTGCTCAGTAATCTCTTTACATGGCGTAACCCATTTAATTCAATAGCCTTGTCTTACTCGTGCCCATTGTAGAGATGAGGAAACAGAGGTATACTAAGATAAGTTATTTGATCAAGGTCATATAACTAGGAAGTAGGATCTCACAAAATTACAAAATGAAGTGGCTATACATTCCTGGGTAACAGGGCACCTAGGCTTTTATCAACTACCCATGCTCTTTAGTAGCTATTTCAAATGCTTCCCAAAATTAACATGATTCCTTAACATTTTTCCTCTATCAACAGAAGATTTTGCCTTCCACCTCCCAGAGCAGGTAGACATCATTAGGCATAATATTTAAAATATTCCATGACAAAAAAATTCTCCTGGATCCATCTATCCCTTCCTCTTATGTTGGCCCTTCCTCCTAGCCAAGGTTAACTCAACTGCAGGCACTCTGGATTCCATCCTCTAACTTTATCCAAGGCCACATCCAGCATCATTCATCCTTTTTTCCATGTCTTTTATTTGACTATTTTCCTCTCAACATGTAAACAAGCTCACATCCTACTGTTTTGTAAAAGTAAAAATGAAACCCAGGGTTCCCGCTAGCCACTACCTCTTTGAAGTCAACTGCTTGAACAAGGAAAATGCATACTTTCTGTTTCCTCACTGTCCTAGTAACTTTCTCCTCACTGGGATAAAACACCACCAGTGGCCAGCCATTTCTGATTCATCCCAGTCTCTGAATGTGAGACTAATTGAAAACATTTTAAATATGAACTATAATATTTCTCCCCTGTTCCCATAAAGGCTCATGTTCATTTCATTATGCAGTGTATTTACGTCATCACTGAGAGTCAATAAACTCTTAGTTCCATCATTGCTGAAAATTCCAAAACCAAAGTCACCTCTAAAACTCAAGGAAAATTATTAGCTTTATACCTCTATAAAAATGAAAAAGTCAAAGACTTCCACATACAATGGCACAGGGTAAACATTGCCATTACAAAAGAGAGGAATGGGGAATAGACAGAAATTGGATGAAAGCAAGACCAAACCCAGCAGGGCAAACATGTGCAGCTTAGGTTGGGGTGAGATGTAGGCTCCAAAGAATTTGGGAAGCCCCACCACTATCATTTTGTTGCTTGTAGCCCACAGTGCATCTCTCTGGGCTAGCTCCATTCTTTGCCTACAGCTTTCTTCAGCAAATATTCCACATTCCTGGCATCTCCAAATTCCTGGGGTCTTCACTTTACTTCTGGCTTCACTCTCACAGCTTCACATACTGTTTTCTCATAGAAACTGTGACCATTTTTCATGGTTTTATTTTCCTATTAGGTCTTCTGAAATTTGGGTGGAAGCCTCTATGACCCCAAATCTTTTGCAGTCTGCATGCCTGAAAAACCAGCACCAAAGTCAGTTTCCAGCATAAGAAGTAGCGGTGACCCTGTAGACAATGGCCTCATTGGACCTCTGACTGCTTGGATGGCTGAACTCAGGGATATACTTCTCTAAGCATCCCTGAATGAGCAAATGTCCCAGGGATTCTCTTCTCTATGGAAGACTCACATTGGCTGGGGTCTTGATGATTTCTGAGATACTAGCAAGGCATTTTCTTCTAATCCCTGTATAAAGTACTTGGTTTGTTTATAATGCTAATCTTTTCAGCAATTATGCTTTCCTTTGCCCCAGCTTTGCAGGTACTTCCTTTGAACAAAGTATATACTATATATATATTTACCTATATATAGTTTTTCCCTACTTCTTAGCCATTAGGGAGCTTCCATAAACATGATGGGAATGGGCAATGAAAAAAATGACAATACAAATACCTAAATAACGATATGAAATAATATCACAGGAGATGGTAAATGTAAGGGATATGGAAAAAAAAACAATTAAAGGATTGGAAAGTAAAGGGAATGGGATCAAGGATGGCTATTTTATATACGGAGTGTCCAGGGAAGGTCACATTAAACATGACTTTTGAACAGACACCTAAAGGAAGTGAAGTTCAAACCATATCTATATATGAGGATAAACATTGTAGACAGAGGAAACAGCAAATGCAAAAGGTCCTAAGGTTGGGTTTCTGAAATGCAAAAATCCAAGAATGGCCTAAACAGAATACGTTTTCCAAATCCTGTTTGTATGTACCTCGGCTATATAGACAGGAATATCATCCAGTGGTCCCTTGCCTCCAGTGGAAACCGAAGGACTGTCTGATGAGACATGTCACTCCTCAGAACCTGTGTCTAGTTCACCATTCTGCAGTACTTAACACCTGACACAGCAGAAGTGTTCAGTGAGCAGTAACATCACACTTCACTGATGGATGTTGGCATTTAAGCTTGATATTAGACTTGAAAATGTCTTATTTGACTGTGATCAGCAAATATATGCTCAGAACTACATCTGTGCTAAGCCCTCTGCTGCGTGCTGAGCATATAAAGATGAACAAAAAACTCTTCCCTGGGAAACTCAGTCTAGGATGGCATCATCAAAAGGAATCTTCCATAAGGAATCACAGGCTCAAGTGTTCTTATGCTAAAAATGATTTCAAAGTCATACTATGAGTTCCATAATTTTGAAGATATGTACATTGGATCAGGAGACTGGATAATAAAAATAATGATAATGATAGTGAACGTTTATTGAGAGCCTTGTATGCACTAGCCTGTGTGCTACTTTACAAAGAATACTCATTGTTACCACAACACTGACACATGTGACTGACAGGGTAGTATTATTATTTTCATTTTGTAGATGAGAAAACTAAGAATAGGAGTAGTGATTTAAACCAGCCACACCATATTGCTATTAAGGGAATGGGTTGGTATCCTAGCTCAAGCAGTCTTGTACAGAGCCACTGCACTGCACTACTTCCATGGGAAGGATGAACTTACTTAGTTGACCCTTGACTTACCCAGGGAATCATGGCCTTTTACACTTTGGCCTCAGATCTTTCTAGTACTATACAGTATCCAGTTCTTCCTTTCCCCACTACATAAGTAACCACAGCCAAGAGGAATTTTAGCATTTACCCAAACCACCATACCTTCTAACACTGATGGGCTTTGGCTTGGGCAGGATCCCTTACCATTCCTGACTTGATTCAATCATCAAGGTCATTCTCTGTGGAGCTTTGCGCTGCTGCCCCTTCCCACCTGGAGAGAATAACTCTTTTCTTCACCGTGCTTTAACACATCTTTGCTAGGCCTCTGGTTTTGCTCTTAGCTTTCTCTCTCTCTGAACTCTCTTTAGGTCCCCCAAGAAAGTTACCACTATACTTAATACCTACTGTCAGGTCTGTCATAGAGATGGTGCCCATGGAACATTTGGTGAAGAAAGAAACAAGCACTGTGGCCTCATCTGTGTAATTTGGTTTATGGAGTTTCCTTCACACACTTGTAATTTCAGCTTTTCAATGCAGCCACAGATGCTGGGTAGCAAGGGGGTTTTCTCCACTTTTCAGCTTTTAGAAATCCAAGAAAGAATTTCTTCTCCCTACCATCAACTCCTGTCATGGCCAAATAAATTGATCGAGTGTCAGTCAGCATGTGGGAGGGGGCCTGGGTGCATTCTTCTGAGTAAAAGTATTTTAAGATACAAGTTACCTACATGAGTTAAAAAGCTGTACCTCTCCCTCTCATGTGCCCTCCCCTTACTGTGTAAACGTGCATGTACATGAGCACACACACATATGTACACTTTTTACATCTTCTCTCTCCATATTCTCACATCTGAGACTACTCTGGCCCTTTGTTTCTCTGGACGGTAGATTTGGAAATGGAGTTCTACAAATTATAATCTTGGTCTAATTTAGAGAATTAATGTTTTGAGTGAAATGTGAGCAACTAGCAAGTGTCCAGAGGCACAAGGCAGCAGGAAAGCATATGATGGAGGTGCTATAAAGAAAAAATACTTCCAGATTAGGCCCAGTGAATGAGAATCAGGACTTTGCTGAGCAGAGAAACAGAATCCACTGATCCAGATGGGAATACCAAAGTTAGGGAGACAGAAGTTATCCAAAAAAAAAGCTGCACAACAAGTCAGTAGTAACTCCTCATTCCCAAACATTTATTTATACCCAGGATTAGGATGAGGGTCCAACGCAATTTTTTTATGGATGTGCATGTCATACAAGGTCATGCAGCATAGTAGAAAATTATAGGAAGAACTGAGCTAAAGCGATGGAACTTACCTCCTTGTAGAGGTGGGATGATAAACTGGCCCAAGTCTCACAGCAATTCCAAGGTACAGCAAATCCAGCACTCACAGCCATGTCAGTTCCTGTGCTCTGTGTGCAGAAGCAGCAGTCAACTTCTTACCAGTTCAGCAGCTGGATCTTTTCAAGGCAGACAGGACCCAGTAGAGCAATAGAGAATACTCCTACAATGAAAAAATGGCTCATATTGTTTTCGAATTCTTCCCTCTCTTCTCAAGTTTAATCCACCCCCCCCTTTTAAGACATTCAGTTTTAATGCTGGGCCGTCTGGATATTCTTGAGCTAGTGGTACAATTGGATTATTTGTTGCCTCAGCTTACCTGGCCCTAGCAGCCACTTAATACCCCTTAATTTCTTCAGGCAACTGACCTACTCAGCTGGACCCTTGCCACATCCCAGAAACAGGAAGAGGCAAGGTTAGTACAGGACTCATTATTATCCTCAGCCTGACCTCCAATTAGGGTCCAAACAAGACTTTTCTGTCAATATTCAGACTTTTCAGTTAAAAGGGGGTTGGGCTATGCTCCAGAGACCTTATGAAACCCCTCCATGTTTCACAGAAGGTAGGAAATTTGGGTAAGGATCAAACTATGGAAACAGTTATCTCCCCACAAGTAAAAGCTCCGGAGGGATAATCCCAGGGCTCTAAAACAGCTCCTGTCACTGGTGAGCTGGGTACCTGTTTTAGTTACTTTTCTCCTTACTGAGACAAACTATCCAACACCCATGTTAAAGGAGGAAAGGTTTATTGTAGCTTACAGTTCATAGGGGATTCAGGCTGGTCCCAAGGCAGGGTGGCAGAGGGGCATCACAGAGGAGAAATGGTTCATAACATGACAATCAGAAAGCAGCAAAGCAGCAAAGTAGCAGCAGCAGCAGCAGCAGAACCAAGGGAGCTTTTGTATTTCATCCAGAATACCCATCCATTGATTGGTGCTACCCACACCCAGGGTGGGGCACCTGTAACCTCAGCATCATAACCTTAATCGCAAAAGCACATCCTTAATCCCACCATCACACATCCTTGATGCAGCCATCTACGAATGCCACACCTATGACCACAGGAGGCCTTGGGGGACATCTAGATACAGGCCGTAACAGTATTCTTGTAAAAGTGCCTCCACTTCTCTGAGGAGTAGCAGACCCTCGGTAACAGGTCCAAGTTGATCTCTATGAGGCCCTTCCTAAGGGTCCTGGTGTGTTAGAGATGGTCAAACGTAGGGCCGAGGTGCCACTAGGAAATTAGCTTTCCTAGCAGTTGAGCACCTCCTCTGCGTGGCCTAGAGTGCTAGCCACGTGGCCCTGCCTCTAGGTCTAAGGATGGGCCAGTCAGGGTGCTAAGGGATTCTGCGGTCCCTCCAGCCTCTTCAACCTCTCAGCCCCACTTCTCTGCGGCAGATTCTAGCTCAGGGAATAAACTTCTAAATTGCGGCTGGAGAGCAGTAGAGCAAATAAATACAAGGCAGTCTCGGTCTCGGAAATGGGAGCGCCCGCAAAAGCGAAACCGAGATCCGGGGATCCAGCGAGTCTCACCCAGCCTGAACCGGCCCCCTTGAGCCGGCGACGTAGCTACGCCGCCACCCGCCCCACGTAGAGGTGGGAGGGTAGAGCGCCAGCAAGAGGTTCCGCAGCCGCTCCTTCCTCAGACAACACCACGCCCGCGCTTATTTGCATTTAAAGAGAAATGCACCAAGGAAAACAGTGGGCGGACCAGAGCATGCCTATCTACTGTAGCGATTGGGCCACACGCCCGCCAATCAGGGCACGAACGCCCCACCCCATGTCCAAGGAGTCCTGGGGAGAGGGTATGGAGGAGCTGCCCAGAACCTGGGGAAGGGGAATCTGTGCTGGAGGTGACTGTGGAACCTTGGTGGTGGCGGCGGCGGCGGCGGCGGCGGCGGCAGCATCTAATTCAAAGTTCGCCGCAGCCGCC
>NW_022900951.1:49697055-49712904 GCF_012274545.1 Fukomys damarensis | reverse complement strand
GGCACAGCAGACAATAAATAACCGGGTAGGGAGCTGTACCGGGCCGGGTAAGCCATACAGGCAGCCAGGAGCCTCCGCCTGCTGGCGGTCGGGTGCATTCCCGCGTGCTTCGCTTAGGCCGCCTGGAGGAGGGCACTGAGGGCTGGGCCGGTTGGAGTCTGGGTCTTTCGTTTGTCTCGGTTGGAATCTGCTTTGCGGACTGTCCAGTGGAGGGCTAAGTGGTCGTGAGTCCCCTGGGGGCGGGCGACAACGGCTGGGGGTGGGTTTGGAGGGAAAGGGCCCGCACGTGCTACTGTGCGGTCCCGGGAGGGGCCCCGCCAAGCAGCACCCCAAGCAGTAGATTTGTAGGCCTGGAGCGCTGAAGCTTTGTTGTAGCACTTTTGCTGAACAGCTGTGTTTTGCTCCTACTACTCACCCCCACGGCCTTGCTTCAGCCCCTCCCTCATCTCTCTCTGCCTTGCCTCTCCTGCCTCTCTCTGCAAATGAGGCCTGGGAGCTAGTTTGGGCAGGATGGCGACTGGTTTAGGCATAGATTAGAATATCTACACTGTCTACTTCCCAGTGGACCTCAGTTGGCCTGTGGGCCGCCCGCCCCCCTTTGGAACCATGGCCTTGTGGTCCCAAGTCTCATGCTCTCCTCCTGGGCCTCCAAAGCACATCTGGCTCCTGCTCTGGGTGGCAGGCAGGCCTGTAACAGGGTTCTTGCTGATCCTTGGGTTAGAGCTGCAGGATAGCTTTGTCTCCCCGCTCTCCTTGCCTCTTTTCCCCTTGGTTCATTGACCGAATTTTTTCTCTCCAGCCTCCTGTTTAAAAATAGCTATAGGTACGATGTTGGGGGGTGAGGGGGTCCACGCCAGAGACAGAGGAGGTAGTCATTGTAGTAAGGAACTCGCTGTGTATTAGTGATAGAGCTAGCAAAGCAGTCAAACTCAATAACTTCTCAGTTACTTAAAAATCCCCAGCCCGTCGGGCTGCTGTCATTGTTTGCTGCAGACACCTCTGACACTGGTGCCTGCCAAACCCTGTACTTTGCTTGGTCTTCCCAGTAGCAAGGAGCTAAACCTGCCAGATGTGGCACACCCAGGATTACCCCAATCCTGGCAGCAGCTGAATTACCCCTGTAGAGCTGTCCTCCATCTGGCCAGGTTCGCCTTGGCATGGACTGCTGCTTAAGGCAAGCCTTGTCTTGCATACAAACACCTCCCTCTGCAGCTCTGCTCCCTGCAGCAGGGGCACGGGCAGAGCAGAGGGCACTGTGCTGTTGTTGCATTCTCCGCCCACCTCTGAAAATTCCTGCAGAGCCACCTCCCTTAGTGCAGCTCCCCTAATTGGACCCTACCCATTGCACCACATAGCACCTCAGGCAATTGGCTGTAACCGTGACAGTTTTGCAAGCTGTTCACAGACCACTGATAAACCTTTAAGAGTAGAGAGCCTGGTGAGCTGCAGGGCTCAGCAAAGCCTGGATACCTCTGAGGTGAGGTAATGAGACACAGTAAATCTCTTACTTGGGAAAGACTGACTTGTGACTGTTTTTGACATCATCCAAGACAGTAGATACCACACTATATACATACAGTCACTTCCTCCTACATCTATCAGGCCCCAGCAAGAGCCTCTACTTGCAACTGTGCATTTCCAGCTCAAGGCTGGACCTGTCCTTTGATTTTGCCCCAGTCCAATACCCACATACTGTGTATATTTTGTAGAACTCCCTTCCCCACACTCAAACTGACTCATTCTACCCCTCTTCCCTCTCAGGCCTCAGTTCTCCCTGTACATTTTCCTTGGTCCCTTTCCTGCCTTCCTCTTGCTACCCATGACTTCTCCAATGCTGCCTATGGCTCCTGGCCCTTTTCATGCTTAGGTTATAGGAGACAAACTATAAGGAAATTTCCCTGCCTCTGCTTTGTCTCCCTGATATTGTCAATGGCTGGGGGTCTTAAGAACCCCTTAGTAGAGTAAACTAAACCTGGACCTCAATCAAAATCCTCTCAAAGCCTAGTAGTACAGAGTAATTAATGAATACTCTGGAAGTGCTTAATGTCTTTACATAACTTTCAAGACCTTCACCTTTCCTGCTTTTGCTTGTCCTGATACATATGGAAGATACTCAAGGCTCAAATATTTAGAGTATGTCTAATGATGATGAAAGGGGGTGGGTTTCAACTGTTTAAAAAAATAGTCATGATATATATATATATATATATATCCTCTCAACAGCAATCTTAGGGTTGTGGCCGCTCAGATCCCAGACTTGATATACCTTTGGTTGATTGATGAGCCTAGAGGCAAACTGCCATGGAGAGAAATGAGAGATCTGTATATGCTGGCCGAATCATCTTGGGAAGCTGCCAGAAATAAGAGGGGTTTAGTAGACAAAGTATCAGCAAAATTAGGAATGGGAGGTAGTGGCTGGCAGCCAAGGTGAGTGAGGTTATTGGGTATCTCCTAGTTGAGATGATACAGCTTAGAGGTAGAGAAGACGTTGGGCCCCAGTGGTGAGAATTCCTAAACAAAAGAGGCTGGAATGGAAATCTAATCTTTCTGGGGGAAAGTACATTAAAGAATAGAGAACTAGGGAATTTTTTTGAGCATAAATGTGCCATGATAAAAACGAAGTTTTTCAAAAAGTTTCAGAATGGGGTCTTAGAAAGTTACTGAAAACATGCTGCAAGTCAGGTAGATAAGAGGCCATCTGAAGATTTGGAAATAGACCTAGGGGCAGGCTATCTCCAGAGAGAAGTTTCACAATTCATCCTCTCTTTTGGCCTTGTGAGGGCAAAGGAGGGAGGACCTGGAGCCTAAATGCCCATGTGATGGGGGTTGACAAGTGTCCTCCAGGCCTCTGCTGAATCCCTTCCACTCAGCTAGACAGGCTTTTGGGGAGCACCAGTTCAGACCACTGTGTTTACCAATGGGAATTCTGAGCCCTGGAAGGAAACAGAGGCTTGCTTAAGGTCCTAAAACTATTAGGTAGAGATTACTATCTCCAGTATAGTGGTCACTACCTCCTGTGTAGTGGCTCTTTATATGGTGTTTCACTGTTTCTAGTAGCCTTCACCCAATATAGATTTCAATACCAATCTCCCTCCTCTTGTTTCCCCCATCCCGTAATGAGTGAAGGCAAGTTGGGGGTTGCATCTGAGGATCCCCTCATCCCTTTTGTATCTTCTTTTAACACTTGCTCTTAGTCTGCAGCCTATTGGGGCTGAGAGTTTCAGGAAGGAGTATAGTTGCAAGAAGTTAGCAGTCTAATGATTCCCTCCTAGTATACTAGAGGTGTTAAGAATTCCTCAAAAACTTAACATTTTCACTCTTAGAATGTGTGTATGGCAAGAATGGCTCTGCTTCATTTGTCTAGGGAAATAAGGGAATGAGAGAAATAGCAAGCCTGGCAGGTCACATGCTTGCTTATAGAACTGAAAAGAAAGGGTTCCGGCTTCCCTACCTCACAGATAGCCTACTGAAGCTGGGCGGGGGTGTCTAATGTTATTACATAAATTTCCCTGCCTCCAAATTCCAAATAATAAAGAATGGACAGAGTGGGACAAGGAGATAAATCTCTTACAATAAGATAGTGGTCCAAGGGAAAAAGTAGGAAGAATGAAGAGGAGAGGAAGGGCAAATAAGTAGCATAAAGATATGCCATGTATAGGAAACTAATAACTTCAATTAGTATGATATTTTATGCCATAACATGAGCTAAGATCAATATCAGCAAGAATGAAAAATGGGATGGGGGAATTAGAGGGGGGAGGGGAGGAAAGGGGATTTAAAAACTGAAAAGAAACAAAATGTGGTATGTACATGTAACCACGCCCCAAGATAATTGTAAACTGCATGAACTGCAAACATGTACTAATAAAATAAAAAAATTAAAATTAAAACCTACCTCCAAACCTGTTTAAGCAGATAAACTAGATGATAAAAGCTAAGACCCCAGAGGAAGTATTTCACATCCTTCCTTTATCAGTCATTCCTGGGTCCCACATGTCACTGCCGGGAAGTTGTTCCTCAGAGCTAATCTGAGCCTCTCATGCTATCATGCTACAGCTAAACTGTGTGTGTGTGTGTGTGTGTGTGTGTGTGTGTGTGTGTGTGTGTGTGTGTTATGAGGGAGTGGAGTTGAGAACAGCTGGCTACCAGTGCTCTTTTTTTTCTCATTGAGTTTATTGGTACATTTTAGGTATACAGTACAGTTACATTCATCATTGGGATCATGTTCCTTTAAATGACAGGTCTTGGTTCTCATTTTTTTTCCCCATACCCCTTCCTTCCCTTCACCCCCTCCTCCCTTCCCTATTTACAAAAACTTTGTTTCTGTTTTTCATTTTCTCATATTTTTTCTTTTCCCTTATTTCCTTCTGTTTAACAATTTATTGGAGATTTCACAGGCATTGAATCTAAACTCTACCCACCAACTTCTGTTGTTTGAATTAAATAATCACACAGTCTTTTATCGCCTCTACTTGGTCTTATTTTTCAAACCTGTGCATGTGTAAGTACCAGGCAGACAGGGAAACCAGAACCACTGCCAGGTCCAGGTGCCAACTAAATGAGAGTGCATTACTCCCTCAGGTCCTCTTTGAGATTAATGGAAAATATGGAGAATAGAGAAAATAGCTTAAGGGAGCTTGGTGGGCTCAGAAGCAGACATATGGGTGGTATGGGGATCTTTTCAGGCCTTTAATCTGCATTTCTTGTCAGAGCCTTCATTGCTTTCATCTCCTACAGACCCCCTCCCCCATTGGGCTTTCAAGCAGATACTAACCCTTCTTCCCTAGCCAGCACTCCTTAGCCTTCCCTTCCTGTGTGTTCAGCCATCCCCGATGGGATTGCAGCTCTTTTCAGGAAACAGAGCTAGGCTAGGCAAGTTCTAGGCCTCCTTCTCTCTAGATGTATTGGAAATACTTATAAGTGAGGCCTAATACATTTGTAAAATGTTGGAGCTAGTGTTATTAGTGCACTTCTGTCTTAAAAGTGATGAACTGAGCCCAGCTGACTAGGTATCCAAGCCTAGCAAGGCCTAAGACCCCCAAAGTTAACCTGTTATCCTCTATCATGCTTCCTGACTCAGCAGTAAAATTGGGCACAGTACCACCCTTCTCCCAGCCTCAAAGGGCAATGTAGGGCAAGTCAATCTTCTGGTACAGTCTTCTATTTCTAGATAGGGAAACTGAGGTCCAGAATACAGAAGAGAATTGCCAAAGGATACACATAAGTCCAAAGCATCCTGCCTCCAGTTTGAAGACCTCTTCTTCAAAGCACATGCTCCGTATCTGCCCCACCCCCAAGCCTATTTTCTCCCTTGTCCTCACACATAGAGTATGGTGAGAGGGAGGGTATGGCTACATAGAAAAGTCAGGAGTCTGCATTGTTAGCTTGGCCCAACTGCTCCTCTACAGACTTTCTGTGGATACCCTGTCACTTCTGATTCCCTGAGGTTAACTCCACTTGTTCTTCATCTGAGGGAGGAAGTTGGGAGGGAGTGGAGCCTGTCTCTGATTTCACCTTTGCTGAGCTAGTACTGACATGCTAGAAGCCTATGAAGGCATGGTTCCTACTTCGAGCATACTCCTTTCTAAGAAGACTTGGAAGAGAGAGAGGGGAGTAATAAGTAGGTGGTTCCCAAAGGCCCTGTCATTCAGCTAGGAACAGGACCTTAACACCCTGAGGAGAAAGCTGGGACATCAAGACTACCAGGGCTAGAATTATAGTTCACTGATTGATAGAATGCTTTCTTAGCATGTGCAAGCTCCTGGGTTCCATCCTGTGCCTCAAGAAAAAGAAAAAAAGAAGAAGAGGAGGAGGGCGGGGGAGAGAGAGCGGGGAGGAGGAGTAGAGGACTGATGGCACTGCAATCGGGGTTATAGGAAAGTGAGTATGGTAGTGGAGTGCAAGATGGATGACATGGGAGCAGGAAAGTAGGGGTCAGGATTTCAACATTGAAACGGAGGTCCTGTGATGCTTGTGTCTTCTGAAGAGGACCTATGGTGGCAGCTAAGAGACTGGAGAAGGTCACTGCAAGGAGCCACATCACAAGGGCTCTTTATTAAATATCTACTCTGTGCCTAGTGATCAGTTTCTTTACAAATAAGGCATTCAAGTCTCAGAGAAGTTAGACCACTTTCTCAAACCAAACACCATATGGGAATTTAAACTTTAGTGTGATAAACTCCAGCTGAATTAGAATATAGTTAAATCAACATTTGACCTCCAGGTAGGTGCTACCAATAGACATAGTGACTATAAGATGGAGGGTCATTTGAGAAAGATAAATGGACAGACTGAAGCCTGCCACAATGAATTAAGAGTGAGTATATAAACAAATTGAAGTAGAAGGGGAGACAAGACTCATTTTGGTTTGTCCTACATCTAGAGTTAGTGAAATGCCTTCTAGAGAAGAAGTGCACCTTAGCAGGAAATTGCAAATTAGGGGAGTACTCATTATCAGGGGAGCAAAGAAGGGTTCTGTCAGCAGCCTCCACCACTTAATACGAAGCCAGGCAGCCTTTCTTTCAGGCCATGAACAGTTTTGAGAGTAGACCTCTGCTGTGGGATTTAGAAATGTATGGTGGTCATTCTCTTTAACTCAAATTCTTATCTTTGTCCACAACAGCAGGTTTTTATTTGAGCACTTTTTGGGCCCCTCAAACTTAACTCCAAAGAAAATGGAGAGCAGAGGGACATGTTCTACAGATTAGGGGTAGTGGTGATAGTGTTGCTGATGAAGAGAGTAGTCACAGACTAGGTTGACAGGTCCCTAGATTCTCAGTAGGCTTTCTGAAACAGTAGGAGCTGGTGAGGACTTGAAATGCTAGAGAAGGCTCAGGAAGATGAGGGCTCTTGTACATGTGAAGGGAACATTCCAAGCCTTTGTGGCTGAGACTTCCTCCTTTATTTGGGGTCAACACAATATAGTAGAGTGGAATGAAATTGGTACTCAAGAGGCCTGGAAGCTAGTATGATTCTGCTACCATCCCACTGTGTGATCTTGGCCAAGTCTTTTTCTAAGCCTAGGCACATTTTCCTTCTGGATGACAAAGAGTTACAATTCCTCACCAGGCTTGATTAATGAGTTTTGGGGAAAGGCAAATAGTGGGTGGGGATTTATAAACTGGTTGGTACCCTAAGGGATGGGGAATATCTATAAATTTGATTTCCTTTGCTGTAGATTCATTTAGCCAAGCCTGAAGTTTTGACATTTTTGGCCTAGGCTAGAGAACCTGACTGGTTAAAATTCCCAGATGATCCAGAGTTGTTGGCCAGTAGCTGACTCTTAGGAGTCCCTAAACTTTAAAATTTGGCTAAAAGAACAGATGAAGCCTCCTGTAGGATAACTACACAGTCAACTTCATTTACCATTTAGAAGCTGAGGCCCAAGTATTAATAAAAGTTGCTATAATGTTTGAGCTTCTACTATGTTATGTATTTTATTTGGTACTTTATATATATTGGTTCAACTACTTGAAATAGCTTTATGAAGTAGACATTGCTGATTGCTTCATTTTACAGTTGAGGAAACTTAAGTGTAAACATGTGAAATAACACTCTGACTGTCCCCGTGCCGGACAGAGCTGATTCTAGTACAGGACTGGCTAGCTTTCTGGGAGGGAGTAGACTTCCCATTCTAACTGTTCCTTCCTTACGTTCACTCTCCTAATATACAGAAGAGAAGGATGGACCCAGAGTGGGCTTACCTGTAGGAAGACTGCTTGGGACAGACCTGGAGAACTTACAACTGATCAGGATCATGTCTTTGAAGCTACTACATAAATCCACACTCTTCTCTTTCTTCCCTTCATTCAGCCTTCCCTAAACTGGCCAAGCTGACCACAGGAAGCTGGGCTGGGAGAACTATGTATCAGGCTCAGGCTGCCACTTGTGGTTTGACTGGATAGGAGAAAGAAGAAGCTCTACCCTTCCACCAACTTTTCACTGTCCTCAGAGTAGCCTGAGGCTGGCCCTGTGAGCTGGTATGGCCTTAACATTCTCTGTTACAACCTTCTTCTTTGCTGTGGGAGTAACAGCTAGACCAGACTTGTGGGAAGAATTACCTTACCAACCCACCTGAAACTTAGCCACGCTGATTAAAGAATCTGAGGGCCCTGCTCTTGGTAGGACATTTTCTTGGCAGAAACCATGCATGAAGCCAGCTTTATCCAAGGAAGCTGCAGAGTCTTCCTTGATGTTCCTTTTGCTTTCTGTCCTAGTTCTCTCTCCTCATGAACTCTTGTGGTCCTAACTAAAGGTCCTAAGTGAAGCCTATTGAGGAAGGACAGCTTTAGGACCTGGTGTATTAGCTGAGGAGTACAGAGGCCTAGAGTGGACATAACTAGATGAGGCTAAACTAGGAGACTGCCAGCAATGGCAGGCCTTGTTACATTTGTTTCCAGTGTCCTGGGACAGAAGGCAGAGACACTCTGAGTGGCTGGGAGAGAAGCATATCTTTGGAAGGACAAGGCAAGAGAGATCATGAGAGATGACATGATTTCAAGGCTGACATGCTTTTTTGCCAGCAGAGATGACACTGGCCATGGTTAGAAGTGTCTGAAGTAGGGGAAGATAATCTCCATTCTAGGAACACAACCCTTCCTAGTTCATCTGCTCTCATAACACACAGAGGGCTTTCAAAATTGCTCTTAGGAGAGAGAACAAATGCTGGAGTAGTGAGTGCCATCAGCACAGCTATAGAGTCTACAAATCAACAGCCCAGTGAGGAAACAGAGTAGAGGGCACAAGGTAACTGAAATGGGAGAAGAAGAGAAAAAAAAAGATCCATTGCTAGAGAAGAAATATCTCCCCACTTAGGACCTAAGACCAAGAAGTGCAATGGAATGGCTATTTAGCTGCTCCAGCAGGAAGCAACAAAAACAACTTGGCTGCTGACTGCAAATCAAACTGGACCTGGATTGGAAGAATTTTATGCACTTGGAGGCAGTAGTAAGAACATGAGACATTTCCCTAGCAGCTTCTGAGAGTCACTTGGCGAGTGAGGTGGAGGAATTGTGACCTGGCACATAGTCACGTGGATTGGGACCTGGCGGGTGGGGTTGCCAGTTTATTTTAAAAGGCTTGGGCTTGAACTCCAACAGCAGAACAGCCAGCCCCAGGGTCACTTCACTGCCAATGCCCACAGTGGGAGCAGGGAAGGGCCATCTAGTCATAGTAGACTAATGGCAGTTGGACAGCAGACTGGGGGAAATTCTGCTGCAAGGTAGGGACTGGGACTAGCCATATTCCACTCCCGTGGCCAACAGAAACCAGTCTTAGCCCTACCTATAAATGACTGGAGGCATCCCCCTGCTCTGTGACCGGAGGAGCTAACAGGCAAGTGGACTTGTTCAGTAGCAGTACAGGGACATCCCCCTCTGTCCTGCAACCATCAGCAGAAATAGACAAGACACCCCATACAGTGGTGAGACAAGAGCATCCCACCTCCTACCCTACAGCCAGTGCATAAGAGTAATCAGCACTGGAGCAGAAGGCCATGCAAGGTCCAGGAAGGGTCAGCTACACCGACCTGGAAGCAGGTTCTGGCTGGCTCCATCTGAGGGTACCACAGCACCTGAGAGAGTAGTGTGGAGGTGGTCACAGTAGGGAGACATGGATGAGCCATCTGAGGAACATCTGCAGAGTTGCTGGCTGAAGAATGTACACAGCTTCCACATCTGGAAGCCAAAAACAGCCCTGTACCCAGCACTAAACTTAACTGCAGAGTTGAAGGGGTTACACAGCATATTTTCAGGCCCTGTCTCAGATACAGAACTGTGGACACCTGAGGAGTTTTCTTACAGAGCACCCTTTGCTTATGAATTCAGTTTGTTCAGGAGGGCTGGTTGTAACTCCAGTTGGTCACTTGAAGGCTCAGGCTCCTCTACACAGCCTTCAAAGTCTCTCTTGTATACAGCCCTTAGAGGCACTTGGTGCAGAATTTCTCAACCCCACACAGGAAAGGATGTTGCAGTGTTCCAGAACTCCTTAAGGGTTAAATCTGTATCTGAGACCATCTGGAAGAACAAGTGGCCAGCATTTGGGTCATAACTCAAGCTTTTGGTCATAAGTTAAAACTGAAATTCCAAGCATAACACACATTTGTATGTCAGGGTGGTCATAACTCTAAGGTCCCCTGTAATTTTCTTTTTCTTTGTTTGCTTGATTGGTTTTCCTTTTTCTGGTTGGTTTTGTTGTTGTTGTTGTTGTTGTTTAGTTTTTTAACCTTTATTTTTGTTCTATGTATCTTCTTCCTCTCCTCAATTACTTCTCTTTGACTTATCATATTTTCATGTGAGTGAGTGAACAATATCTACTGTTTTTCTTGTTTGCTGCAATGTTGTTTTGCTTTCTTCTTTATTCTTTCTCTGCTGCTCTCTGCTCTACCTTGCCAAATTTTCACTGTTCATCCTTTGCTTCTGTTATATTTCTCTTCATTTATCTCTGTTTTGTCCCCTATCCCTCTTAAATCTCCCCCAATACACATGCATACAGGGTAAAAATCACTCTACTAAGGAGAAATTCAATGCATAAAAGTTTCTGCTTTGTATTAGATTTTGTTATATAACAGTAGAGCTTGCTCCTATGGTTAAAGGTACCAAACTAATAGTTACCAGTTTTGTCAGTTGCTAGGCTGTGCTTGATTATATTGTTATTACTAATTAGACTACTTAAGCCAGGATGTCATACCTGTTATAATCAGTTATTCTCCCTTTTTGTTTTGTTTCATTTCGTTTTGTTTGTACCGGGGATTGAACTCGGGACCTTGTGCTTGCAAGGCAGGCATTGGAACCACTGAGCTAAACCCCGGCCCCTCTTCTCCCTTTTATAACAACACTGTGATTGGGGTCACAACCATCACCATAGTCCAGTATCAGGACTGGAGGCTGAGCTAAATAGATAGCAACCTGTCATCCATAATAAATTGGGAAGGTAAGATCTCGGGATAGACATGAAGGCCAAGAACCATCTACACCTAGAAGACATCTTTGAAGAATAGACATTTCCTAGAAAATCCTTGATACTGGTGATAAAGCTATCTACTACAAGAAAGCTATAAGTAATAACTCAGACAACAAAACAAAATGAAAAAGATAAAAATGACAAGATATAGAAGCGAAATGCAACTCCAGACCTCCAGTCCACTCAGGACAATTCCACAGGGATGGGGTAGAGGAAATCAGAAGCCAATGATTTCAACTTTCTAAAATGATGGAAGCATAATAAAAAAACAAAGATGGATGAGGCTATAGAGGTTTTCAAGTACAAAAGGAAATTATAATCAAAACAAAAGACATGCTCAATGAATCGAGTAGACACATATTTTTTAAAAAATAGAAGAACTTGGGAAAATGATGGAAACTATGAATACCCAACATAGAAAAGAAATGGACTCCTTGAAACAAATACCAGGTGACTAAAATCGCCAATGAAAGCATACACAATCACTTGAACAAAGATGCAGACAGAATGTCAGATCTAGAAGACAGGATGATGGCTACTGGCCAAAAAGATTTCTTAAAAATAGCAAGGCACCGTGAAAAAACAATCGAACAATTGAAAGATAATGTCAAGAAGGACAATATACGATTGATAAGAGTCAATGAGAAAGGTGGAGATGGTGCGAACGTAATAAATACCATGTTCACAGATGTAATGGCAGAAAACTTCCCAAAGATGCAAAAAATTTGATATACAAATGAGGGAGGCATAGAGAATTCCAAATACCATGACCAAAATGAATCTACACTAAGTCATATAATTATCAAGATCCTAGAAATTCAGCCTAAGAACAGAATATTAAGAGCTGTTAGAGAAAAAAATCACATATAAAGGAAAGCCCATCAAAATCACAGCAGACTTCTCAACACAAACCCTTAATGCAAGGAGAGCTTGGAGTGAACTGTTTCAAAACCTCCAAGAAAACAACCTCCAATCCAGATTGATGTACTCCACAAGACTGTCTTTGAAAATCAATGGAAAAATAGGATGCATCCATGAAAAAGAACAGCAGAAGAAATTTATGACAAAACAGCTCTACAAAGTGTGCTGAAAGGCATTTTAGAAAGAGAAAATGCAAGCCACAAGTACAAGAATAGCATTACAAGGAAGCTACCGGCAGAAGAAGTAATAAATAGGGGATAAAGACAAGAAACCAACACCAGGAAAATAATATGCCAGGGATAAGCTGATACATATGAGTTACAACCATCAGTGTAACTAGTCTCAATTCACCAATCAAAAGAAACAGACTGGCAGAATGGATCAAGAGACAAGATCCAACAATATGCTATATACAACAAATACATTCAACTTTAAAAAATTCATAGACTGAAAGTCAAAGGATGAAAAGCAATGTTCAGGACTCAGGAAAAAGCAGGGGTAGCTAATCTATTAGGTGATAATGTTAACTTCAAGCCACGACTAATGAAAAGACACAAAGAAGTTTGCTACATTTTTGTTAAGGGAAAACGTCAAGAAGAGATAAAATTAGAAATGTATATGTACCAAATACAAATGTACAAGTGTACACAACTATGTAAAGCAAATGTTAATGGATAAGACATCTACTAAGAACTAACACAATTGTAATGGGGCAGTTTAATACCCCATTGTCACAAATAGACCAATCATCTAGACAAAAAAATCAACAGAGAAATAACAGAACTGAACCATCTTGTGAACAAATGGACTTAGTAGATGTTTATAGAGTATTCCACCCTAAAAAATATCATAATACACATTCTTCTCAGCCACACATGTAATGTTCTCCAAAACAGACCACATACTAGCCCATAGAACATGGTTAAGTAAGTGCAAAGTAATTGCAATTATTCCATGCATATTATCTGACCATCATGCTGTGAAAACGGAAATCAATGGAAAAAGAAACCACAAAAACTCCATGGACACGTGGAAATTAAGTAACACCCTCCTGAAAAACCAATGGGTCACAGATGAAATTAAAGAACAAATTAGTATCTACAATGAAATGATAATGCTGACACAACATACCACAACTTTATGGGATGCAATGAAAGCACTCATAATTGGGAAATTTATAGCAGGGAATTGTCTGATCAAGAAAACAGAATGAGCTCAAATAACAATGTTGATCCTCAGACTTCTAGAAAATGAACGTGAAGCTCACGACTTACATGACGGAGGAAATTACAAACAGCAAAAATTTATGAAATGGAGACTAAGAAAAAAAATCAATCCAAGAGCTGCTACTTTTAATGATTAAATGAAATTGATAAACCCTTAGCCAGCCTTATCAAGAAAGGAAAGAAAAGACACAAATTCATGCAATTAGGAATGAAAAGTGAAATTACAGATCCTGTGGAAATACAGATGATCATCAATACCTACTTGAACATGTACTTTAAGAAGATAGAAAATACAGAAGAAATGCACAGATTTCTAGATACAAATGGATTACTAAAGCTGGATCAAGAAATTGTTAAAATTCTAAATAACATGATATCGGTCAAAGAAATGAAAATGTAATTAAAAACTTACCAACAAAGAAAAGCCCAGGTCCTGATGGCTTCACTGCTGAATTCTATAAGAAATTTAGAGACAATCTAATACCACTTCTCTCCAAACTCTTCAATGCAATTGAAAGGGAAGCAATACTCCCAAAATCATTCTTGGAAGCAAGTATTACCCTGTTATCCAAACTAGATAAGGACCCCCCAAAGAAGAAAACTACAGGCCAGTCTCCCTCATGAAGTCATCGATATTTGCAAACAGAATACAAAAAATCTTCAAGAATTATATACGATAACCACATAGGATACATCCCAGGGAATCAACACACAGGAATCAGTGTAATACACTATATCAAGAGTCAAAGACAAAAATCACATAATCATCTCAATTGATAACAGAAATAGCATTTTACAAAGTACAATAGCTTTTCATTATAAAAAACCCTATACAAAATAGGGATAAATGGTCTGTACCTCAATGTGATAAAAGCCATCTATGACACACCAACTACTAACAATTCTAAATGGTCAAAAACTGAAAGCTTTCTCTATAAAATCAGAATCTAGACAAGGAAATCCACTATGACCACTTCTGTTCAACGTAGTTTGGGAAACAGCCAAGCAATTAGGAGAAAGAAATAAAAGTAATGAAAGAAAGTTAAATTATCACTATTTGCAAACAACACAATTCTCTACATAGGAGACCCCAAAAACTCCATCACAGGATTCCTGGATTTAGTAACCAAATTTGATAGCATAGCTGTATACAAAATCAGCACTATTAACTCAATAGCATTCCTGGATGCAAATAACAAACTCACTGAGAAAGAAATTAGGGAAGCAATACTTCACAGTAGCATTGGAAAAATGAAATACTTAGGATTCATTCTAACAAAAGAAGTAAGTGATCTTTACAGTGAAAATTACAGTACTTTGAAAAAGGAGATCAAAGAGGATATCAGAAAACTGAAAGACATGGCTTGCTCATGGGTAGGAAGAAGCAACATATTGAAAACGGCCATACTCCCACATTTTTTTATACAGATTTACTGCAATCTCAATCGAAATACCATTAGCATACCTCACAGAACTAGAGAAAACATTCCTAAAATTCATTTGGAATCACAAGAGACCTAGAATAGCAAAAACAATTCTGAGCATCAAAGGCAATGCAAGACACATCGCACCATCCCTGACTTGAAATTACACTACAGAGCTCTGTGAAAAAAACAGCATGATAACTTATCTTTTACAAAGTGGCCAAACACCTTCACTAGAAGAATGATAGCCTCTTTTATAAGTTGTGCTGAAAAAACTGACTTTCTACATGCTGAAGACTAAAACTAGCCCCGTGTCTCACTGTGCACTAAACTAAAATCAAAATGGATGAAAGATCTAAATATTAAAACAGAAACACTTAAATCTGCTGGAAGAGGGAGTAGGGAGAACTCATTAGGACATAAGTGTAGGAAACGACTTGAAGAACAGAACTCTAATTTTACAGGAAATGTTACAAAGAAACAACAACTAGGATATCATCCTGTTAAAAACCTTGCACAGAAAAAAAAAAATCACCAGCAGAATGAAGAGATAACTTACAGAGTGGGAAAAAATAGTAGTCACTTGTTCTTCAGAGAAAGGACTCATAACTAGAGACCCAGTCCAAAAATGGGCATCTGAAATGAATAGACACTTCTCCAATGAAGAAGTACAATTGGCATATAACAACAGATTCCAATTAAAATAACACTGAAATTCCATCTCCAGAAAGAATGACATTGAGAAATAAACCAATAACAAATGCTGGTGCAGTTATGAGGGAAAAGGAACCCTTCACCATTGATGGGAGTGCAGATTGGTGCGACCACTGTGGAAATCAGTTTGGAGATGCCACAAAACCTACAGAGGACCCTTGATGTATGAACTCAATTTGTTCCTGAGGGTTGGTTATAACTCATTGGTCAATGGAAGGCTCAGGCTCCTCTACATGGCCTTCTTAGTCTCTCTCCTGTGTGTAGGTAAATCTCAGTGTCCATAGAGAGCATTGGCTCAGGATTTCTCAATTAACCCCACATAGGAGAGGATGTTGTAATGTTCCTTCCCGAACTTTTTAGGCTTGACTTTATATCTAAGACTCTGGAAGCACAAGTGATGGGCATTTGGCTTGTAACGCAAGACTTAGGTCATTAGTTAAAACTAAAATTCTAGTTGTAACCCAAGTTGTTCATATTTCAGGTTGGTTGTATTTTGACGGTCTACTGCACGATTAGAGGTCCTATTTGACCCTACTATTCCCTTTCTGGATATTTTCCCAAAATAATTAAAAGCATCATACCCCAATGATATATACATATATATA
>NW_022900951.1:49687629-49693931 GCF_012274545.1 Fukomys damarensis | reverse complement strand
TATATAATATATACACTTGTATGTATATATGTATACATATATATATATACACGATATATACAAGTATATATCCATATATATCCATGTTTATAGTGACACAGTTTTCAATAGCTAAATCTTGGAAACAATCCAAATGCCTGTCAACCAATGAATGGATAAAAAAGATGTTTATTTGTTTTTTTTAATAGAATGGAGAATTAAACCATAAAGAATACGCTTGAGACATTCATAGCTAAATGAGCCCAACTTGAGACTATAGTCCTAAGTGAAATAAATTGGACATGTATAAATATTGCATTGTCTCTGCTGTGAGAAACTAAAAGTGCAGATAAGGACCAAAATACATAATAGATAATGTGAAATAGGAAGAAATTATTCAAGAGTGAAGGAGAACTAGGAAGAGGAAAGGAAGGAAGGGAAAAATGAGAAAAGGAAAAATGGAAACAAAGCTTTTGTAAATAAGGGAAGAGTAGTTGAAAAGAAGGGAGGGAAATGGGAATAAAAAGAGGAATCAAGATATATACAGGTACAAATTTCCTATAGTGAATGTGATCATTATGTATATGCAAATTGTACCAATAAAATTTATTTTTTAAACTGCTCTTAGCAGATATTTTCATATACATCCACACTTCAAAAAGAAAATCCTTTTACACCTGGCTCTCCCTGATTCAGTCAAGGAAACCAATACTCTTCATTTCCACGTAGCAAATGGATATGCCACATGAAAAGCCTTTTTTTATATGGTCTCCTGCTTTCTATGAAACTGGATTTTAACTTAGAAGGGTAAAATAGTAACAGTAATGCTAATTTTTTTTTATTTGCACTTACTTTACAAAGTGCTTTTCAGTGTCACATGTGACATTTATTCCTCATTCATCTAATCACCCCTGCAGTTGGACTGGGGAGGTAGAAATAAATAGAGGAACTATTGTGATCTCAGAATAGCGCAGAAGCTCAGTGGGCTACCTTGGCCTTTTCGGAGTCCCCTGGCAGACAGGCGGCTGGCATGACTTGGACTCCCTATTATCCATGGCTCCTACAAAACTGCAGCTGCCTGTGGCAGGAAAAGGGCCAATGTAGGGAGTAGTGGTGGCCTGGCCTCTATCCTTACAGAGCAAAAGAAGGGGGAGAGAAGGGCTTGCCTTCTAGGTAGGGTATCAATGTTCTAGAAATGAACAGTTTTATCTGGGGTTGTGCTAACAAGGTACTGTATAAGGAATTATACCCCACTACTCAACTTAAGAAACAATGGGCCATTCTTTAAGGTCTTCATGTTGTGCCTTTAGCCACTTGTGTAAAGGATTCTCTCCCTATTAGAGTAAGAGCTCCTTAAAAGCAAGAGCTGGGTCTCCCTTCTTTGTCTGCTCTGTAGTACTGAGCTCAGTAAGTGACAGGCATTGAGCTGAGTGCTACAGAGCAGATCAAGAAGGGAGGGGTCCAGGATTTAGCTCTGGTTCTGCTGCCTGCCTCACAAGTGCAAGGTCCTGAGTTTGATCCCTGGTACCAAAACAAAAACAAAAACAGAAATAAGGGAGACCGCCAACCCTTTTAAAGGGAGATTCTAGTGTAATAGGAAGAAAGTCTTATATATAATAGTCTAAAGGTTACTGAGTTTTTGCAAGATGATGACTAATCTAATTGTGGACTGGCTATAGTCACTGTAAGACACCAGATTTGGAGGGGTTAGGGAGACCATCGTGGGGGTGTGGAAGAACAGGGTGGTGTGTTGGGATGGGTGATTTTTAACTTTTTGTTTCATCTCTGTTGGCACTTGGGATTTTTGACAATTGGAACTCTAGACCAAATGGGTGTGGCTTCTCATGTTTATTTGTTTAAATAGCTATGGAGAGTCTGTCTCTGACCAGAAACATGAAGAGTCATGCCTTTGAGGAGTTCCTTTCCTAGAAAGGGCGAGATAGATAGGGGCCAAAATAATGAGGGGAAAAGAAAAAAAGTCTGCCTCAGTTCTAAAGTGGAATGAATGGAGAGTAGTTCCCACTTGCCAAAGGCAGAATTGAAATCTCTCCTGACAAGGATAGTCAATAGAGAATCTCACCTAGTCCAAACCCTCGAATAATCCCTTTGAATTGGAGCTGTTGGTAGACCTCTTGGATGGAGGATACTGAAGACCAGAGAATGTCTTTCCTGAGGTAATTATATTTTCATAGCAAGTTCTGCATTGTAGCCCTGGTCTACAAGTCTGTGAGACCCCTTCTCTGGGATTCTGTAATCTCTCTTTGCAACCAGTAGCAACTCTGGGCCTTTTGTACATCTGCAGTTGCTTCTGCCCAGTGCTTCCCTGAGCTTAAAAGTGGCCTGAAGGAAATGGGTTGGTAAGGATCAGCTAGTGACGTGTTTCACTGACTTGTGCCCCCGAAGGGGCTGGCTCAGTGAGCCAAGCATATGGAGTGGGTTGTTTTTCTCTACATTTCTCTTTCTTTAAGGTTCCACTTATGCTTCACACCACATATACCTGTGAAAACAAACCCTACCCAGGTGCTTGCTCACCAGTATCTATCTATTTTTGTTTCTCTCATCTTCAGACTACACTTCCTGACTGATGATGTTACACCACCTGGAAGCCTGAGGCTGCACTACTACCTGAATATTCCTGAGTTTTCCCCATCACCATGGAGACTCAAAAGAATGATGCTGCTCAGACCAAGGGAGTGGCAACTTCTGAGGATAACCAGGACCAGGAGGCAGAGAAAGGAGCTGAGAACAAGACAGATATGGTAACAGAAGGGCTAGTGTCAGAGCGACATTCATCTGGCCCAGGTAGACTGAAGAAAACTGCTATGAAACTCTTTGGCGGCAAAAAGGGAATCTGTACTCTGCCTAGTTTCTTTGGAGGGGGGCGAAGTAAAGGTTCTGGAAAAAGCAGCTCCAAGAAGGGTTTGAGGAAAAGCAAAACACATGATGGCCTGAGTGAAGCAGCCCATGGCCGTAAAGATGTTGTCAGTGAAGGAACTGGCTTCTCCCTACATTTTCCTGAATCACCCTGCCGATTTCCCAGCTCCCAGAGTGTCTATGGAACTTTGGAGACAGGCTACAGGCATAAAACATCTGTGGCTGGAGCTGACACGCTGCCCCCTTTACCAAAGCCAAAGAAGGGCTTAAAAGGTTTTTTTAACAGTATCCGCCGTAACCGAAAGAGCAGGGCTGCTGGAGCTGAGCAAAGTGAGCCAAATGCCAAGGCACCTGAGGGAGCCAGATCTGGGTCTCATGAGCACGTGAGCTTAGTCCCTGTGCCCTGCTCTGAAGAGAGCTGCCAAGCCACTACAAAGGAAAATGCCAAACCCCAAGATGTTCTGGGGCCAAAAATTTCTCCAGCGCCAGAACCTTCTCCACCAGCTACTGAAAAGATAGCCTGTAAAAATTTAGAAAATTCCATAGGTATCTCTGCCTCATCACTTGTGCTACCCAAGCTTGTCCCTGAATCCAGTATGCTAGAGGAGTCTCATAGGCAAACAGGGGAAAAGATAGTAGCAGGAGAGCTGAATCCACCCAAAGGCCCTGTGGGGGATCAGTTGAGCCTCCTGTTTGGGGATGTCACATCCCTGAAAAGCTTTGACTCATTAACAGGTTGTGGTGATATTATAGCAGAACAGGACATGGACAGTATGACAGACAGCATGGCTTCTGGGGGTCAGAGAGCCAACAGAGATGGGACCAAGCGAAGTTCCTGCCTTGTGACCTACCAAGGAGGTGGAGAAGAGATGGCCTTGCCAGATGATGATGAAGAAGAAGAAGAGGAAGATGAGGAGGTAGAATTGGAGGAGGAAGAGGAAGTCAAGGAAGAAGATGAGTTAGATTATCTGTGGGTAAATGCCCAGATGTACCCAAGGCCCAATCTTAACCTGGACTACCATTCCACCACATCCCCAGCCCATCACAGCTACATGCTCCTTGAACCAGTTCAGTCCTACCCTGGTCTAGCCCCTGGGGAACTTTTGACTCCTCAGAGTGACCAGCAAGAGTCTGCCCCCAATAGTGATGAAGGTTATTATGACTCTACTACACCTGGATTTGAGGATGATTCAGGTGAGGCCCTGGGGCTTGTCCATAGGGATTGCTTACCCAGAGACAGCTATAGTGGAGATGCCCTATATGAGTTTTATGAGCCAGATGACAGTCTTGAGAACTCTCCACCTAAGGATGACTGCCTTTATGATCTCCATGGTCACAGCTCTGAGATATTTGACCCCTTCTTGAACTATGAGTCCTTTTCTTCCTCTCGGCCACCTGGGGCAATGGAGACAGAGGAAGAACGGCTAGTGACCATCCAGAAACAGTTGTTGTACTGGGAACTTCGTCGGGAGCAGCTTGAGGCCTGGGAGACATGTGTTCAAGAGGCTCATGCCAGGAAACCCCACACTAGAAAGACCTATACCCAAGAGGCTCATGCCATGGAGGCATGTGCCCGAGAGGCTCAGACATGGGAAACTCATGCCAGAGAGGCGCGAACCCGAGAAGCCCAGGCCTCAGAGGGTCGTGATCTAGAGGCTGAAGTCCTAGAGGCCCAGGCCCGGCAAGAGAAGCCTATTTTGGAGTATGAGTTGAGGCCCTTAGGCCCATCAGTGATGGGCCTGATGGCAGGAGCATCAGGAGCCTCTCAGACTTCCCACCAAGGAACCACCTCAGCTTTCCCTGCCACTGCGAGCAGTGAGCCAGACTGGAGGGACTTCCGTCCTCTGGAGAAGCGTTTTGAGGGCACCTGCTCCAAGAAAGATCAAAGTACCTGTCTGATGCAGCTTTTCCAGAGTAGTGCCATGTTTGAGCCAGACGTGCAAGAAGCCAATTTTGGAGGCTCTCCCAGGAAGGCCTACCCAACTTATTCGCCCCCTGAGGAACTAGAAGAGGAGGAGGATGAGAAGGAAGGGAATGTCACTGTGAGTTTCTCACAGGCCCTAGTGGAGTTTACTAGCAATGGAAACCTTTTTTCTAGCATGTCTTGCAGCTCTGACTCTGACTCCTCCTTCACTCAAAACCTCCCTGAGCTGCCCCCCATGGTGACCTTTGACATAGCTGATGTGGAGCGGGATGGGGAAGGGAAATGTGAAGAGAATCCTGAGTTTCATAATAATGAAGACCTTGCAGCCTCCTTGGAAGCTTTTGAGCTGGGCTATTACCACAAACATGCCTTCAATAACTATCACAGTCCATTCTACCAAGGCCTGTCCTGGGGTGTAAGCAGCCTCCCTCGATACTTAGGGCTACCTGGCATGCACCCACGACCTCCACCTGCCACCATAGCTCTCAACAGGAGAAGCCGCTCTCTTGACACTACAGAGACCCTGGAGCTGGAGCTCTCCACTTCTCAGTTGGCCCGGGCTTATCTGGATTCTGATGAGCTTCAGGCCCAGCAGGAAAATTCAGATGAAGAAGATGAAGAGGAGAGAGAATGGGGCCGAGTCAGTCCCCTGTCACTCTATACTGAACCCCCAGGGACTTACGACTGGTTAACCTGGGCTCCCCGTCCTCTCCCAGTGAGACCAGAGCCTGCCTGGGTAAACACCAGCCAGTTGGATGGGCCTTCCAGCCAGTCTCTCTATGGGCAGGGATCCTGTTGTGTACCTCCTGTAGCCATGTCATTATCAGTGCCAAGGCCAGAGCCAATAGCATCTGGGGAATCCAGGCCTCAGTTAGCTCGGCCTGTACACCTACCACTGCCCATGGTCCCTTGCTATAACCTCCAGCCACAGGCCTCTCAGAGTATAAGAGCCAGGCTTCAAGATGTGTTAGTGCCAGTTGATGAGCCCAGTTGCTCCTCCAGTACTGGAGGATTCAGCTCTGGAACTGTGCACCAGGCTAAACCTGTGGGCATCACTCATGGTGTCCCTCAACTGCCTATTGTCCAGCCCCAGTCCCCCCAGCCTCAGCCCAGTCACTACAGGGCTTCCAAAGGCTTCCACCTTGAATTGCCAAAGGAGAAGACTGAGCATGGTGCCTCTCTTCCCACCAGCTTCTCCACTGCCATTAATGGAAACTTAGTCAAGTAGTCATCATCAGTTCTGGAGTAGAGGCGTGGGTCCTGAGCATGTGAATGGGGATCATGCGTTGGACAGAAGGGTGGGGTGGGGATTAACCTGAAAATCGTTTTGTCAAGGAAAACTGGGTTTTCACCTTTTTTTTTCCCTTTCCCACTTCTGCTATTTATGGTTACATTCAGCTCAAGTACATCTGCCCAGAAAGGCTACTGCTGCTGTGCTTGTTTTTGTTTTCAGGGTTTCTTTTTGTAACCATTGCAGGGTTTGGGATGCTCTAATTTTGTGCCTATTCAAGTTGCCAAGTTAGTG
>NW_022900951.1:49684643-49687571 GCF_012274545.1 Fukomys damarensis | reverse complement strand
ATATAAAATCATGCATCCTAGACAAAGGCTGAATCCTTACCACCCCTCCCCCACCCCATTGAATTATGAATCATGATGAGCATCCAGGTCTGTACTGCTTTTCACTTTGAGAAGGGGGGAGGCTGGTTGCTGTGTGAAATTGCAGTACAGGCCCTCCCCCTCCCATTCAGCCTTGGGGTAGCTGTCACCATTACATCAAGTGACTATAAGCTATTCCTCCCAGCTAGATGTACTTAAGATCAAGTAGCATGTGTCTCACTGCCTATTGATGTGGACTGGCATTGTCACAAGATGGGACCTTTTAACTTGGCCTACCATAGTTTGGGTTGAAGACAAAAGCTAATCCCCTTAATGGAGTGATTTTGTTCAGTTGCAAACAAAGGATAAAACTAAGATCTGTTGTAGATACTGTCATACTTGTGAGCTCTGGAATGATAGAAGTTTTTTTCTTAACCCTGTGACTTCTTGAGTTGCAGACACTTTTGAATTCTCACTTTGCCCTCTAAAAAAGTTATCATAATCTTGTCAGTTTTTTAATTGAGATAAGGGAAGAAACACAACCTTAATTGGGCTTGGCTATAATTATTGGGGTTTTTTGTGGGGTTCAGGGGAAGGGAAAGGTCAGAAATTTCATACTTTGGAGCTTGAGGCAGTCCAGCTTCTTATAATGGAAAATTGCTTCCCACACTTCCCCTGAAACCAAAATGTTCCTTAAGCCTTGCCAATTCCTTATGTTGGATGCTGTAAAGAGGTTTTGCACTCTTCACACAAGATACCAAAGGCATCTCAGCTGCTGTTCCTAGCACACTAAAGTACTTTCATCTTTCAGTTGGTCCTTAGCATCACCAAAGGACCAGGCTTCTTGTTAGTAAAGACTGGTGTGCCCTCTACCAAGCTACAAGATTCTGATTAGTGTGGCACTTTCAGCCTTTTATGAAATGAACGACCCTCTTTTCTGCATCCATGCAGTTTTCATGTTAAACTAGGTTGGAAGTACTGATGATGAAGAGTTTGCTGTCAGGAAGACATTGTAACAGTCTAATCTTGCCAGGCCCACCTTTTTATTAATCACCCTAAGAGAAGGTTACTTTTAATTTTTTTTAATTGGCAAGGGCATAGACAATTTGTGTTGCCTGGATGTGTAGGCCTAAATTATTTTTCTTGCCTCTTCTGCCTCTCCTTTCCACGAATCTTTATGCCTGTTAAGAGAGTCAACAGGACTCTTGCCATGCCTGAGATATGGTAATTTAACCTTAGAACAGATGTTGATGGCCCACTAAATCAAGTTGATTTTGTGGGCAAAGTGTTCCTTGTACAGGTGATATATTCATCCAGGGTCTTTGTTATGACTCTCAGATTAAGGCTGGTCCCATAGCTTTGCCTGAAAAGAACAGAACAGTCTGGCAGGTGTTATGCCCCTGGAAGTATCATGTAAGTTTCCATGGCTCCATCACCACACTTTAAGGGACCCAGACCTTCTCTCCAGGTTGACATTGGCTATATAATGAAGAAAGGCATCTGCCATGGAGCAGAAGAATGAAAGGAAAGTCCATCTCAACACACCATTCTGAGAGTTCACAGATGCTAACCATTTCGCCTCTTAACAAAGCTGCTCTGGAAGGGTGAGGCTGAAATTGACTTGGCTATTTCACAGGACACAAACATCAAATGCCTTTACAACAGGAGGAAACCCACCTCTGGACTCTTCATTCAGGGCAGCTTGAGCTCCTATCTGAATGTGGACTGTGCCAATCACACAGACAGTAGCTACCACCAGCCTCTATCTTGCTGGAGAAGGCCATCAGCCAATCTGAGGAGAGGAGAAGGAGGTTTTCAGCCTTTAGCTATGGGCTGAGAGCCACCCTCAGGGTAAAAAAGGCAGGAAGATGCACTGCCTCTGAGGGAGCTATCATAACCTTTGTGTAATTTGCTGGGCTTTGGAAGGTTACACACCACAGCATAATACTTGGAGCTGAATAGGAATTCATGGTTTGGACATCATCACTGCTTCCAAGTCCCTTTACTGCTCTAGCTAGCCCAGGAACAGGATCCTTATCACCAAAAGTGGGGCCAGCTAGGATTCATGGATACAGAAATGTGCCCCTTTGAGTCTCTAGAGCTTAGAAATTTATGACCAAATGCCAGCTGCATACTTGAGGAAGAACTGGCTGGGGACATATGGTGATGGTAGCCCAGTATGACAGTGGGAAAAAAATCTAGGCCTGTCCACAAGCTAGCCAGTGCTTGTTTGACATGCACCAAATACTACTGTGACCCAGGCTACTAAAAGTGTTGATATGTCCATACCTCCTAGGCTGAGGCCAGATGAACACCATGTCTCAATTGCAAAGTCCCAGGATAATGCTTTTAGATGTAACTTCAAGAAGAGGTTGCTGCTCTCATCTTGCCACCCAGTAGGCCTATTTAGTGTTTCATAGCTCTAACCCAGAGAATTTCCGCATGAGACCAGTCGTTGAGGGAACAGTGAATGTTGATAGAGAAGTCCACCTAGCAGGCCTCTAACAGGGCCAGGGTAGCAGCTGCTTGGTGCTTTAGAGTCTCCGAAGAAGCCCTTCCTACTCAGATGTCTTTAGCTTGGTTACCAGGGCACAAGCTTCCCAGGATAAAGGCTTTAGTAAACACCAGTCTCTCCCTCCCTCAAGGAGGAAAGTAGCTTCCTACACTCTGAAGGCTGGAAGTGTACCTTCATCCTACTGCCGGTGGCTTTCCCATATGTGCTGCCATCCCACCTGACCTCGGCCCCCAGGCCCAGTTGCTAGAGGGAGGCATGAGGGCTTTAGCAGGGAGACTTCAATTTTACCCATGTGTATGTTGCATCATATATATATATATATATATAATTATTTTTGTATTGTTTGCATTTTATATTCATGGAAAACAATGTTTAACAATTGTTCTTTTCTGATA
>NW_022900951.1:49670492-49684181 GCF_012274545.1 Fukomys damarensis | reverse complement strand
TATATTCATGGAAAACAATGTTTACCAATTGTTCTTTTCTGATATATTTTATTTTTAAGCGGTGCTGTTTATAGTTTTAAGCAAAATGAAAGCTGACCACAAAAACTGCTGCATGTGCAGAGGGCTGGCATCTCAGCTTCCTAGGGTTCTCCTCCTCATTCTCCTCTCCCCACCCTTGCTGTAATACACTGTTTATTCTCTCCCCACCATGATAGAAGCAGCAAGTTTCCAAGTACTGGAGACAAATGCTAGGTACCTAAAGCATGTGGAACCTGTTAGTGTGTTGTTTTATGGCTTTCTGTTTTTCCTTTGTATCTTTCCTTTTGTGTACACCTTTTGAGAGTACTCATGTCTCTCCTATTTCTTTAGGTTTCATGCTTCCACTTTGAAACCATTGTGCCCTTTTTGTACTATTTATCACATTGAGCTTTTCCAAAGGACCATTTTGGAGATATTCTCTACCCAGGGAAGGAAGGCAGGGCTTTTAAGCCACACCCCCTTCCTCAAGATACTGGGCGAGACTGATGACAGTGATGCTTCAACCATCAGGAATTAATTATCTCATTAAGGAAATCTTTGGATGAGATTTTCCTGGAGCTCAGATTGTAGATTATGACACCCAGAAGAGATTTTGAGGAACTCCTTGATGCCTCTTGCTGTTTTGAGAGATTCTCTTGTCCTACCACTGTTCCCCCTTCCCCACCCTGCTTCAGCTCATATGTGGATGGTACTTTGGGGAACAGTGACTTTCAAGGAAATGGCTTATTGGTTTGATCCTCCATTTTTTTCATCTTATAGTCACTCCAAAGAAAGAAGTCCATATGATATATATGTGTGAAAGTTGAGCCTAATAAGATATGGGGCTTTTATTATTCTTGTTACTATTGGTGCTTATTTCCACTGCTGGTATATAGAAGTGCGGTGGGAGAAGAAAATAGGAGTGTATATTTAGGTCATGTTAAATAAAATGTCTTAGGGAAGGAGGGAGGAAATTAGGAACTGCAGTACCTCCTCACCCAAGGTGTAAGAGTTCTCTTTCCCAATGTAGAAAGAGGAGCATGGTTCCTTGCTATGCCTCACTTTTCCCTTCCTTATACCTGAGGCATCACAGGTTAACCTGGGTTGTGACCTCTCCAAACCTAGCTCTCACATCTGGATGTCTTGATGCACTGCCTATATGTTATAACATCTGTTTCTTTTGCTGAATACTAATAAATTTGGGTTCAGGAGGGAACCCCCATCACTAAAGTGCATTCTTGTGGCTTATTCCACAGCAACATGCCTGGGATCTACAGTTGGTTGGTTTGCCCTAAAGGAAAATTGAGAAACCAAGAAGGTGGGGGAACCCAGCAGAAGAAACAAACCAGAGCTGAAGCAAAGCAAACTTCAGTTTTTCCTTCAGACCAGGCCCTGTATACCAGTCAGATTCTATGTCAATAAATTCACTACCATACCATCTACACATTGATATCTGCCCCTTGTATTCCTGTTGCACTGCCAGGGGCTAACTAGCACTTCTAAAATTAACCTCAGTTTATGCTGCCTCTCCACCATGCCAAAGATAGCCACACCCTGATAGTGGCTTACTGAAAAGGATGT
This sequence comes from Fukomys damarensis, assembly GCF_012274545.1. Classification (NCBI taxonomy): domain Eukaryota; kingdom Metazoa; phylum Chordata; class Mammalia; order Rodentia; family Bathyergidae; genus Fukomys; species Fukomys damarensis. Next base: position 49,682,582 of record NW_022900951.1, on the reverse strand, counting down.
GTCTAGTAGGATAGTCAGTCCAAGCTGCAGGAATGACATCTTACACTTGGGCCTATGGTCAGAGATCCTGGCCATGTAACTGCTCCGTTTGTTTGGCTGTAGATTGGGGGTATCAGTTTTGTTCTTTATTGAGGAGTGTCATCCAGTTGCTTATAGAGGTATAGCTTATTGGCAGCTGTCAGCTTAGGATCATGTGTTGATTTTCAAGCCTGTCCTAGCTTAGGCAAGTGTCTTGCTTTTTATAATTTCTGAGACAAAATATCGAATACTCAAAGTTAAAAAGAGGAAAGGTTTATTTCAGCTCACAATTGTAGACGTTTCTGTCCATAATTGGCTGGCTCTAAGGCACTGAATGACAGAGGGGTATTGCAAAGGAGAAACATTTCATGCCAGGCAAAAGGTAGCAAAAGCATCCAAGCAGCAGTAACAAATGAGAACCCCTTTTCTGTCCCTTATATCATACTATCTTACCCAGGCTACCCATCCTTAGGGCCAGTAGCACTCACAACCTTAATCCTAGCATCACAATCTTGATCCCCACATCATACATCCTAGATCCAGCCACCTCCTAAAAGCCACACCTACGACTGCATGAGCCTTTGGGGGGGCATTTAGACACAAGCCATAGCATTCCACTGTGGCCCCCCAAAGACTCATGCACATTTTTTATACAAAATGCATTTAGGCCATTTCTAGGAATTGCCAAAGTCTTAACAGTTTCACCACTCCTGAAAAGTCCAAAGTCTCCTCTGAGATTTTAAGTAGCTCTTATCTGGAAGTCCCTATACAAATAAAAAAATATTAAATACTTCCAACATACAATGGTACAAGATAAACATTTCCATTTCAATATGTACAAAGAGGGTGATAAGAATATGAACAAAGCAAGTCCAGAGTTCAGCAGGGCAAACTTTAAGTCCTATAGTTCCATGTCCACCATCCAAGGCAATCTGTGGCAACATACAAACACCAGAGGACTTCAGTGGCTATGCCCCTATGGCGTGCTGATGGTTGTAGCTCCCATGGCTTCTCTCTTGTGATGGTTCTCTTCCCTCTTTGCAGTTTTCATCAGATGATGCATGTTGCTGGCTTTTTCAAACTTCTGGGATTGCCTCTGCACCTTTGGCTTCACAATCAGAGTTTCACATACTATCATCTCAGGAACATACTGCCTGGCCTCCCAGGCCATCTGAAATCTGAGTGGAATCCCATAACTCTTGCATCCTGTATGCATCTAAAACCAGCACCCTGTGGATGATACCAAGTTCTGCTGCCAGCTGGAGCAGTAGCCAGGCTTCTTTCTTAGCTATAGGGGTCAACTGCCTATGAACCAAATCCCAAGAGACAACTTCTCTAGGCCACTGCCATTCTGGAACATGGTGCTCTGGGACTCTCTTCTTAAAAAGGAATTCTTTTACTTTTGCGATTTTGAGGCAACAAAGGGTGGAGTCCTGCTGGTTCTTTTGATGTTCTCAGTCCATCTTTTGTCCTTTTCTGAACTATTTGACTTTTTCTTGCTAGTCTTTTCAGCAACCAATTTCTCCTCTCTTCCACCTTTGCAGGCCATAACTTTACTAGAGCTTCCTTTCTGGCCTAATACAAAACATTTTAAATCATTCTGCTGGGCTCTTTGCTCTTGACTCCCAGCATAAGTCTGACTAAATGCCTCCAACAGTAGCCATGCCGTGGCCTCAACATTAGGCTGCCTTGAAATTTCTTCTACCAAATTAGTCTGTTGCCCTTAATCTCAATTTGAGGCAAAATCTCTGGACATGAACAAAATGCAGAGAAACTTTCTGCCAAGGCATAATATACATTGTCTGGAGTCTAACAACCAATGCAGTCCTTCCCAGCAGAAATGTCCTGAGCATGGTCTTTACCAGTAGCATTTCTATTAGCATTCTGATCTTTTTAGCTCTGACCAGAATCTGCCATTAAGTGCAGCTTAAGTCATTCTAGAGCTGCTTCTTCAGCTGGCATCTCCAAACCTTTCCAAACTCTTCCCATAAGCTAGTTCGAGAGGCTGTGAACCACATGATGAGGTTCAGTCACAACAACCCCACTTCTCTGGTACTGAATTCTGTCTTCATTATGTATTCTCATTGCTGAGTCAAAAAATCTCAACACCCAAATTTAAAGGAGGAAGAGTTTATTTTGACAATTTGTAGAGGTGTCAGTCCATAGTTGCCTGGCTCCAATGCAGAGTGGCATGGCAGAGGGTCATCACAGAAGAGAAACAGTTCTGGGCAAAGAGAAGGCAGCAAAATCATCCAAGCAGCAAGTGACAACAACAATCTTCTTTCCATCTTTTGTATCTTATTATCCTAGCATGGTACCCTTAATCCCCACATCACATGCCAAAGATCCAGCCATCTCTGCCCACTGATGACTACATGAAGCTTTTGGTGGAGGGTATTTAGATACAAGCCGTAACAGCAGAACTCACCACTTCCTGTTTTGCACACACAAATATCTACTTGGGGGACCAACCACAAGAAGGTGATCATGCTCATAGTTTTGTTTTCTTTAATCTAGATTCTTAAGCTTGGCTCCTGGGAAGTCACTTGACCCTACTAGCACTTGTGGGGGATTCCCTAAGATCTCCCCACCTGCAATTTAGAAGCTAGCCAAAAGACTTGAAATAGCAACTGCTTGAAAGTCCTGGAGGCAGTGCCGCCATAGACACAATGGGAGGGATCTATGGGCTTCCTTCTAAGAACAGCCAAGAAGTTTGGCGGCCCCCAAGACCTTATGAATTAAGCAAATCCAATTAAAAGAAAATTAGCAAAAAGTGTGGGGGGGGATTAGCAAGAGAGGAACATCATAGAAGAGTAGTTGATACTCAATGAAAATTGAATTATACTGGTATGCCTCAGAGTGAGGGTGGGAGGCAGATGTTGCTAAAGGAGCTTTTGAGAAATACCCTCTTGGAAGATTCATTAATTTACTACATCAAGTGAAATGAACAGGAATGTTGAAGTCACAAAGGACTGGGTTTCTGACCCTGCTTTTGCCTGTCTTTAATCAATTGAGCCTTGGACCACTCCCTTCTTGTGTGCAAGTCAAAATATTATGCTACCTCAGAGTGATACATAAAACTTTTTCAACTACCTTAGTCCAGTACTCCTCACCCTGATTCTGACTCAGTTGGCCTGGGGTGGACTTCTATTAGTAGTTTTTGTGGTGCCCACATAACTCTGGTGCATTGGAACTGCTGGACAAAATGGGAGGTAGGAACCCCTCTATTTTGCACTGATAGATGGCTGCCTGGGGATTCCTTTGCAGTACTGGAGGGAAGCGCTGTGGAGGAATTTCCATGGAATGCCAGATATAGTCCAGGCTCTTATGTAAGGCAAATAATGAAATGTAAGCATACACCAGGTAGCAAGTGGCATGCAGCTGTATTTATTGAAGATTACAGAAGTTGTGCTCAGGGCATGTCTGTGCCAACAAAAGATATGGCACAGACATGAAAAAGGATGTCAGGGTGACAGAAAAGTAAAAGAACTGCACACAGATTATAGCACAATGTAGTGGCAGCAGCCTATAAATAAGACTTTTGGAATTTAAAGGCTATGTACCTCATCCCAGGTGCATTGCCACGAATCTCTAGGTGTGATCGACAGGAATGATTGACAGGATGCTGTGTTATCTCAGGAGTTCTCAACACATGTGTTTGTTTCAGCATTCATTATGATCTTAATTAATGATATGTAGTACATATTTATGAACTCATAATGAAGTTTGAGTAGGGTAAAGGTGACTGACAGTCTAGCTAGGAGATCCAACATGCGCATGTTCTTGCCTAGAGTATCAGACATCTCCTAGGTTTTATTTATTTTCTACCTCTCTTAGGACAATGAAAAGAGGAATGCCCATGACCATAGGGCACTATTTAAAGCTAAATGGATGGAAGGGAATGACTCCCTCAGTTCCATTGTTTCTAACTGTACTAGAGGGAACCTTCTAGAATCTTCCTTTTATTGATGGATATCTTGATGTACTTCAAGATACCACTCATTCAGCTCCATGCTGTCCTATTTCCTTTGAGAGCCAAGGTTGTGCCCGGGGAAAGAGTTGTTTTTGTTTAGAGCAGATGCACACCTAACAGATAAGGGAGCTTTGTGCAAGCCCTTTGGGGAACTGCTGTGGGCAAGCTGCTAACTCTGTCCTACCCACCTCATAAGGTGGGCTATGACTCTTGTGAGTGTGTCCATCCCTCTCTTCATAATTCCTAGGACTTAGTTCAGTTGTGTAGTTTCCAAGAGTCTGACCCAGCCAAAAACATAATGAACCTGAGGGCAGCATTTTCTAGTGTGCAAACTTCTTTAATCTCCATTACCTTTTAGAAGGCCTTAAACAGCAGGTAGATAGAGTGTTGTGGCAGGGTGGGTTATATGCACCTCTCCTCATCTGGAACATGCAACGACAGGGATTGTAACTCTCAGCTTCACTAATGAATTAAAGAGACAGACTTTAAAGGAAGAGAAAGCCAGGTACAATGGCACATCTCTGTGGTCCTAGCACTCGAAAGGCTAAGACAGGAGGATGCTACAAGTTTAAGGCCATCCTTAGGTCACATACCAAGACCCTGTCTTAAAAAAAACCGAATCACGTTGTAAAATACTCAGAGAAAATCAACTAAAAACAGGTAATTGGAAGGAGAGGAATATACATCCTGATGCCTAATTAATCTGAAATAAGAGATTTGTAGATCAAACAAAACATAGGCATAGGAGTTTATAAAAAGGAAAAGTAGTTCCACAGGGCAGCCAGCAATGACCTCCACCTACATGCAACAAAAGAACCTCCATTCCAGGAAGTTCCCAGAAAAGTGATTGTGTTGTTATTTTTATCAAAATATCCAACACCCAAGGTAGAAGGGGAAAGGGTTTATTTAGCTCACAGTTCACAGAGGTTTCAGTTCATCATCAGCTGGCTCCAAGGCAGGGTTGATGGCAAACAGGAATTTCAGAGGAGAAACAACATGGCATGCATAAGGTAGCAAAGGCAATAAGAGAAATTAACAATATCTTCCTTCCAATTTATCTTATTCAGACTACTGGGATTAGGGTGGTGCCAAACCAGTTAGTGTACTGGTTTAGTAATCACCCTCAGTCCCAGCATAACACACTCTAGATTTAGCTGCTGCCTAAGGCTTTGTGGGGTTCATCTAGACCCAAGTCATAACAGTGGTGGAACCCAAATAGCGTGGCAGAGTCAAGCCAGACAAGATAGACTTGGGGTATAAGACCCCTTGCCTCTTTGCCTTCATCCAAATAGAGGATGTTGCAACCTAGCAGCATATTTCTGGCATATACCAGGGATGAGTGACCATGAAGCTACTCCCTCCCTGATAGGTCACCAGGTTGTTCTCAGACTATGAGATGATAACAGGCAAACTCTGACTGAATTGGAAATCAATATTGAACTCCCACACCCAGATCGTGGCATGAGAGGAGCATGGAACCTACTGGGACATATTGAGAGTGAGTGAGCGCAGAGCCCTGCAAGGAGAAACACACCCGTGGAGCAGAGTGGTAAATGCAGTGCACTGTAGCAGCTAATTGGAACCTGCAGAAACAGCAATCAGAGGGGCCACAGTGAACCATAGCATAAAAGTATCCCATGAGAGAGAGAGAGAGAGAGAGAGAGAGAGAGAGAGACAGACAGAGAGACAGAGAGAGAGAGACAGAGAGACGTGTCAGTAGAGTGGAATGGGAGTATGGTCAAACCTTCTAGTTGTGGTGCCAAAAGAGCAGAGTCGGTGCCCTGCGCCAACTTTACTGCGGGTTTGCTGAGGTTACCTACCACAGATTTGGGCTCTGACTTAGACACTACCACAGGATTGTGGACACCAGATGATAGCCACAGGCTTCTGATCACTGAAGTCTTTTTTGTTTCTTTCTTTTTCCTCTGGTTGTTTTAAGTTTTTATTCTTGTTTTTGTTTTGTTTTGTTCATTGCATTTTTTCTCTCTTTACTTGATCATCTTTTTATTTTTTCATGTTAGTGAATATTGTCTTTAGTTTTTCTGGGTTTGCTTTTATCTTCTTCTGCTCTCTCCTTCACTCTTTCTCTCCCATCCACTCCAGTTTCCCAAAGCTTGCATGATTTTCCTTTGTCCTTCATTCTTTTTTTTTATGATTATGAATCAAACGTTTTATTTAAAAGTGGGAAATGACAAGAGAAAGAAAAACAAAAATAACAAAGCAAGAATATGGAATTATTAGTTTTGATATTTTCATAGATTTTGTTGAGGAATGAATTCTTTTTTGTATGTGTGGTATCCGGGATCATCTTCATTCTTAATTCTAATATATTTCTCTTCATTTATTTCTTTTTTCCCCCTTATCCCTCTTAAATTTCTCCCCCTCAGGGTAAAAGCACTCTTCTAAGGTGATATTTACTATATACAAGTCCCAGTATGAGTTGGATTTTTGTTAGATAACTATAGATCTTACTCCTATAGAAAAATAGAAGATGAAAAGAACCAGAAACAAAATGTAACCTGACCTCCAGACCATCCAGGGAAAATCCAAGAGGCACTGAGATAGAAGATATTAGAAACAACCCACCTGAAGTAAAAAAGAAAAAACAGATAATTTGGTATGTAGAAAAATCAAATCAGAAATTATTTCTGTGGCAAAGAGGTAATGACAATAATGAGGGACTTAGTGAATCTAGAGAAGATACAGATAAACAATAAAGATTATGAAAATGATGGAAACCATGAATGCCCAACATCAAAAAACAAATAAAATCCATGAAACAGATTTAAACAAATACCAAGGAAATTAAAAATTATATTGAAGCTGGGCGTGGTGGCTCATGACTATAATCCCAGCACTCAAGAGGCTGAGGCAGGAGGATTGCTGTGAGTTCAAGACCAGCCTGGGGCTACATAGTGAGTTCCAGGTCAGTCTCAATTACATAGTGAGACCCTGTCTCAAAAAGCTAACAACAAAACAAAACAAAACAAATTATATTGAAAGTATACATACAACTTGTCACAATATGTTAGGGATCATAGAGTTAAAACTGTGACATTTAATATTTGCCCTGATAGATTTTGGTCTTGCTTTGGTCCTATTTCTTTCTTTCTCTTTTTCTTTCTTTTTTTTTCTGTCTTGGTACTGGGGATTGATCTCAGGTCCTTGTGCTTGCAAGGCAGGCAGCGGAACCACTGAGCTAAATCCCCAGGCCAGTCCTATTCCTTTACATTCCCTGGTTTGTGTCTTTTGGAATAGAACATTTTTTATTAAGTTTATTGGTCCATTTTAGGCATACAGTACAGTTACATTCATCATTGGGATCTTGTACCTTTACGTGACAGGTCTTGGTTCTCATTTTTCCCCATTCCCCAGCCCCCTCTTCACTCCCTCCACCCTGCCCTGTTTACAAAGACATTGTTTCCATGCTTTTTCTTTTCATATATTTTTCTCTTCCCTTTTTATCTTTTCCCTACCCCTCCCACTTCCTCTATTCTTTCAGATCTTTTCTTCCTACTACACAATATCAGTTATACATTTTGATCCTTTTTTACACTTTTAGTTTTTCATACCAGATAAACTATTTGATATTTTGGTATTTGTGTCATATTAATTTCACTTAAGAGTATGGCCTCAATGTGCATCCACTAGGCTAAAAATGTCTCTAGTTTCTCATCCTTTATGACTGTGTAGTACTCCATTATATTAAAAAAAAACACACATTTTCATTATCCAGTCTCCCATTGATGGGCATTTGGGCCGTTTCCAAGTTTTAGCTATTACAAACTATGCCACTATAAACATGGGTGCATATATATCACTGTGATATGATTCTTTTAATTCTTTTTTGGAAGATGCCCAGAAGGGGACTAGCTAGGTCAAATATGACTTCTAATCCTAGTTGTTTCAGGTATCTCCATATTGATTTCCACAGTGGTTGCATCAGTTTGCACTCCAGCAACTGTGCAGTGTGATTCCTAACCTTTGCTTTAGGGTAGTGCTGCATCTTTGAATGCTTGAAGCCTTCTGTTCTACAACTTCCATCTTTTTGGGATATGTAGCTACTGCATCACCTGGGTCTTCACCATACAGATGGCCATTGTGGATTCTTCCACTTCTGATCCTATAGACACTCATTGTGGACTCTGATTCTTTATATGATGACTATGGCATATCTTGCTTATGTTTCTGCAAACCTATTCCATAACTCCATAATATATATATATATATATATACCAAGAGTGATGCCAAATTAGCATGATTATAAGCATAAATTTCTCTACTCAGTTCACTAACTTGTGGCATTTGCTCTCTGATTTGATATTTGATGTGATATAAATTTGCCATGGTCTTTTTCTGATAACATAGAAAGCATAGTCCCTAGTGTGAACTGTTTAAAGTAGTATACATTATCCTCATTTACTACTTGTGAGATTCCAGAAACTATTGACACTATATGCAATACTTTTGACTATTTTTGGAATAGTGTAAAACACAATGATGGGTTCAAGGTAACATGAGTGAAAAAGGGGAGAGGAAGGGCAAATAAGTAGAATAAAGATATGCCGTGAACAGGAACTTAATAATCTTTGTAAATATAAACATATATCTATCACAAACATGAGATAAAATTAATGACTTAAACAAGAATGAAAATGGAGAAATGGGATTTAGAGAAGAAGGGAAGGAAGAGGGGTGGGGAAGGAGATTTTAAAAAGAATCAAGCCACATTGTGTACCTGTACCCACTCTCCAAGATCATTGTAAATTGCATGTATTGCACTCATGTGCTAATAAAAGAATTAAATGTATAATCATGGAAAAAGGGTGCTCCAATCACTATGTTGACCCCTGCTGTAGTCTCCAACTCCACCTGTAGCCGAGCACTATTATGGTTCAATGAGGCTACAGTAGAACCTATAATAGCTCAACAAGCATCTTTAAATCTTTAGCTGAAATTGTGAATCAAAACCACAATGTTCTAATCTTCCAACAACTAAAACTGAATGGGCTTGTGCACTATTAAATGAAGCTTATGGTCTAGAGATAAATAGTTCATATCAAATAGAAAGGATCTTAAAGCAATAAAATAAATATAAGACATAGATAATTTCCATAAGTAGACAGGTCTAGGAACCAGCTGGTTACAATTAGTATTGCAGACCCTTAAGAACAGTGCCTGGACTTGTTGCCTTCCCTCAATTTGTCTTTCCATTCTGGTGCTTGTGCTTTGGCCATATATGCTTAATCTTTTCGTAAAATGTGTTTATTCTCAGATAGAGGGTGTCAAACTCCAAAAAATAAAATGAAACCTTAAAAATTAAATAAAGGAAGATGGTTGATTTATAAAAGGGATGAAAAAAGAGAACATAGACAGCTTCTCTGGAAGATTACTGGACATCAGAAGTGAGTACTCTGGGATTTTTGTCCTCAGCTCCTTTTTATTTGGAATTAGTGAATTTTCTCACACACCCCCATGTGAGCACCTAGAAGTTGTTGCCATTTGATTGACACTCTGGCAGTCTTTAATCTTAACCTTGGTCCCCTCTGTCCACATTCTTTCTGGCCATTTGATTCCTTCTTTCCCTTTTGTGATGGATAAGTGTCCTCTTGTGTTAATTTGGTAATTTATATGTGTCTAGGAATCTGTTGATTTCTTCAAAATGTGCTAATTTGTTGCAAAATAATTTTTCAGAGTAGTTTCTGTCTCCTGAATTTTGACAGTGTCAGTTGTGATTTCACTTTTCTAATTTCTAATTGCGTCGATGTGAGTCTTCTCTCTTTCTTTTGGTGAGTTTTGCTAGAGGCTTACCTATTTTATTTATACCTTTGTATAACCAATTCTTGAATCCATTGAATTTTAAAAGTTTCTCTTAGTCTAAATTTTATTGATTTCCACTCTGCTCTGCAATTTCTTTCCTTAAGTTTGGTTTGGGGTCAGTTTGTCAGAGTTTCTCAACTATCTTAAGATTTCTCATAAGGTTATTTCTTTGGGCTTGTTCTGTTTTCCTAATGTGTGCATTGATTGTGATGAATTTTCCTCTTAGGACTGTTTTCAGAATGTCTAAGAGCTTTCATTGTGTGTACAGTTATTTAAATAAACTTCAAGAAGTATTTAAATTTCATCTTTGATTTCTTTTATGACTGATTCATTGTTTAGGAGAATTTTCTTTATTTTCCAGGAGCTTTTGCCTCTTCTAAAATTTCTTCTGTCATTGATTTCTATTTTCATTGCACAGTGGCTTGATAGTATGCACAGGGTGATTTCAGTTATCTCATATTTGCTTAAGCAGGCCTGGTAGACTAGTATGTGATCTATTTTGGGAAAAGTAACATGTGCTGCTGAAATGAACGTATATTTTCTTCTAGAGCAGTGAAATGCTCTGTATTTATCTATTAAGTCCATACGTTTAAGGGAGTAGTTCATCTCTGGAATTTGTTTATTGGCTTTTTCTTTAGTTTACCTCTCTCTTTGGGAAAGTGGGTTGTTAAAATCCCCTACTACGATTGTGTTAGTGTTTATTTGATCTTTCAATTTGAGGTTTTTGTTATATGAAGGTAGGTGCTTCAGTATTTGGTTCATATATGTTTATCAGTGTTTTATCTTCTTGTTGGATTGTTCCTTTAAACTAGTATGTAGTGACTTTCTTTATCTCTTGTAATCAGCTTTAACTTGAAGTTTACCATGTCTGATATTAGAATTTCTACCCTGCTTGCTTTCAGGGTCCAAGAGCATGAAATATAATTTTCTATTCTTTTATTTTTAGTCTCTGAATATCTTTTTTAGTTAGATAAATATCTTGAATGAAATGGATTATTGGAATCTCTTTTTTGATTCAGTGTAACAGTTTGTGTCTTTTGATTTGGAGAGTTGAGGCCATTAACATTGACAGATACTACTAAGATGTGTTGGTTATTTACTATCATCACCTGCTTTATCTGTTGGTGGATACTTTTTCCTTTCTTGGTGTTTTTTGTTGCCGTTTATCCATTAATCATGCAAATTTTCTCTATGCTTTTAGCTGTGTCCAATTCATTGTTTCTTTTTTTTTAAATTAATTTTATTGGTTGTTTCTGTTGAGAATATTCTTGAGTATTTTCCCTAGACCTGGTTTAGCACTCATATGTCTTCTGGTCTGGTCTTTTTCATGGAAATATTTTATTTCCCCCTTCTGTTTTGAAGGATACTTTTGCTGGGTAAATTAATTTTGGTTGGAAGTTATTTGCTCTTAGGGCTTAAAGTACTTCAAGTCTCAGACCTTCAGGGTTTATGCTGAGAAGTCCGCTGTGATTCTAATTGGTGTACCTTTGTTAGTGTTCTTTTGTTTTTCTCTGGCTGCCTTTAAATTCCTGTTTTGTTTGCAGAATATTTGTAAATTTAATGAGGCTATTCCTCGGTGTGCTTCTTTTGTTATCATAATTGTTTGGTAGTATATAAGCATCGCTTACTTGTATTTTAAATTATTTTCTTATATATTGGAAATTTTCTTCTATGATTTCTGTAACCAAGTTAGTGAATCCAACTGTGCTTCTTGTTTTTCTCTAAGTCTGATTAGCCTTACATTAATTTTCATATTATTATATAGTAGCTGCTCAATAGTCTTGTTTTCTTATTTTCTCTTTGGCTTCTTTGAGCTCTTTATCATAATTTACTCTTTTGTTCTCAATATCATACATTTTGTCTTCACATTGGTCATTTCTGTAATGTATGAATGCTATTCTTTTTTTTTCAGATATTTCTGCCTGACATCTTTTCAAGGATTCCATATCCTTGTTAAATCTTTCATTTACATTTTGAATTGTTTTGGTTAGAACATCAAATTTTTTACCTATTTTTCTGATAGTCCTCATGGGCATATTGAGTGTAATTGCTGTGAACATTTTGTTCTTTTTCTCTTTGAATTCATCTATTTTCTTCATCCCTTCTAAGAATGTTTCATAGATTTCTACTACCTGGTATTTGTTTTTTTCTCCCTTTTTGGCCTCATGCTCCTCTGCCTTAGAAGAGTTGGGAGGGTTGGTGTATCCTCAATTTCTTTGTTTTCTAATTCTCCTACTTGTATCTGTCTGTGTTTATGTATGTATGTATGTATATATATA
>NW_022900951.1:49641198-49670359 GCF_012274545.1 Fukomys damarensis | reverse complement strand
TTTATTTAATTATATATGGCTCTCTCTCTCTTTTCTCCTCTTCCTTTTTGGGGATAGGTTATTTCAGGTTGGGGGCTAGAAACATAAGGAGAGTTTGTGGCTTATATTGATATTTTTAGTAGGATGTTGCCTCCCTGTGAATAATTTTCAGATTTGTATGTCCAGTACTAGTACTTACTCCATTATTTAAGTGATTTTGTCTCTGTTCCTATGTTTTGCCAGACAAAATGCTTCTATTTATTACTCCAGCCACAGATTCAATATTATAATACTTTCATATGATAACCCTTGCAATTATTCTTCCTCCCTTTGTCTCTTATCTATGCACACTAAGACTTTATTATTTGTCTTTGCTCTGCAATGTAGTAGGTGAGATGGGGACAGGGGGTGGTGTTTGGATGAGTAGTGTTAGACACTAAGGGGGAGATTTGGAGCGGAGAATAGTGGTAAAATGAGAAAGAAAGACTGATGTGGGTTCTGATTTTATTGAAGTACTTTTAGTTGAGTTGAAGGTTTAGTATTGAGGGTTTTCAAAGTATATTTTGGGGTGTCGAGAGCAAGATATGGGACAAAGGGTGTGCATTTTGTGTTTAATGAAAGCCATATGCCTATCAGAACTTACGTAGAAAGTAATATTACTTAAGTAATTGTCTCACGGGTTTGAGGAAAAGAAACTAGATAAATAACTGAGGCGAAGGGAAGAACCTGGACACGTACTGAATCAGAGTCAATGGGCAAAGAAATCTACAAGAGTAGCAGCCTAACAAACATGTGAAATCATAACTAAGTAAATAGTAAAAATAAAAAACTTAAAGTCATAAAATGTCTGATGGGAGCACAGATTAGATATTCCAATAAGACATTGTGTATGTGATTCACAAGTAGCTTTCTTTGCCAGAGAGTCTGAGTGCTCACACCCCAATAATACCTCTGATCCCTTCACTGCATTACTCAAGTTAAGTGAGACTCAGGACCTCTTTCTGCCAAGTTGAAGGCATTATTGCAGAGTATGATGAAGTCCAAGTTCTTAGGTTAGGAAATCTTGCTGTCCCTTGCTGGGTGTGATGGTGGGTTAAGCAGACAAGTTTACTGGCACTGTTTTCCACTGAGTCAGGATTATTCCTATGGAATCAATTAAATTACAACAGTAACAGGCTATTGCAGTGTAATCTATCAGGATTATTTGAGAAATAACATACCTTAAGACCCTGTTTTTGGTTTCCCTATAGCCTAGAGAAGAAATGCACCACTGTAGTGTGAGCATTATAACAACCCAAATCTTTACCCACTGTTAATGTACCCTAACTGTGATGGATGTTTCTTCCCCACTGGTGAAAAACATCATTCAACAGTAACTTTGTAGAATCAGTTATCTAAAACCCAGAGGGGTGGGGGACTGGGTAATGGCAGTGGTGGGGGGCAAAAGAAGAGAAATAGGAAAAAAGGAAAAAAACTTAAGTCCTCTGCTTTGTGGTATGGGAAAGTAGAAATGTGAGGGAGGCAAAGAGTCCTATTGGTTTTAAGGGTATGCTATTATATATTTAAATGGGGATATTTGGGAAAACTGTATAAAAATGGTAGTGATAAATGGAAATGGGGAAAGATTCTAGTCATAAATATTAGAGAAAAAGTTTAGAGAACACATTTGAAAAGGTGAAGAGCATAAACAAGTAAAATTGAGAATGAATAGAATACAGAAGAAGGAAGTCAAGTGAAGAGATATGGGTAAAAGCAGCAGGAGATACAAATGAACTGGGGAGAATTCTTCTACCCTCTATAAACTACATTTGGAAACAGAGAAATGTAAGAGAAGACCAAGGACTGATACACAGATACTCTCATAAAGGAGAATAGTGGAAAATAATGGGATAAAAATGGGGAAATATGTAGAAGGAGGAAAACAGCAAAGAGGAAAAAACAAAGTAATATAAAATTTTAAAGTAAATGAAAAAAATACAGTCAATTAAATGATAGCAAAAATACTTTGAATTGTTTTGTACATGTAAGTCCTTTCCTTAGGCTTGTGTTAAGGAGCAGCACTCCAGGTAGGGCATGTCTTTGTTCACTGTGAAAGTCTCAGGTGACAGTGTGCTCCAAGAACAGTTCTGGGTATTGAGATCTGCTAATAGTAATAACAAGTGCCAATGTGAGCTTCCAGTCCTGTATGGCTCAGGCTAAAGCTCGCTTTCGGCTGCAGGAGCTGAGTCTCTAATCACTGCCCCGCAGTGTGATTCTCCCCAGTCTGCTCTCCAAGTGCTGGTAGTGTCCCAGGACTGTCTTTCCCTTCAACCACTCTGGGAGCTTGGCAGTATGAAAAGACCAAGTGGTTGTTCTGCAACCAAGGTAAAAACATACAGCCCATTCCTACAATGGCATCCCTGCCAGCTTCTGCTCTGTGTAGCTGTGTCCTCAGACACATTCCAGAGGCATTCACTTACTGTTGCCTGCACGGCAGAGACTCTGCTGGGCTCAGGGTATTTGAAACATCTTGTGGAAACCTTAGTTGTCTAGGGACTGGTGTTAGCTGTCAGACTGACAGGTCTAGGATGGGAGTAGGGCAATAAGAGCTCAGTGTAGGCTCAAGAGAGCCTGGTGTGCTGAGTACATGCTCAAACTAGACCAGTGTTAGCCCTGTGTCTCAGTTTCCTAGGGATAAACTTCAGGCTCCCAGCAATGACTCAAGTGTCCTCAGGGGCCAATATTGAGACTCCTAAAAAGGGCAGCAGTTTCTTGTTTATCCACTAAGAGGCTAAGGATGAACAGGTAGACCAGAGGAGAGAGAAGCTCCCTGGTCATGCACCCCTGATGTGTGCCAACAAAAAATGCTGCTGGGCTGTAACGTCCTCTGTTTGGAGGGGGAAATAATTAGTCATGGGTCTGTATACTCCAATTCTACCTTGTGTGAACTGATTGTGCCACACTATTTGGATCCTGCTAGCTGTTTGGGAACTTCTCAAAATGATGGTTCCTGGGTTGGGTGTGGGCTGAGCTCCTGTGAGCCCCTCTGTCAGGCTGCATTGCTTCTTTTAATTCTTGTGTATATATTTTGTTTGATCTACAAGTCTCTTCTTTCAAAGTGATTTTTTTTTCACCAGAATGTATGTCTCTCCCATTCTTCCAATTACCTGTGTTTTTAATTGATTTTCTCACGTCTCTCTGATACGACTCTTCCTCTATTCAGCCATGTTGTTGAAAATCCTCAATATTTTATTTTGTAGAAGAAAATCCTCCTCACATGCCACACCATGGGGTCTAAGGTCTCCCAGGGACCTTCCCATGCAGCCCGAGGCAGGACAAATCCAAAACTAACATGGTCTAAGATGGTAAGGTATCTGACAATGTGCTTAAGATCTGGACTTTGGCACGAAGAGAAAAGGGCAGCCCTCCTTAGTTTCTCTCTCTTTTGTGTTTCTAATTGCTCAAACTGTAGAGTGTACCTGTGGAAGCAGAAGCTGTTTTTAGTATTATTTCCCACTAATTTTTAATAAAGTCTATCTTTTCTCTGTCTAGAAGACAGAGTAGGTGATTTTTCCCCACTTTATACATTAGGAAATGGATGCTTCACAATTGTTTCTTTAACTCTTACCATAACACTATGAAATTGGCATTGTTACTATCCTTATTTGGAGATAAGTAAACTGAGTCTCAGAGAGGTTAAGACTTATGCAAAAATTCACACTAGATCACTGGTCTCCAATTCTTGTGCTATTCCCCGTTCTACTTTACTGAAGATATTTGTCAGCCAGAATGGGTGAATCTCAGCAGTGCCTCCAGCCATCAACCCAAGGTCAGAACTTCCTAAGGTAAAATGAGGCCTATGGCCGCCTCCTTATCCCACTGGGGCCCAATTCAGCCTCTCAACTCCAAGCCTGTGTCATCGGCACTGCAAGAATTGAAACTCTTGTGAGTCCAGATGGGGACTCTCTTTCCCCACTCTCACCCCAAGCTTGGGTTTCTGGAAACAGAACCCAGCCAGGTGGGCCCAGTCCTTCACCCATTTATACTTTCTAATAAACAGTCCAGGAAAGATGAGGAAAAACAGAATAAGACAATAGGCATGACAACTTAATGCCTGAAGAAGGAGCCTCCTGCTGTTCACTGCCTCATAAACACTTAGTTAATTGTAAATCACTTAATAGCCACAGTGGGAAGCAATGTCTCTCAGAAGAATAACTGCTGTCTGATGGGCTCTTGAAAGCTGTTCACCTCTGTGCTCAGTTATGGTCTTGCTTTCCCACTTCCTCCAGATGCTGGAGCACATTTTGCTTGTGATCCTCCCAGCCCAGGGGGAACTTCATATGTCTTTTTCAACAGGAAGTGAATGATGTGTTTATGTAACCAGCTCCCTCTAGCTCTTGGGCTCTTTCTTATTCGGGGGCCACAAAGATTGAAGTTAACAAAACAGGAAAAAGCAACCAGTAGAAAATGGCCAAATGCATGTTTATTAGAAAAAAGAAAAGAAAAGAGCTCCCTGCTTGTTGAGGAGGGGTCAAAATTATAGATATTTAAGTTCATTGGCCTTTACATTTTTTGGGACTGATGTATGTGACAAAAGGCAAGGATACCCCTTTATGCAGGAAGGCCTTTGATATCCAGAAAACAAGCTATTTTATTTTCATTTCATTTTCTCCAAGGTCTCTCCTATTGGGTTAAGGATCTGTTTTTTTGTCCCTTGCATTCCATTAGGTATATTAACTCACTTGGGCCCCCACTTTTAGTTTATTTTAAATTAACTATTCAGGACCTGTGCCTATTTGCCTAACTACCCCTATCTTCTGGCTTCACTTAAAAGTAATGTTTTCTTTTTTTAAGGAGCTGAAAATGGAATAGACATCCATCACTGTCCACAAATTCAGATGTTGATGGTCAAAATAAAGTCACTGTATGTGTGTTCCTTAAAGTAACTGAATTCTGCTGAGTGTATTGGCACATGCCTGTAATACACACTACTCCAGGACAATTTAATAAATACCTGTCTCAAACAAACAAACAAACAAAAAAGTTTGGGATGTAATTCAGTAATGGACTGCATGCCTAGCATGTATGAGGCTGTGAGGCCTTGAGTTCAGTGTACAGTACCATTATTGCAGATAGGTAAGTTAATTAGGTATCTTTTAGGCAGTAGACAGGGCCTCCCTCAAGGTGCCAGCCCTCCAGGAGTCAACACAGCAAAGAGCCAACATGGAGAACAATTAAAGCACATTCACTGATTAGCATTATGAAAAGGAAGAGACACTACTTCCCCTAGAGATAGATAGCAGTAATTGATATTCTAAATGGGAAATTCCTTGTATATGACTTGTTTTCCCATTTGATCCCCATTTAATCAATATTACCTGGGTGACTATACTTATAATCTTATTGGTTTGTCATGGTTTTTGTCCTACCTCATGCCCACTTTGTAATTTTCCATTGGGTCTTATAGTTTTGTCCCACTTTGTACCCACCTCACCACATAGCTTTGCTGTATAAAACATCTTTGGGAAGTGGGGTGGGTGGGCAACCCACTTTCCAGTCCCCCTTCTGTCTCTCTTAGAAACTTTTTTCTTTCAATAAATTTTTCTTACTCTTACCCTCCATAGTTCCTAGGATTCATTCTTCTATTCTAGAGAACACAAACTCGCATTTCAGATATCCAGCAGGTTTGGGAGTTACATCTCTTCCCCCTATATCAACATTTAAAAAAGTAACTGATTCTAATTTCGGATTACCATTCTAAAAGGGAGGTGGGAATTTCCATGTTAGTTATAACTAGGAGATTCCACCCACTCAAGTGTGGTACTGGAATCTAGGAGGAGTTTGTGTGCCCAGAAATTAGGGCAAAGACAACTAATCTCCAGTCTATTCTAGTCACCACTGACACCCTCATTTTTTAAGATAGCAGTGGAGGAGTGGAGTCATAGAGCCCAGCAGGCTTAGGTTTTGTCTCCTATTTTTTTCATTCATTAAGTTTATTGGTACATTTTAGTTATACAATATGATGACATTCATCATTGGGAGTTTGTACCTTTACCATGATAAATGTTGGTTCTTATTTTTTCCTCCTTTCCTTGTCCTCCCTTCAACCCCTCCACCCCTCCATATTTATAAAGAGTTTGTTTCAGTTTTTCCCTTTTCTCATATTTATTCCTTTCCCTTCTTTCCTTCCCCCTACCCTTTCACTTCCCCTTCCCATTTGAAGCTTTTCTTCCTATTTCACATTATCTATTACACATTTTGATCCTTATCTGCCTCCCATTTTGAACCTCAGAGCCATAGACTCTCCTGCCTTGAGGCACTGCTAAGAATTCCTACATCCCTAGGCTCAGGACTTGTCCCTTCCAAGTGGGACTGGGAGTACTAGGAATCATTCATTTTTTTCTCTGGGCTCTCCAAAGTCTTTCCTTTCTTCCCTTTGCCTTCAGGACAACATGTCCTCAGTGGGTAATTTAAGTTTTTACAAAAGATGGATTCAGGAATTTCTGTCTGCTTCTGCATTTCTGTTTCTTGAGGTCTAATTGGTTGAAATCCAGGATCTAGAAGGGAGAAGAGCTGTTAGAACTGTTAAATAGCAGTGTACCCTGGATAAGAGTCTTCTTCTAGGACAGAAGTTTTTATTTCTCTATTTTAATCCCAGCCTTTGATCTTTTGTTCTTCTGTTTTCTTTTATATTTCTAGGCACACTCAGATTCTTGATTAACTGCGTGAATTTGCTCTTTTATCTGACCCTATCATTAGGCTCTCTGCCTACTCATAATACAGTATCTAAACTAAGCTACTACACTAGTGTGTGTTTTGGCCTCATTCAAGTATAAGCCCCAGAACAGAACACAATCTCTCAGAGACTCCCTTACAGAAGCAGAGGTACATAGAGCCATTACTTTCTTTAATGCTTTCTAACATTTTTTAAACACCAATATTCTTTTAGGGAAACCAGTATGTTAAACATTCATCACTACAGAGCAGGTAATTCTCTTCATTTTAGTATGCTAAGGATGAACACTTTGGACACATTCACTGAGACCCTTTTGTCAGTCTCTCTGAAAACCTTTAAGATACTAAGTGATACAAGGAATTTCAGACTCAGATAGGCCTGGATCCTATTCCTGAATCTACAACTATATTTGAACTTGAATAAGTGAGACTTTTGTAGGGACAAATGCTCATAGGCAGGGAAAAGGATAAACCAGCATTTCATTAAGCTTTATTAAAGAATTTAATAGGGCCTCTTATTAAAGGCATTCTTTCGCCTCTGCATTAGACTCCCAGCAATTAAAATACACAGGTAAAGAGAGAGAGAAAAAACATACTCAGGAAGGTACTAAGTAGTACGATTAGCATAATTCAGTGAGAAAAGTCAACAGATAAAACAGGAATGTAGCCAGAAACATGAAAGATCAGGGTTACCAGCTCCCAGCTCACTGAATAAAATTCAAATGATATGAGGAGCAGCCACCTAAGGACTCTTATTTAAATATAAAATGCACACGTCACCTTTATTTAATTTTTAGCTCTAAGTTATCTTTTTCTAAAGCTTTCTCCACACTCATCCATCACAAAGGGACAGAAAGAAATCAAATGGCCAGAAAGAATGTAGATAGAGGTGCTCAGGATAGGATCAAAACCAGTCAGAGAGCCAGTCCGTGCACAACAACTTCGAAGAGCCCATATGAGGGTGGGAGAAATCACTAGTCCTAAATGAAAAGGAGATGAGGACAATATCCATGAGTATTCACCTCTAATACCCCCTTCTCTCTCAAGGTAGCTGTCTATCTTCTTTTCCATCTTTTTTTTTTAATGGTACCGGGGATTGAACCCGGCTCCTTGTGCTTGCAAAGCAGGCAACCAAAACGCTGAGCTAAATCCCCAGCCCTTTTCCATCTTTTTAAAAATAAACTATTTTCTTTTATTTTAAACTCTGCCTCTTTAATTCATTACTGAAGCTGAGAGTTTATTATGCTGGTGGTTATGTGTTCTAGATGAGGAGTCGTACATATATCCCACCATGCCACAACACCTCTAAACTAAACAGCATGTTCACTTGAAGAATAGAAGAAATAATCTGAACTTTGTTGTGTAGGTTAACAGTAGTGTGCAAAAAGCTTCTCTATCTAGTGCCTGTCTCATGCAGGCTCTTGTCAGATGATAGTCAATTTTAGTTGCAATTGTGTTTCTGATCTTTGGCACCTAGGCAGCCTAATTCTGGATCTTTGCTAAGTGTGGATTTTGTAGCAGGAGAAAATCTGGTTAAAATGCTCACTTCTTTGCAGTCCTCAGCAGATGGGGGAGTGAGTGTGGACTCCTCATGCTTTTTCCATTGAGCCCTGTGGGTGTCTGTTAGTTCTAGACCTTAAAATCACAGGGTTACCTGCCACTTAGGTGTATATACTCAGGTTTGTGTGCAAAGCACTGACCAAATCAAAGGAGGCTATTTATTTTGGTAAAAATAATAGAATTATTCAAAGCTAGCTCTAAGGAGATGGGCAATAGGATTTGCCTCAAATCACCATCTGATCCTCTACAAATTTGTTAGGGTCTTTTATACCAGGGGACAGTGTAGGAGGGAATACAATGAGACCAATGAGACAATGGACATATTCATGCTTGTTTCATAACTTCCTGGGCTCAGACTCTCATTGCCTTGCCTGAAAGAATGAAGTTGGACTTGATTTCCTGGTACCAGCATCCACATATTCTGATAGTTCATCTAGACTCAGAAGAGGTGATATGGCTGATTATGTCCTAGTCCTGAGGAAGTTTGGAAAAGCCACTTCTCTCTAAAAATAAATATAACTTTTAAAATTTCATTTTGTGAAGCCAGTTACAACTTTAGTTCAGCCCTGGCTTTAGTCCAGCCCTCAATCTTGAGGGTCATGAAGTGATACATCATCTGGCTGGCTATTGATGGTGGACTGGAACATAGACTACAACAAAAATATCTGGAATATATGCAAAGGGAAGTCAGATGCTTGAGCCTGAAAAAGTATCATTAAATATTGTGGGTCAAATACAAAAGAAAGGAGGTATATAACCGTTATACCTTCTAAAGGGTCTTTTGGCTTTTAGGCAATCATACATAAAACCCTTGTTCATTACCTCTGCAGCTCTACTTATTTTTGTAAGGTTGGCACTCAGTTGACACTTTCATGCTCACAACCTTTCCCCTTGTCTGAATGCATTTTCTTCTCTTCTAAAGACATGGCAAATTAAACATCTATGGCTAGTCCCTTGATGTCAAGGTACATTTTCCTGGTAATAGTCAGAACATGTTCCATTTTAGAAAAGATGTGACAGATGATTGGAGTCAGTGTTATAAAATCCCTGCCAAATTTGAGCAATATCAGAGATTTAGAAAGTATAGCTCCTAGGCTGAGTTTATCTAGAGTCCATTGTAAAGTCTAATCCTTTCTATTTTGTAGTCAGCACCCTAAAACATTAGAACTTTTTTTTTAAAGGGTCTTACTATGTAGTTAAGGTTGGCCTTGAATTCACTATGTAGTCCAGGTTGACCTCAAACTTGTAGAGCTCCTCCTGCATTCCAAGTGCTGAGATTATAGGCATGTGCCACCATGCCTGACCAAACATTAGAATGTTGACAAACAATAGTTACAATGCTTCTAATCAGACATAAACAAGCCAAAAAGTTCAAAGCAAATTCATTCTCTACAGTAGACTAGAACTAAGGAATGTACTAAGTTAATTAATGAAAGCCAATATTTCTGTGAAACAAGCTTAGTTCTGCCAGGAAAGTGTATCAGCAAATATTTAGAGTCATCTCTTTTTATAAACCAATATGAATTACCATTTGAGTGAATGCATACAATTAATTAATGCTAAGACTGAGAATTATACTTTAGTAACATCTTTAGGTACACATGGTGCAGTTAGAATCCACAGAGCTGAGGGAGTCATGCCCTTCCACTATTTAACTTTAAACAGCACCTGTGGTCATCCCTCCTTCCATCATACTAAGAGAGATAGAAACATCACATGAAAATAACTCAGGAGGTCTCTGATGCTGAGTCATAGCACATGCATTTTGGATTGCCTAGCCAGACCTCCAGTCAACTTCACTCTACTTAGTTACTTTTCTCCTTGTTAAGATGAAATATTTGACACTCAAACTTAAAGGAGGAAAGATTTATTTTAGTTCACAGTTACAGGGGTTTCAGTCCATAGTCAGCTGGCTCCAAGGTGTGTGTGGGGGCGTGGCAGGAAGGCATGACAGAGAAGAAACAGTCTATGCAGCAGGCAACAACCCACAGGTAGCTAGCCTTCCTTTCCTTCTTTCCCTTTATGTTCCACCCAGTTTACAAGCCTATTGGTTGGTGCCATCCATTCTCAGGGTGGACTTTCCAATTATCTACACCCAGCATTATGCTAAAGCAATCAAAAAACTAATTTACTTATCACAGTTTCTTAATCTATATTTACATACCCTAAATACAGCCACCTTAAAAAAGCCCCACCTATGAGTGCATGAGGCTTTGGAGGGACATCTAGATACAAGCCATAGCACTACTCAAACCTCATTAATGGTTCATAAATATGTATTACCAATCATGTATGTAAGTAAAATCAGAGGAAATTCTGGAATAAACATGCATGTGAGAGTGCCTGAAGTAACACAGCACCCTATCAGTCATTCATGTAAATCATACTAGAGACTCATAGTGGGAGGTTCCTGGGCTGAGCTACATATCCTTTAATTTCGGAAAGCCTGATTTACTGGGCACTGTTGCTGTTGCTGTGTGACCTATGTAAAATAATTTTCTTTCTTGTCACCTGTCACCTTGGCATCACTTTTCTGTCTGAGCCATATCTTCTGTTGGCATAGACTTGTCCTGGGCATGAATTCCTATGATTCTCAATAAATATAGCTGTTTTCCACTTGCTGTTTGGTGCAATTCATTGTTTGTCGTACACAAGAACCTGGATTATACCTGCCAATCACACAGTAACTTTTTTGACAATTTCTAGCCAACAGATATTAATGGACAACTGGGAGATATTGACAGATAAGCAGCATCAGCCACCAGCCAATAGAAGCCAGTTAGGAAAAGAAGATAAATCCCCTTTTAGGAAGAAAAATCTTTTTCTTGTCTTCTTTTTACAAGTATCTTGATGAATTCTTGTTGAACATATGGGACAGATACCTAGGACGAGTGGCTGATCTGATCACCATTTCGAGATGACTAGATTGTGGAGCAAAAGGCTTTGGGCCTTTGCAGGGAGCAAGAAGGCTCTTGTTGATTAGTTGGGGTTGTATTTTCTTGATGGTTCTCACAGTGTGCAGATATGATATCAGTGGCTGTGACTATACACACCTTTTAGAGGACTGAACCTGAGCTTAGCCAAATGGAGGCAGCCAGTGGGAGAGTTTCATTGATTTGGCATAGGCACCCACAACTGGGAACCAGGGGAACCAGGAAACATTGACCTAGTCCTAAAATTGTTGCTTTTCTTTGTGGAGTGTATTTGACAGTGTGCCCTGCATAATGTAGACCTGAGCAGCACTTGCATAGCCCCAGTGATGTTTATGGGGCCCTGTGAGTCATTGGTTAACATTGGGTGAGTGCTCTGTATGAATAACTTTCATTCCCTTTCTCTCTCAGGGGAATTCAGGATCTCTCTCTTTGTGCCTCACCCCAGGCATTCGTCTATTGGAGTATTCAAATTAATTGTGGTTGTTTGTTTGTTGTTGTTGTTTGATGTTGCACAACTCAGGGAAACAAAGTTGGGAAGTATAATGCATTCCCATGTGTAAGAAAAAGAATAGTAATATCTGTCTATTTTAAACTTCATGCCTGCCTCTTCTAGTTTCTACTATGCCACTTTTGCCAGTGTCTTTCTTTCCTTTTCATTTAGTTTTACTTTCATTGTGATGTGTCCTCAAGTTCATGCTCCTATCTAAAAGGATGTGTAACCTGAATTCGCTGATTCAATTTTCATTGTGTCTGATTTTTATTTTGAGGTTTGTCACCAGATATTTATGCTTTGTGGCTTGATTAAGTGAAATGAGTTTTTTTTTCTGAAGTGATGTTTCCTTCCCTGTTCTTGTACTGCCAGATTTGGGGATGTAATCTGTGGAAGTGTCCAGTGAACAGCATATTGATGGAACAAACAAATGTTACTGTCCTGTACTATCCAAGAAAATAGGAAGAAACACTTTCTGCTTTTGTGTAGAGGGTAAGGATGTAGGGATAGATATTGTGGATGAATAAAACCTTTGGAATCTCCATTGTTGACCTAGGGGAAAAGGATACAGAGTAATTAGAATGATTAGTCAGTAGAAGACAGTACAGAGCCAAGGGTTGACATCCATATCTGTGGAGAATTGTTAGGATTTGGGGGTTCTATTGATTGATACAATTGCTGCCCTTCCATTGATGAGATATTAGGTAATTTAGAATTGGCTAAGAGGCATGCAGCCAATTTGGTATTCAATTCTGGATTTTTTTTTTTTTTTTGGTCTGGATCTTTGTGTACATAGTGGAGATTCTAAGGTTCAATAGGCAAAGTGGTGCATGCCCACAAAAAACTGAAACTATTCAGCAATGAGGTAGTTCAGCATTATTGGGGAACATTTTGATAAAAGTTAAAATTGGTTATGTATAGTGTACAAAATACCCTCTCAGGTTCACATGTGTTGACTAACTCAGGAAAGGTTCTATAAGGCTCCAGTGACCTAATGCCAAGAAATTCAGACTTATCAAGTCACAACCCTTGGGCTAAAATCTCAAGAACTATCAGGAGATACCCTGTCAGGTCCCCACTAATGAGAAGTCACTCAGGAACAGGCCTGTAGGGTCCCTCAACCTAAGTTTAACTCCTATCTAAAGATGGAAACAACCTAATGTATTCCTTCTGAGTCCCAGATTTAATCTATCCCTTCTTGTATCTTCTCACCCACTGGGAAAAATGCCACCCCAAGGTCCTCCAGAAAGATCATCTTAAATTCCTGTGTAATTTTAAAAAATGGCCTATGTATCCACTGGGGGAAAATGAGATGTGGTCACACCCCTCAGAAGTCTGAAATACAATGCCATATTTCAATTATATCTTTATTGTAAGAAAGAAGAAAAATGGTCAGAGGTGTCTTACATTCAAGTCTTAATGGCTTTCTACCAGAGGCTTGATCTGTATGCTAGAAGTAATCCTCCCTCAGGAGATTCTACTGTTGAGCAGTCCCTCTTGTCAGGTCCTCCTCTCCACAGGATACTTCCTTGTAAACCTGCTCAGAAAGTAAATCTCAGCAGATAAATGCCATCTCCTGATTTCATTTCATACTACATCTGGTAACGCCTGAATTCAGGGAACTCAGCATCTAAGCCAGTCACCGCATATCACTTTGAGAAATGGCAGGTACCCTTGGTATCAGTTGGGTTCTAGTCCCTTTCTCGGCAATATTAAGTAATACTAAAAGGAAAAAAGGGGTAAATTACCTGAGGATTCTGAAAAGTTTACTGATGGTTTCCAAACACAAACAATGGCTTTTGATCTTACCTGCTGAGATGCCCATTTCATCCTAATTTCTTGATATACAGCAGTAGAAAACAAAATTAATATAAGGGCTGCAAAACAAGCTAATGATGAGGCTTTCACAGCTTCACCATCTGATTGATAATCAGCCAACTGCTGTGTTATTTGGAACCTAAGAAAAGTCCAGGTGGGATTATAACACAGTGGGTGGTGAGCCAAATGAAAGTAATACAACAAGGCCATTTTAGCAGATATTCAGCAAGGGATGCCCAAACTTGTGAACTACAATAAGCTTGCATCTGTTAGTTAAGACTTTAGTGAGAATCCAGTTGCTTTTCAGCTCCACCTTGAAAAGATACTGTGTAAATACACTAATTTAGTCTCTAAGTCTAGAGAAGGTCAGATTATGCTAAATCAGTATTTTATTAGTCAGTCGGATCCAGATATTAGGAAAAAGCTGTAAAATCTCTAACTGGGCCCACAAACAAGAATAACTCAATAAGTCAATATAGCTGATTCTGTCTTCAATAACTGTGGTGAAGTAGAGGACAAAAGAGAGTCGAATAAGCAAAAGAGGCAGGCAAAAGCCATAATCCCTCCATTTGACGAGGCTCAGGAGAAAGCCTGCAGCACTAAGGGAAAATGAGGTAATCCAATTAGTGATGGAAGCAAGTTAGAGGGCTTCACTTTCAAGAAATCAGGGCACTGGGTAAAGGAATACCCTCAAAAACTGCCTGACCCGTGCCTGCTTGGGCCCACCCGGCGGGTGTGCAACCTCCCCAACTGTGCACCACCAGATCCAGTAAGGAAACAAGGACCCCAGAGGTCTCTCCAGCTGCCTGCTCGGGCCCACCTGGAAGGTGCACAACCTCTCCAACTGCGCGCCACCAAATCCAGTAAGGAAGGTAGCCATGTGGGCACCCTTGAAACAGCCCCACGACCTGCTCCCCCCGCCCCATTCTCAAGCCTCCTGATTGAGCCAGTCCTTGGACACACTCTGCAGAGGCATAGGTGGTCATGAAGGGTAGTTCTCTGAGCTCCCAACTTTGAACATCTTTAAAGAAAGGGCAGGGGAAACCTGTAATAGAACTGAGTGGAGTTCAACCCTGCGGGTTGGAAAACTCAAGTTAGGCCTTGTGGACTGAGGTCAGTCTGAGTCGTGGAGACCTGGCATTGGCTAGCAGAGATCAGGGGATTTGGTTCTGCATATGGCTGTACATGTGGTATAATATGACAACAGAGACATAGTCTGAAAGAGGCCCTTCAAATTCTCTTTTTCTTTTTTTTTCTTTTCCTCATTCCACCCTAAAATTTCTTTCTTTTTTCTGTCCTCTCTCTCCAACTCAGTCTCTTGCTCCACCATATTATTCCTCATCTCCCTTTTTATTCCTGCTCCTGCCCTAACTCAGACTTCTTCTTTTATTATTTTTTCTTTACATTCTTTTCTCCTGTCATTTTACCTCACTCATGGCTCCGTAGCTTCAAGGGAAGGCGAGCCCCTGTTACTGTTAAGGGGATATATTCTTGTCGTTATTCCTGCACTCTGTCTATCCCCTCTGAAGTTAATAGCTTCATAAAGATAGTAAGGTCATTCTACGTCCTCTGGTTTCACTTCAAACCTTCTCCAGTTCTTTCACTTGTCTACTCCTCTCATCCTAACTCAGTCTAACCCCCCATCCTAAATGGTAAAGATGCTATATTGAAAAGCGTATTCAATGCAAACATATTTTGGTCTGCTTCTTGATATTAATTTAATGCACATGGTTTAAAGGTAATAGATTAATAACTACCACAAGTGGTCAATTTGCAAGCTGTGCTTGATCCTATTGGGCTGCTGAATGTATCAATTGGGATAAAAGATTGTGATTGATTTAATGAGTTGTTTTCTCCAATATTATGAAAATGAGGTGTCTATGAGGCATTAGAGACTCAAAAGCTAAAACGCAACTATATCAGGAAGATTTAAGTAATACCCAGAAATTAAACCAAGGACAACCCAACAACAAAAATTAAAATGAGAAAACACTTAAGCAAGACACAAAGAAAGACTTCCAGCTCACCAATGGCAAACAGTAGGACAAATGAGGATGAAAAGTCTGATAGTGAGCCAGCAGGACACCCTGGACCCATAGCACAGGAGGTAACAAAATAGATCAATCAGGCTCTAGAAAAATTCAAATCAGAAATAATTTCCCAGTTAACCATAGAGATGATGAGCAAAATGGAAGTCATGATTCGAGACTCTAGAACAGAAACTGACAAAAAAATAGATGAGCTCAAGACAATGATAGAAGCCATGAAAACTCAGCATAACAAAGAAATGGAAACAATAAATGCCCAACAGAGGAAAGAAACGGAATCCATAAAACAGATTCAAACAGATATCCAGGAGATTAAAAACTATTGAAAGTGTACACAACAGAATAAAAGATTGCGAAGATAGAATTTCAGATATAGAAGATAGGATCTCAGTCAGTGATCGTGAAAAAAGAGGTCTCTCAAAAACAGTAAGGGGTCATGAGAAATCGATCCAATAACTTCTAGACGATGCAAAGAAAAATAACATAAGACTGATAGGAATTCATGAAATAGCAGGAGAAAATACAAATGACTTAAAAAAGCTCTTCACAGAATTAATGACAGAAAACTTCCCAAACAGAAGGGAAAAATTAGACATACAGATAAATGAGGCATATAGAACTCCAACTAGCCACGATCAAAAAAAAATCTACACTTAGACATATAATAATCAAGATCCCAAAAAATCCAACAGAAAAACAAAATACTACAAGCAGTAAGAGAAAAGAAGCAAATCACATGCAAAGGAAAGCCCATTAGAATCACAGCAGACTTTTCAACACAAACCCTTAGGTCAAGGAGAGCCTGGAGTGAGGTATTCCAAGTCCTAAAAGAAAATAACTTCCAATCTACACTGATGTATCCTGCAAAACTTTCTTTCAAAATAGATGGAGAAATAAGATACTTCCACGACAAAGAACACCTGAGAAATTTCATGAACACCAAACCAGCACGACAAGGAATTCTAAACAATATCCTAGAAAAGGACAATGAAGGTCACAATACCATGAGGCCCAATAGACTAAATCAAAAGGCAAGGCAAGAAACTAAAAGGAGAGGAGAGAAAAAGTAAAAAGAGTCAACAAAAGGACAATAAAATGACAATAATAACTCAGAACATATCAGTTATAACCATCAATGTTAATGGCCTCAATTCACCAATCAAGAGAAATAGACTGGCAGAATGGATTAAGAAGCGAAATCCAACAATATGTTGTATACCAGAAACATACCTAGTGCAAATGGAAGCCCATAGACTGAAAGTGAAAGTATGGAATACAATTCTACACGCGTCAGGAGCCCAGAAAAAAGCAGCGGTATCGATCTTATTCTCAGACAAAGTAAATTCCAAACCAAAACTCATTAAGAGAGACAAAGAAGGGCACTGCATCCTTGTAAAGGGAACAATTCAAGAGGAAGAGTTGACAATCATAAACATATATGAACCAAATATAAATGCCCCCAACTATATAAAACAAATACAAAGTAACATGAAAAACCAAATAAGCACTAATACAATTTTAGTGGCAGATTTAAATACCCCACTATCACAAATTAACAGATCATCTAGGCAGAAAATCAACAATGAAATAATAGAACTGAACCAATCTTTGGAACACATGGACTTAATAGATGTGTACAGAGTATTCCACACCACAAAATCAGAATATACATCCTTTTCGGCTGCACATGGATCATTCTCCAAGATAGACCACATATTGACTCACAGAACAGGTCTGAATAAATACAAAAGAATTGAAGTCATCCCATGTATATTATCAGATCATAGTGCAATCAAGCTGGAGATCAGTAGCACAAGAAACTGTAGGAACTTCACAAGCACATGGAAACTGAACAACACTTTCCTAAAAAATCAATGGATTACAAAGGAAATTAAAGAAGAAATTAGACAGTTTTTACAAATAAATGAAAATGCCAGTACAACATACAGGGATCTATGGGACACAATGAAAGCAGTTCTACGTGGAAAATTCATAACATTGAATGCCCACACTAGGAAAACAGAGCGGGCTCAAATAAACAACCTAATGATGAATCCTAGACTACTAGAAAAACAAGAGCAAGAAAAACCCAAAGCTCGAACAAGAGAGGAAATTATAAAGATCCGAGCAGAAATCAATGCAATGGAAACTAAGAAAATGATGCAAAAAATAAATGAAACAAAGAGCTGGTTTTTTGAAAGAATAAATAAAATTGACAAACCCTTAGCTAATCTTATAAAAAAAAAAGGAAAGAAAAGGCTCAGATCCATGCAGTGAGGAATGAAAAAGGCAAAATCACAACAGATCCAAAAGAAATTCAGAGGATCATTAATACCTACTTTGAGAACCTGTATTCCAATAAAGTGGAAAACACAGAAGAAATGGACAGATTTTTACATACTTATGAATTACCAAAGTTGAACAAAGAAGATAAAAACATTTTAAACACCCCAATTACGGTCAGTGAAATTTAAAATGTAATTAAAAATTTACCAACAAAGAAAACCCCAGGTCCTGAAGGATTCACTGCTGAATTTTACAAGACATTTAGAGAAGAACTACTGCCATTACTCTTCAAACTTGTCAATGAAATTGAAAGGGAAGCTATCCTTCCAAGTTCATTCCTGGAAGCAAGTGTCACTTTGATTCCCAAACCAGGGAAAGATGCAACTAAAAAAGAGAACTACAGGCCAATCTCCTTAATCAATATAGATGGAAAAATCCTTAATAAGATACTAGCAAACAGAATACAGATCATTATCAAGAAGATCATACATCCTGACCAAGTCAGATTTATTCCAGGGATGCAAGGGTGGTTCAACATACGTAAGTCAATAGATGTAGTACATTATATTAACAAAGTCAAGGACAAAAACCATATGATCCTCTCAATAGATGCAGAAAAAGTATTCAAGAAAATCCTACACACATTCATGATTTAAAAAAAAAAACCCTGCAGAAAATCAGAATAGATGTTCTTTATCTCAACCTGAGAAAAGAAAGAAGGCAAAAAAATGGAAACAAAGCTTTTGCAAATAGAAAAGTGGAAGGGTGGAAAAGAGGGAAGTGGAATGGGAAAAAAACAATAACTAAGATATATCATATACAAGTACAAATTACCAATAGTGAATGTGATCATAATGTATACCTAAACTGTATCATTAAATTTAATGAATAAAAAATAAAATAAAGAGAAAAAATTAGGTTCTAGATTTCCAGTGGGGGTCCTGAATGGGATGGCCACTGAGGACCTTTTCAGGGATAGTTTGTACAGCAAAGTCACAATGTGAGTACAATGTGAGTCAAACTATAATCAACCTATACGATGACAATAATATTGATCCAGTAGGAAAATGAGTCATGTAGCAAGGGTATATGAAAAAAACAAAGACTGTTTTTAATAGATGGATCATCCAGATGTTCTAGTCACCCACAAGGGTGATTGATGCCTATCTTGTCTTATTGGACAAGGTGGTACAATATACAATATTCCTTAAATTGTTTTTTTATCCCTTAGGGCGGCATGTAGGACTGACCATTGCATCTTTATCTCAAGGACTGGCCTCTTCAGATGCACCTTCAGCCACAATCCTGATGTCTTTACTTTTGTGCTGACTTCCTTGAGAGCCTGGTCCCTCTGTGACTGTATATTAATTTCTATCTAGCTTAGCTACTTATAATAGTATGACCCAAATGCTTTGGCACTGGTTGCCTCCTCTCTATGAGCTCAACTCTGTCAAAAAGACTAGGGCTTTGTGAAATATCCTTTGAATTTACCAGCTATTAGATGACACTGTGATAGCTCAGTCATTGGACATAGTGACTTTAGAGTTTTATTTTTCAATTTTTTTTGTTTAATATTTTGAAAATTTTTCAATAATTAGAGAAGTTCATCCTCTTGACCCTCCAAACCTCTTCAATTTCATATCCCCCCATTTCCTTCTCCTTTCCCACCTTTTGTTTCTTGTTTCTTTCATTTTCAGTACCAAGAATTAGTGTGCTGCTGGTTTGGTTAAAATACCATAAAAGAGAATAGATGGTTTTATGTAGGTTCTTCATGGGCTACCTGATTATTGACAGCCACTATTTAGGCTAATTGTGGGAAGCTAGTATAAATGGTTTGTAGCCTATCAGAGAATATCTTCTCCAAAGCCTCAAATGGATCTGACCTCCAGAGAGTATGTTTAAATCGCAGTTGTACCCTCTGCCCATTCTCCTGGGAATCGATCATACTTGAACTTCTGATCTGGATATGTCAATCTGTGTTACTCTGGACAGTGTCCTCACTTACCTTGGCTTGAGTTTCACTGTCCATTAGGTAACAATATGGTTTCCTGTCTATGTCTATGTTAAATAGATATAAAAGATGCTTTTGAAAACTGTTAGCCAGGAGTAGTGGCACATGCCTGTAATCCTAGCACTCAAGCTCAGGTAAAAGGATTGCCATGAGTTGGAGGCCAGCTTGGGCTACCTACTGAGGTTAACACCAACCTGAATAACACAACTAGTCCCTGTCTCAAATAAAGAAGAAAGAAAGAAAATGAAAACTGTGGAAGAAGAGGTGTCAGAATAGTTGTCATAATAATGATATTATCTGAGCAGCCTAGATTCTCAAAGAGGATACTGCATCTTCACAGTGACAAACTTTTACTGCTCTTATGTGAAGTGTGAGACCCTGTGCTGTAGATGTATAGACACATAGTAATATGTCAGAGCCAGCTTGTATCAACTCTTAAGAACCAATTGTGCACTCTTCACCCCAATTACCATATTCAGTAACATCTCATTGATAGATTGACATAGTCTATGGTGGGACTAATTCATGAAATAAAAATCAGCAAACACTACAGATCAGTATATTTAACAGTTTTTCAAAGACTCAGATCTTTATCAGCTACAAGCAAACTGCCGCCTAGAAGTGTTAGTGTGTATGTGTGCACGAGCGAAGGTGTATATATGATGGTAGTAACATAAGCAGGCATATGAGTATAATAGGTAAATACATTAACTATATGATACTGGATTTTTATGTCAGTCAAAATCAGTCTATCATTGCCAATTTCACATGGTCTTTGTTTTGTTTTGTTTTTGTTGTTGTTGTTCTGTTTTGTTTTTTTGTACCAGAGATCCAACTTGGGACCTTGCAATTGCATGGCAGGTGGCGGAAGCACTGAGCTAAATCCCTGGTCCAATTTCACATGTTTTAAGATAATAGAATATTATTTATAGTAGAACACAGAATACCTGTGTGATGGTTGAGTGACTGTGTCAACTTGAGAAGTTTGGTTAAGAGAACCTTAGCTAAACCAGCTCAGTAATTCCACACCCTAGGGCATTGGAGATCCATCCTAGGGTTGCTCTTCACATGAATGCTATGAAGGGGAAATGAGGAAGGATGCAGCTGCTTCTGTTCCTTTGGAGGAACTCCCATCTTTGCCTTGGGCATCATCTCTTGCCTTCCAGCACAGACTTTTTGGATCCTTCAGCCTTTTGGTGTAGACTCTTCAGCCTTCCATCACAGACCCATCATCCTCCTGATACTGATCCCCACAGAAAACTGCAGTGATCCCCAGACATTTGGCTAAATCCTTCAGTCTCCACTATGCAGAGAGACCTTCTGGACGCTTTCTCATCTGACCCTGTGGGTGGCCATTGTAAACCAATCCTGTAAATTTTCATATGTATTTATATGCATCATGTTATATTTGTTTCTCTAGTAAGCACTGACTGGTAAGACCTAGAAAGGTAAATCAATGTTTCCCAGATCCCCTCATGTGATCTGAGGCTAAGCTTAAAACAGGGTGCTTTAACCCAAAAGTCTCCATTATCATTTTTTGGTCTTTCTGACTCCTTGTCAAATTAGTACAGGTAACAAACTACTCCCCCTTCACCCATCTGAACTTGGGCAACATCCTGGGGCCAGTTATCTTTCTAATGTCCTAAAAGAAGCAAAAATAAGAGTAACAAAGACTCAGAAAATCTCTAAAGCTGGAGGCCAGAGCGTGTATATTCTAGATCCCATGACATGGCCTATAGTAACATTTTTCTCACTCAAACTTCATTAAAAGGTCATGCTTAGGGACTGCATGTCATGCATGTGATCAGACCAATGTGAATTATGGGGCAGTCATGTGTACTGGATGCCCTTGAGATGACTCAGCACCCTGTAAATCATTTGTCATTCATGTCCAGAAAGGTTCACTGGGAAACACCCTAGGTGGATTGTACAACTTTAAAATCCAGAAGCCTGACTTATCCCTCTCCTCCTTTTCCCTGTCATCTTGGTGGCACTTATTTCCCCATTCTTGACATCCTTTTTGTTTTTGCTGGCACAAACTAACATGCCCTGAGCACATCTTCCTCATTAAATTCAATAAATGTAGTTACTTTTTCTTTTACCATTGGATGCACACTTGGCAATTCTTTTTGCTCAATGTGCACAAGAATCTGGAGTTGTATCAATGACTGTATCATTGTTGGTGAGCCTAGACAGGAGCCTGTAGCCAAGGAAACAGCAGATAGAAGCAATAGCCTAGGCAAGAAGAAAGGTAAAATCTCTCTTTTTGAGGATATTTTATTTTCTTTCCTCTTCTTATAAGAAACCAAGAACACTCGATTTGGTCATGTGATAGATGGCCAATTGTTGTTTGAGGTGTTCACTGTGGTGCAGAAATGTCCTTGGAGAAGGGATGACAATTTTGGAGTAAAAAATTTTGGTCTTTGCCAGGGGAGGGAGGGCTCTATTGCATCAGTCTGGGTTATATCTGTGTTTGTGTGAACCACCTTTTCCTCTTGGTCTCTGCAGCACTGGGGTTCCCTTTGACCCTGGGGGTGAGCTGGAAAAATGACTACTGAGCAAAATGTTTTTCCTGCAGCTAGCTGACCTAACTGACAGAGAGCCATCCCCAGCTTATACCCCCTTCCACGCCTAACACATGTCTGAGGCTACCCAGGCATGTCCTCCTTCATTGTCCTTTGTTCTCAGTAATTGTCTCTATCCATGAGACTATGTATTCCCTATTTTCCCAGCATGTGTAAATGAGGAGAATGTACTTTGCTATCCAACATGTAAACTGAATAACTTCCTCAACCAATGAACTGATGTTAAGTGCCTTGCTTCTGTATCCCCAGCCCTCTTCCCTTGATCCATATAAACCCTGCTCACTGCCGGCTCCAGGCTGTTCACTTTGTGGTGAAATCCCTGGTCAGCCCACCAGTGTAATGAAGCAGTACACCTGCCTCCAACTTCAGGTGCATTCTCTACTCTTCTTGGCCTGATCCCACTAAACCACTAAGAGTTGTAACACTGTGAACTGCAAGCCTGCTGTTACTGGGGGATGAAGCTGAGGTGAGGTGAGGCAGCCAGAATTTATGGCTTGTGCACACCCGGGACCCTAGAGCCACTTATTGAAGAACCAGATTCACCTCAGCCACCATCCACTGGCACCAGGTGGCTACTTCCTTGATTTTTCTCTTGGGACCAAGGGGTGTGAGCTCAGTCTACCTGAAACCTTTGCTGTCATTGTTCAGGCTGTCTAAGCACATACCCTGGACCATAGGAATCTGGGTGGCCAGTTGGGCAGTGGTGAAAATTGATAATTTGACCTGGTGGAGTCTGTGGACTTATGCTGAGTAGGTGTCCTTCTGAGGTTTGTTTTCCATTTCCCTGTCTCATACAGGGTAGGCCAAGTTCTCTTCTTGTCCCCACTACCCTCTCAGGTTTTCACCTGTTAGAAAACTCAGATCTCTTTGCTTTTTTTCCTGGTGCTGGTTAACTGGTGAGGCAGAGATTTAGAGGATAGAAGACTAGTCTAATGCTCTTCCCCACATGGGGGAGAGAAGCTTGTGGCCTTTTATGTTTTAAAGGTACTGATTCAAAGTGAGAGGGATACTTCATCCCTTCTTGGCTATCAGATGCAACTCTCCTGGGTCCTAGTCTGGTTTTTAAGCCAGTTTATGGATATTTCTTCTTGGGGCTATTTCCTTAATACTAGTTCTCTTCCTCTCCATCCTACTTGGTTCTGCTTTATTAAGATAACTTTGGCCTCAAGTCTATGTTCCTATTTAAAAGAGTGTTGAACCTGTGGTTCTTACTTTTATTTTTATTGTAAAGCTTGTATTTGTTGGACTTTTCAGTTGCCAGAAAACTTGTATCCTTTTATAGCACAAACTAGCAAAAATGCAGGGTGTTGGTTGTAGAGGCACAGCAATGCTCAACAACTAGGCCACACACAGAGAGGTCTGACAGGAGATTTTATTCTGCAAGCCAGGCTAGGGAGAGAGGAGAGAAGGGAGGGAGAGAGAGAAGAAGAGAGAAAAGAGAGACAGGAGAGAGAGAGAGGAACAAAGAAAGGAAGGTCCTTTTATTAGTTTTGGGCTGGGCTATTGCTTATTTATGAGGAGTGGGCTACGTTTAACCTATCACAGGCCAGGTTGCCTTTTATGGGTTCTGTCCTACAGAAACAGGTTTAACTTCTCTGGACCGCTGGGGGCTTGGGGGGAGGGAAACTAAAGATAAGAGCATGAGGTCATTTTAAGAGCCAAGAAGCACCAGGAAGATGCTGTCTGTGATGGCAGCGTCAGGTCCCTAACATTGGTGATAGAGGAAGGTGCAAAGGAGGATGAGGTTATATACAAGGGTTCAAGTTTTAAAAGTTAGACTCTTCTTGAATTGCTGGCCACAGTGGGGCCTAAGATCCCACCTTTCTTAGGCTGTTGGGGTTTTTTTCCCTAGAGCCATGTCCTATCTTCTGTTCTTAGACTGCCACCTACTGGCAGATAGTGGGACATGACTGAAGATCATTGTCAAAATGTCGGGAAACCTGTGAAGCAAAATTATGCAGATAAATTATCAGGCTGTTATGGAGGTAAGTGCTTAGTACACCTCCATAGCTATACTGTGACATTAGGTGGTTTATAATCTTATAGAAATGCCAGGGAAGCCCAGTTCTGGACTCCTTGTGGCTATAGGGGGAGATACAGTGGTCCAAAGGAAGTTGTGCTGATGTTCATGCAAATCCTCAGACATCTGGAACCCAAGGAATTTGGCCCTACTAAGGGACACCTTGGTAAGAGCTGATCATGCATTAGGCTGACCTAGAGGATACCCTGTGAAATTCCCATTTTGGGAATTGATCCAGAGAAACTTTTATAGGGTTCCTAATCCCAAGGACCCCAATCTCAAGGAGTTTGGTTTTGCCAGAACGTCATGGGGGCTGAACAGCTTGGGAAGCAACCAGGAGTTTCCCTGTAAGGTCTTCATGAATGGGTCAGGAAAAAGCCCATATGATTCCCAAAACCTAATTTTTACTCCTTTCTACAGACCAAACATGGGAAACACTTCATCAATTATTTGTGATTCCTCACTTGGCTGCCCCCTTAAACACTGAAAAATTTGACACCCCAGACCCTTCTGAAAGAGCATTTTATATTCCTGTGTAAGAAAGCATGGCCTATGTACACACTTGAGGAAAAAGAGGAATGGAGACCCTTTGGCTGCTAAAACATAACAACATAATTCAATTAGAACTTTTGCGGGGAGAGGCAAGGAACATGGTCAGAGGTGTCTTCTGCTGAAGCCTTTATGGTCCTCTAACAAAGGTCTGATATTTACCCTGGAACTAAACCCTCCTTCTCCCTCTTGTCAGTTCCTCATCCCCTCAGGCTATCTACTTATCAATCTTCATATTCAGTATCCCTGGGAAATAAATACCACATACTGAGCCCTCCAATACTAGGACTAAGACTGGGCCTTCTATCATCAGTACTCAGATTCAGGGAATTGAACATCTTTGGCTGCCATTGTTGTACCCATTTGAGATGTGGCAGACACAGATGGTACTGTCCAGGTTGAAGTCCCATTTTCAATTATGGATACTTAACTATGCAAAGAGAAATTGGGTAAATTTTCCAAGGACTCTCATAAGTTTGCTGATGGATTCCACATATTAACAATGGCTTTTGATCTGACCTGGTGAGAAGTCCGGTTCTCATCCTGGTTTCTTAATGCAAAACAGTAGAAAAGTAAAAGATTATAAGACTTGCCAGGCTTTCTGCTTGCTAACATGTCCTCTATGATCTGCTGACATGTTATCTGTGACCTACTGACACATCCTCAGGGGACTGCTCATGGCCTGCTGACATGTCCTATATGACCTAAGTAAAATGAAACCTATGTTTCTTTAAGATGGTGGGTGGGCTTGTTCAAAGTGGTGGTGTCCCTTTAGACCAAACATGGGAAATACTTCATTTATTAATATCTCTGATCTATATTAATGGGTATGTACCAGGGCATGACCAACACTATAAATTATGAGAAGCTCAGGACTATTAGTTACTGCTTTGAAGAAAATCCAGCTGCTTTCCAACACTGGTTTGAAGAGGTAGTCCATAAATATACTAATTTAAACTGAGAGTCAACAGAAGGTCAAATTATCTGAGGACAGTATTTTATTAACCAGTTCACTTCTTATATGAGGGGAAATCTCTAGAAATTCCAACATGGTTCACCAGCTGAGTTTAATTAATTAATCAATGTAGCTTGATTGGATTTTAATAATCATGATAAAGTAGAGAACAAACAGGAGTTGAGTCAGAAAAAAAGCAGGTTAAAACCATGCTAGCCTAAATGGATAAGGATCACGATAAACCCCACTGCACCAAGAGGGACTGAGGTAATCAAAAAAGTGATAGAAGCAAGTTAGAGTGCTTCAAATGCAAGTGACCAGAGCACTGGGCAAAGGAGTGACTTCTAAAGGTACCAAATCCTTGAAGGGCCTGTCAGAACATGGATGAGGATCTGTGCCAGTAGAGGAGGGACTTCCTTCATTCCCAGACACAGTTGTGCTCATCTTTTTAGAAACCAAGCTCTTCTCAGCCAAAGCCTCTCAGGCTCTTTTTTTCTGGCAAGACTGACATTTTTAAAAATGAGCTTTTTGCTCCTGACTTTCACAGTAGTTTGACTAAAAGCAGCTAGCATTGCCCATGCTGAATCCTGAACATTGGGATGTCTTGAGATTTTCTCCACCAGTTTAATTAGTCTGATGCCATTATTCTTGGACTCAGGAAATGAACAAAATGTGGACACATTTTCTTCTAGAATGTAACACACATGGCCTCTAGCCCACTATCCAAATTGACTCCTTACCAACTGAAACCCCCGGAGCCAGATTTTTACAATTTCTATCAGCATTCTAGTTTTCTGAGATCTTACCGGTATCTCACAAAAATCTTGGCTTCAGCATTCTAGGGCTTTTTTAGTCAGCATCTCCAGACCTTTCCAAACTCCTCCCAAGAACCAGTTCCAAAGGTTTCTGAATTACATGTTTCAGGGATACTCATAGCTATGACCATATTTTTCTGGTAGCAGCATTTGTCTTAATAACTTTCTCATCACTGGGACACAATACCTGACACCCACAAGTTAAAGGAGAAGTTTATTTGGGCTCATTCCATATTCGTGGGCTCCAAGGCAGGAAGGCATGGTGGGATCCTTTGGCAGAAGTAAGCTACTCATGTCATGACAGCCAAGTAGCATAGAGTGAAAGGAATCACCAGGGAGGAAAAAGCATGCTGAAAGGTCACACTCCCAGACACTGTCTCTTATGACCAGGCCCCACCTCCTAACATCACATTGAGCTATAGAACCCCCATAATTCAGTTTCCGCCTATGAGAACATGAGATTCTTGGGGGAAAATCTATATATAAACCATACCACCAAACACATAACCTAATGATACATCTCAAGGTCCTAGAAAGAAAGGGGTTGTCCAATCTGAAAATAACAGAAGGAAAGAAATTATAAATATCATAGTGGAAGTTAGTAAAATTGAGGCTACATAAAACAATACAAAGGATAAATTAATCAAAGTGTTTATTCTTTGATAGGGATAGACAGAGAGGAAGAAGAATGGAAAGAGAAGTTAAAAAATATCAAGATACGATATATGTGATCATTACCCCAAGGTGAATGTATTTACTATGAATCACAAACATATATTAGTAAAAACTGAGAAAAAAAACAAAAACAAAAACATCCCACAACAGAGGGAGAATAATAAATTGAACCTGTTTTGTATGCAGACAATGTTAAATGAGCACTTTTAATCTACGAAATCTCAGCAGTGGTGAAAATCTAGGTATTATGGGTTAGTGTACTCTAGCCTAAATTCATTTGTCATTGGTCGAAAAGAGAACTGCAAAAAAAAAAAAACAAACAAACAAACATCCCTGGACATTCGGAGGAACAACTAAATCATGTTATTCTCATACAAAATATAGTCTTACAGAATACTAATCTCAGAGAAGTTTAGTCTGGGATCACAAGAAAATGAGAGAAAGTGAGTTCAGTTCACAATTTTGTTTAAGCACAGACAAAATTAAGTTCACTATATTGCCCACAATACCAAATACTTCCTCTGCTTGCCAAAATGAATGTTTGCTACTTCTTCTCCAATTACATTTACTTTCACTTTAGTTTCCCATCCCCATAAATAAGATTTATTGATATGATAGAATTGCCTTTGATTTTTGACAGTACATAATCTAGAGCAAACTTTCTCTTTTTATACCCTCTTCTAAATCACCCAACCAAAACCTGAATCTTATACATTAGTTCTCCTCTACTCAAGGGGAATACAGTTTTTGATTCCCATTGAATACCTGAAATCATAGATAGTTCTGATCTTATATGTACTTTAGTTTTACTATATATTCAGAAGTATGAGAAAGCTTATGTTATAAATTAGGCATAGTAAGAAGTTATCAATAGTAACTAATAATAAAATATAACAAAATATGAATTATTAATTTCTGTGATTATCCATTTTGTATTTTCACATTGAACATAATTGAAACTATGGAAAGGAAAGCTTTGCACTAGGGGTCATTACTCCAATATGTTCTTACACATCTTAGTTAGACATCCTATGGTTATCCATGATGTTTGGTCTCCTTTTCTACAACAAGTAATGAACTGAATTTGTTTAATTACAGGCATATTCCTTATAGTGCTTGGCTGAATGGCACTGACAAGATTTTTGGGGGGAGAGGTGATGAATATGTTCTAAAATCTGATTATGATGACGATTACACAACTGTGAAAATATACAAAAATAATAGAATTCTAAACTTTAAACTTGTGAATATATATAGACATATATATGTTACTATATTATATGTTACTATATTATGTTACTATATTACATATATATCATATATATGTTACTATATAAATATTATATATGTTACATTATAAATATTACCGTATTATGTCATATATTATGTTACTATATTATAACATATATATGTTACTATATTTTGTTACTATATTATGTCTATTATATTATAGACATATGTTGCTATATTATAACATATATGTTACTATATTATTACTATATTATATGTTACTATATTATGAATTATATTATTATATTACTATATTATAACTATATATATGTTAGTATATTATGTATTTTACTATATTAACAGCTTCATTAAGATATACACATATATATTCTTATTAATGCACTGAACAATAAAATCTTGGTGGTTATTAACACAATTCTAGAATAGTGATGAGTTTAAAAAATGCTTCATCATTTTCACTTTTTTTTTTTTT
>NW_022900951.1:49618416-49641170 GCF_012274545.1 Fukomys damarensis | reverse complement strand
ACTTGTAAGGCAGGCCACTGAACTGCTGAGCTAAATCCCCGGCCCCAACATTTTCACATTTAATGTAATACATTTTAACTTTAATGTGATACATTTCAACTTTATTATGTCACAAAATATTTATGATGATAGTACTACGATTGGTTACCAACATTCATACTTGAAGAAAATAGAATATTTCAAAGGCTGAGGATTTAGATCAGTGGTGCTACTGCCTGCCTCTCAAGCACAAGGTCCTGAGTTTGATCCCTGGTATGAAAAAAGAAATTTCAGAGGTTAGTGAATATGAAGATATAAATTTTTCTCATTCATGTTAATCCCTGAACTTTAAAACTAATCCACAAGTTAAACACCTCTCTTCTAGAGGAAAATGTAGATAACAATGGAGCCCAAACTTTTCATGTAACAGGAGGAGGAACTTGAGTTCCAAGTAGGGCCAAGTTTGGTTACTTGTATCTTTTGACTAACTAATTGATGGTTCTCTTCTTTCACCAGGCAATTTTAATTAATTAGTAAATAGTTTACTGAATGTAAAATCTGAACCAAGATGCTGCACTTTAAGTTTCAGGTCTTGTTGCTACCACATTTGTCTTTTTTTTTTCAGTTTCTCCTGGCTTTGTCATAGGACAGTGTAGATAATCTCATGTCCATTCATTCCTGGTGATATCCATGTAAGGTATCACACAGATGAAGTCAGCATATACCCTGGAATCTTGCTCAAGAATCAGAATGTCTTGCCTGCAGTCTGGCATGGAATCCAGTAGGCCCACATAAAGGTTATGGCTCCCTACCTATCTTACCAATAAACAGGGTAGAATTCTCTCTTTGTATTCCCCCTAGGCCTACATGCTCCTGAATGTGTGACCTTGGGCGTTGTCCATCTCTTCTCTTGTCCTTGGTTTCTTCATTCATCAATCAGGTGAATATGATGCAACTTCCCTTCCTCCTTAGCTCCTAGGTTTACTAAAAGAAAAGAGAATTTGTGGAGAAACATTGACAAATTATGATGTGCTAACAAAGTACTAAGAGCTATAATGTGGATATCAAACAACTCTATTTGACTTTAGTTTTCCTAATAACCCATTTCCCATTTGCCTAAAAAATACTCACTGTTGGGACTTGGAGCTGCAGCATTTACTCAGATATAATTCATAGATTACACTTCAAACATTACCCTCAAACCTTGTCACAAAATGTCTCACTTTTATTATTACTACTACTACTACATTGCTTATAGTATATAGATAGTTTAGAAACTTAATTTTCTCACTGTTGAGACAAAATGCTCAACATGTACAAGTTAAAGGAGTAAAGGTTTATTTTTGGCTTACAGTTTGAGATATTTCAATCCTTAGCTGTCTTCAAGGCAGTGTGGCATGGAAGAGGGGCATCACAGAGGAGAAATAGTCCATGATGGAGCAGGTAGGAGGCAGCAGTGTGTAGCAACAGCAAGCCTGCCTTCTTTCTTTCCCTTTATATTCTATCTAGGCTATAAGCCTATTGATTGGTGCCCCCAAAACCCACGGTGGGCTTCCTTTATCCACATCTAGAACTATGCTAAAACAATTTATTAATTACACATGCATAATGTCAGCATCACAGACCCAAGATCCAGCCATATCTGAAAAGTACCATCTATGAGCATGTGAAGCTCTGGGGTATATTTAGATTCCACCATACCCCCTAAAAGACTTATATGCATCCATTTATGCAAAAGGCATTTTTTTCAGCTGTAAGAGTTGCCAAAGTCCTAACAGTTTCAGTATTACTGAGAAGTTCAAGTCCAAAGTCTCCTCTGAGATTTAAGACAAGCTCTTTACTGTGAACCCCTGTAGAAATGTAAAGAAAGATAAACACTTCCAACATACAAAGGCACAAGATAAATGTTTCTATTCAGAAACGTTCAAATAGAGGGATAGAAAAGAACGGGGCCTAAGCTAGACCAAAATACAATAGGGTAAACATTAAATTCTGTAGTTCCATGTCCAACATCTTCATTACTTTGTGGCAAGACATGAATTTCAAATGGATTGGTTGCCTGTTTCAACATCACTTCCCATGCTTTTGTCTTCCATTGCCTCTCTCTTGGGCCAGCTCTGCTCCCTACTTGCAGTTTACTTCAGATGATTCATTGTTAATGGCTTCTTGAAACTTCTGTGGTATCCACTGCATCTTCAGCTTCACACAGCCTTATACAATGGCCTCTATGGAACAAACTGCCTGGCTTCCCAGGCCTTTTTCTGAATCTGAATGGAAGCTTTCCTGGCCCTACAACTCTTGTATTCTGCATGCACCTAAAACCAGCATCATGTGGATGATGTTAAGGCCTTCTCCTAGCTCAAGCTGTGAGCAGTAGCCAGTCTTTATCCTCTGTTGGTTCTAGTGGTTGAGTGGCTGGATTGTTGAAAATTATAAACTGAGTCCCAAGGAACATATTCTATAGACCAGTGGTGGTGAACCTATGGCATGTGTGCCACAGCTGGCACAAAGAGCCCTCTCTTTTGCCATGCAAGAGAAATCACTATAGCATTGCCCCAGGAACTGATAATCTGATATTCATGTTTAATTGCCATTTTGGCACTTGGAAATAAATAATTGGGTATGGGGTTGCAATATGGGCATTCAGTCTCTACAAGTTTCAGCATCAATGTTCTAAGTTGTCACCATTCTGGAACATGGTGCTCTGGTGTTGTCTTTTCAGAGCAAATTATTTTACTTTTGCAATTTTGAGACTATTACTAGTGAAGTCTTG
This sequence comes from Fukomys damarensis, assembly GCF_012274545.1. Taxonomy (NCBI): domain Eukaryota; kingdom Metazoa; phylum Chordata; class Mammalia; order Rodentia; family Bathyergidae; genus Fukomys; species Fukomys damarensis. Next base: position 49,638,418 of record NW_022900951.1, on the reverse strand, counting down.
CTGGTTCTTGTGATGTTCACAGGCTGTCTTTTCTACTGTCCTGAAATACTTGGCTTGTTATTGCTAATCTTTTTAGCAAGCAAGTTCTCCTTTGTTGCAGTTTTGCAAATTGAAATTTTCCTGGGGCTTCTTTTCTAGCCAATGTCAAAACTCTTTAAATCAATCTGCTGGGTTTTTTGCTCTTGATTCTCAAGGTATAAAAGCCCCAAATAATAGTTATGCCACTGCCTCAACATTAGACTGCCTTAAAATTTCTTTTGCTATTTTAATTATTCCACTGTACTTAATCTTAGTCTCTGGACATGAGTAAACTGCAAACAAATTTTCTGCCAAAGGATGACACACATAGTCTGGAGTCCAACAGCCAGTGCAGTACTTGTTCATAACTAAAGTCTCCTGACCCTGGTCTTTACTGTAAGCATTTCTATCAGCATTCTGGTCTTCTGAGCTCTAACAAGTCTCTTCTATCAAGTTCAGACCAATTTTCCTCCTATTGATGGAATTAGTACTTATCTGAACTGTTGTGCAATTGTTACTCTTAAAGACTTGCATGCACAAGTGCCGACTCTGAACTTGGCATTAATTGGTTCAAATTTGTGACTCAGTGATAACTGGGACATTGCACGTCACATAACTGAGTTTATCATCTTTAAAGTTATGATGATAGCAATACCTGCCTTAAATTTGGGATGATAGCAACAGCAACTACTGAAAAGTTTGCTATAATGAATAAAGATATCAATATGTATAAATATTTCAGAATAAAATTTTAAAATTCAGAATGATATCTATCACAGACTACTCAGCAAATATTTATTATTTGTTTTATAAAAAATGGATAGGATCTTTTCACTAATGTTACTTTCCTTGATTACTACAGTTACTGTCTCAAGTTACTTTCTCTTGTTGTTTAGACAATATACCTGACACCCAAAGTTAAAGGAGGAAAAGTTTATTTCAGCTCACTGTAAAGGTTACCATCCATAGTCATCTGGCTCCAAGGTAGGGTTGTTATGGAAGGAATTGGCAAGTGACACACAGAGAGGGAATAGAATGGAAGTAAAACTAAAAAGTTTACTATTCCATCAATGGGGATCGATCATGTAAGACTTAAGTCTCACTTTTACTCCTGGAGTGTGAACAGCCAAGAGGCCTTCATGATGCTGGGCTCAGAAGCTCAGTGAGGCTCCAGGAGCTTGTCTGATAGCGAGAGACACCCAGGAAGGAAACCAGGAAGGAACACACCAGGCAAGTTGGCTAATAGACCTTTATTAGTCTGGCCAGACGGCACTTCCTAAGCCAAGTAGCTCAGAAAGGGCGCCCAGCTCAGAAACAGAGGCCATTTTATATAGGGCTGAGGGGGGGTTTACACTTAAAACTTACAGAGAGAGGAAAAAGGCAAAGAATCAGTTAATCTGAGCTAGTGGTCATCAGGCATATACTTGACCGTCACGTACTAATGATCAGCAGATTGATTATCCATTTTTCCATTTTCAACTTAGATTACAAAGTTCAGAACATTCAACTACAGGCAAGCAAGGAGTGGCGTGATTGATGTTGGGTCTCTGTGTTCACTACAGTTTCCATCTAGCCTCCCAGCTACTTCAAAGCAGCCACCCAACAATTCACAATTAATCACTAGTTATTCCATAAGGGATCGGGGGAGCGACAGTCTCCAGGTCATTCACTGGTCAACATGGAGTCGCTCTGGTTCAGCCAGGCTTCCACATTCACACGTAATGGAGGTGCCCTGCTCTACTCCACCATTGGGTTATAACTCCTTCTTTTATAGGGTTTTATAGCCTTGATCTTATTCAGCTGGCTACATTGCATTTTCATGGTTCCCATTGCTAACAGCCAAAACATGGTGGGGAGTCAGTTGAAATTCAATGCCATTCTTTGTTAGAGGAACTTGCCTTTAAAATTTATCTATTCTAGCCAAGGGGAAGGGAGGTGTTTGGTCAACAAAGCTAACAATGGTTCTTTTATTTACAAAACTTTTTAGAGACTAGATGCCTCTGGTGCCAGTTAAAACGGAGTAAAGGGCAAAGTTATCTTACTTTGTGACCTTTCCTAGGTTTTCACTATTAAAGTTTTCCCTATCAGGGTGGCAAGGCAGAGGGGCATCACAGAGGAGAAATAGCTCATGGCATGGCAGCACAGGCAGAATGGAGCAGGCAGAGACAGAAAACCTGGCTTTCCATTCTCCCTATTATTTATACTCTGTAAAGGCTATAAGCCTATTGATTGGTGCCACCCACATCCAGGGTGTAGCTTCCATTCTCCACACTAAGAATGATGCTAATTCCAATTATTGGACTCATTTAGTACCACACACCTTTAATCCCTGTATCACATGTGCTAGATACAGTCAGCTCCAAAAGGCGCCAGCTAGGAGCACATGAGGCTTTGTGTGTAGGGGGAACATCTAGATATAATCCATGACAGCCACTGTGTGAAGAAGGTGGAGGAGAAGCAGGAAGAGGAGAATTAGGAGGAGGAGAGGAAGAGGAGGAGGAAGGGGTTGAAGGAGGAGGAGGACTCATCACCAGTGTTCTCTATATTGGGACTCTGTCAGCCTCAAACTGTAAGTCACATTTCACCACAACAGAAGGGAAGATGGGAAGCAACAATAAGAGTGAGTGCCTCCAACTTAGTTCTGAAGAAAAGCAAATAGTCTGAGGCCCAAGTGAAAGATAAAGTCTGACACAGGACAATAAATCAAAAGACATCCCAACTGTACTAAAATTCAGTGTTTAAACTGTGGGAAAATGAAAACCATCCCATGCCTGGAACACAGTACCCCATCCCCATTCCAGACTGGGGCCCACACCATCTTGGGAAAAGACCACTCAGAGGGATCATGCAAATTAGTTCCTCAGGACAGTCTAGATTATTAAACAAATCCACAGGTAAGTTGTCCTTCATTCTGGGCATGGTAATGTTAGAGAACTCCAACACAGCAACTCAAATGAAAAACAAATGGGTTAAAATTTCATAGCTATGCACTAGTGCTCCCATCCCCAGAGCCTACAGGCACAAAGACATTGGGAGAGAGAACTCTCCCAACATAACTTTAAAAAATAGTACAAACAATAATAAGCTTCTTATTTCTCCCATATCCAATGGGCATGCAGTACTTGGTACTTTCAGTGCCCTACCCATGACTGTCTGTATCTTCCCATGGAGGGAAAGGACACCCATAGAGAAGGGCTGAAAGAAACTTCAATTATTTGACAATAACAGAAAACAACTCAGTGACAACACTACCACCAGGAGCCAGGAGAGAAAAATAGTTCCCTCTTGTGGTTTCTGTAGACAGAGAAGAAACAGATAACAGCAAACCGGGCATGGTGGCACACGCCTGTAATCCCAGTACTCAGGAGGCTGAGGCAGGAGGATGGCTGTGAGTTTGAGACCAGCCTGGGCTACATGGTGAGTTCCAACTACATAGTGAGACCCAGTCTCAAAACAAAAAAAAAAAAGAAAAAAGAAACAGATAACAGCAATCAGAAACTAGGATAGTGGCCTTTAGATCACATTACAGACAAGAAAAACTTACAAAAGGGAACACAGAGAAGTCCTCTTTACACATCCTCCAAATTGATCCAGAGAATCAAATCCACAGAGGTCTGCAAGGGGGCATGCCCAGGGCTCAAAACCAGGACACAAGTTAGGAGGGAGCAGTATTCTCCAAGGCTTTGGACAGGCATTTATTTCCACAGGAGGAAATTGCATTACTAATTGAAACCAGATAGTGTAAGAGTCTAACTGAACTAGAGTGACTCCATGTTGACCAGCAAACGACCTAGAGACTGTCGCCCACCCATCCCTTATAGGATAACAAATGATTAATTTTGAATTGTTAGGTAACTGCTTAGAAGTAGCTGGGAAATTAAATGAAAACTGTAGTGAACATAGAGACCCAACGTCAATCATGCCACTCCTTACTTGCCTGTAGTTGAATGTTCTGAACATCATAATCTAAGTTGTAAATGGAACAATGGATAATCGATCTGCTGATCATTAGTATGTAATGGTCGAGTATATGATTGATGACCACCAGTTCAGATCAACTGATTCTTTGCCTTTGTCCCCTTCCTGTAAGTTTTGAGTATAAACCCCCCTCCATAGCCCTATATAAAATAGCCTCTGTTTCTGGGCTAGCTGCCTCTCTGAGCTGCTTGGCCTTGGGAGTGCCATCTGGCCAGACTAATAAACGTCTATTTGCCAACTTGCCTGGTGTGTTCCTTCCTGGGTGACTGTCGCTGTCCGACAAGCTCCTGGAGCCTCGCTGAGCTTTTGTGCCCAGCATCGTGGAGGCCTCTTGGCTGTTCACGCTCCAGGAGTAAAAGTGAGACTTTAAGTCTTACAATAGTGACACTAGTAAAGAGGTAGCTGTGTGAAATAACTGAGTTATTGCTTCACCAATAGTGTGAAAATTTTTATTCTTATTTATATAGTTAGTTTGGCTGTTATAGTTTGTTGTAACCTCAATTTTCAGATTTGAGCTATGCTGGCTGGTTCTCATCATTGACTCTGTTTCATTTTTCTCTATTCTTTTTTCATTTTTCTTACTCTGTTTTGGTTTTTCTTTATTGATATTGGATGAATAAAACACTTTATTTTTGAGACAGGGTCTCACTATATAGTTGAGACTGAACTGGAACTCACTATGTGGCCCAGGCTGGTCTCGAACTCACAGCGATCTTCCCGCCTCAGCCTCAGTCTCCCAAGTGCTGGGATTACAGGTGTTCGACACCACGCCCAGCTTAAAACACTTTAAATTTCAAGAGTTTCCTTTTTGAACTACTCCCTCTCTTTCCTCCTATTCTTCAACTCTCTGCTCCCTTACTGTTCTTAGAGGAACCAAACAAAACTAACAACAAACATATAAACAGGTACTATCAAACTCACATCTCCCCAATCTCTAAATACGCTATGACCCATATGTATGTTTCCTCTTGAGTACAGAAATACTTTCCCAAACCCTGTCTACACAAGCCTTTTACTCCAGCTATAAATTAACTCCAACAGACTCTGACTTAATATTTTCTTTTTATCTGTTGACATACCTGCTCTCTTCCTGTCTTCCTGTTTACATATCCCCTTACATTTACATACTGCCCTGTCTGTCACTACATCTTCTTACTTCACACATTCTAGTGCAATGTACTATGTAAGGGGTATTGAAAAAAATGTGAAATTGTCAAGACAAGTTTTAATCTATATGATTGATGTATGCTTAATTCTTATAACATTGTTATAACCAATAGAAATTTTCTCCTTAAAATATAATGATAGGGTCCAACCTAATTAAATGAAAAAGCTTGAGGAGCTGAACAATATATTCAAACAAATAAATCCATGAACAGAGCTGGAAAACAGGTTCTAACGAAGGAGATATTCACATTACTGACAATATCCCCTCACTCTAGCCACAAAATTCAGCATAAATAGAGAAATGTCTGTCTACTTATTATGAGAAAAGGAGCATGAGAAAACAAGGCAGGAAAATGAGAAAAAAACACTAGACCATGAGAAAATGGCTAGAAAAGGAACCTAGGACCTCCCAAACCTCCTAAAGCAGATTCAAGTGGCACTGATGTGGAGAAAAATAAACAACAGTTAGTGGAGTTAAATAAATTTGGTGAGTTCGGAAAGGACATAATGCCCCAAAGAATGGAGCTAATATACATAAAGGGAAATGTGGATATGGGATAAACAAATAAAAAATTGGAAGATATAACTAAAATGAATTAAAACATGCATGAAAAATTTACCAAAGATATATACTCTATGAAAAGGTCTCAGAAAGCTATACCATAGATAAATAACATATAGAATTTATAGATTGCAGAAATTATCAAAATGGATAAATCACAAGGAATTACTAAAAGACTTAAATATGCTAAAAGAGAAAAAAAGTCATATAATAGCTGCTAAGAATAATAACCTCAGGCTAATTAGAGTTCGAGAGAAATTAGAAGGCAATACACATAAAATAAAAAAAATCTTCTAAAAGAAATAATAATAGAAACCTTTCCTAATATGAGGAAAGATTTTAACATAAAAGCAAGCAAGGCCTTTAGAAAAACACCTATGATGAAATAGGCTTTTTAGAACACATTTTACTCAAAATTCCAATTGTCCAACAAAAAAGAGAACATTAAAAGCTGTCAGAGAAAAGAATCATGTACAAAGGTGAACATATCAGGATAACAGCAGACTTCGGAATATAAACTTTATTTTATCTTATTGTTTTTTAAGTTTTTTGGTACATTTTAGGTATACAGTATGATCACGGTCATCATTTGGATTTTGTGCTTGTATTTGATATATCTTGGTTCTTGTTTTTGCCTCAGTTCCCCTTCCTCCCCTTCCACACCTCTATCCTTTCCTATTTATGAAAACTTTGTTTCTGTTTTTTTCCTCTTCTCTTATTTTTTCTTTCCCTTCCCCCACCCCTAGTTCCCCTCTCCATTTGAACTTCTTCTTCCTATTTCACATTGTCTGTTATTCATTTGGACCTTCATTTACAATCACATCAGAGAAACAGTTCTGTATTTACACATGTGTGTCTTATTTATTTCGGTTAAGAGCATGGCCTCAAGGTGCATCCATTTAGCTATCAATGTCTAGTATATTATTCTTTGTGGCTGAGTAGTAGTCTATTTTGTAAAAAAAAATCTTATTTATTACTTTATCCCTGAACATAAACTTTAAATACCAAAAGAGCTTAGAGTGAAGTGTTTCAAGCTCTAAAAGCAAATAACCTCCAATCTAGACTAATGTATACAATAGGTCTTTCAAAATTAATGGAATAACTTCCAAAACTGCTATACAGATTCAATGCAATCCTGATTGAAATTCCAGCAGTATATTTCACAGAACTAGAGAAAACAATACAAAAATTCATCTGGAACTAGAAGAGACTTAGAATAGAAAAAGCCATTCTAGGCAACAGAAAAATGACAGGGGTATCACAATCCCCAAATTGAAACTATACTACAAAGCCACTGAGATAAAAACAGCATGGTACTGGCAAAGAAACAGACCCAAGGATCGGTGGAATAGATTAGAAGATACAGAAACAACTCCAGATATACTCAGCTACCTCATCTTTGATGAAGGAGCCAACCATCCTCACTGGAGGAAAGATAGCCTCTTTAATAAATAGTGTTGGAAAAACTGGGTTTCAACCTGCCAAAGATTAAAACTTAACAAAAAAGATTAATGGAGTAATATGGACATTTCATGATAAAGAAAGCCTTAAAAGATATGTGAACACCAAACCAGCCCTCCAAATTTACTCGAGTATCATAGACAGATAAAACAGAGCCAAAATATCCAGACAGAATAAATAAAAAGCAAGACAAGTGGTCAAACAAAAAAGAAAAAATAAAGAATCATCAACAGCAAAAGAATTCAATGAGGAAATGAATCAATATCTTTCAGTAATAACTGTCACTTTAAATCACCTCAATTCCCAGATTAAAAGACACAGATCAGCATAATGGTAAAAAATCAAAACCCAACAGTTTGTTGCATTTAAAAATCTCATTTAATCCTAAAGGAAATGCATAGGGTAAAAATCAAAGGATAGAAAAAAAAACATTTCATACCCCAAGACTTCAAATGCAAGCAAAAGTAGCAATCTTATTCTTTATTTTTTTCTATATTTGGTTTTCCATATTTCCATTTATTGGTTGTGTTGAAGATCAGTACATACATTTCATTTTTTATACAGTAGCATGAATACTGAAAATCTAAAAAAACATGTATTGTCTCTTTTTCAGTTATTCCAGTGACTTTCCAGATTCAAATTTGGAGGCAAATTTTTCATAAGAGGATTAAGTACCAGTATCCTCAAATGCTGATAAAGTGTTAACTTAAGTTCCATGGATTCACAATTTCATATCATATGTACTATGTACTCACATTTTCCATCTTTCACAAAATTAGGGAAATGGAATATCATGACCAAAGATGTTACAGAGCATACACGATTCTGACATGGCCATGATCAGGAAGAAGTTTTCTTTAGGAAACAATTTTACTAAAACAACATGGGAATAGAAGTCATTTAAATTATCCAAGACATATTAAATACATCAATGTGACTCCAAATTGCCATTTAGTATGCTTTATATTTCAGGATATAAAACTTACCCCCACCTATGGAATGTTAAACTGACACCCAAAATAGTCAAAGCCTGCCATAAACCCATAATTTAATTGTGGGCAATTTTCTATTTGTACCAAAAAAAATAAACAACTAGCCAATAATTTCACCTCTAAAAAAGTTATTCGAATTATTAAAAATGTGCATTTACAAAATAGTTGATAAAAATATTCCCCTGGATTGTACAAGAACGGACACAGTTATCACTGATAAGACACAGTGTATGGTTAACCAGACTTGGCTTCTTTCTCTTCTGTTTCATCAGAGGCTGCACTCTCCTTGTTTTTAGTTTCTCCATTATCCACGGGTAAATCTTCCTTAGTTTCTTAGTTAGCCATTTTGCCCTGTTTTCCGTTTGGTCTCCTTTTCCCTTTTGCTTGCACTTTTTTTTTCAGAAGATTTATCCTTTCCTGCTGTCTTATTGGCTTCATTTCCACTTTTTCAGGAGCAGGTTTATCCCACAACCTCTAAGATCTCCTCGTGGGCTCCTTTCCTGCCCTTTCAATGGAGCTGTCTTCCTCTTGGGCATCTTGGTGGGGCTTGGGGGGTGGGGTGGGGCTCTGCTGCTGCTACTTCTCCCAGCAGAGCTGCTGGGACAAGAGGGCAGTGGGAGAACAGGTTTGGAAGCCAATCCCTTTCTACCCCTGCCAACTGCCCCCATTGGCTGCACCCAAATAGGTGAAGCAGATTTTCATTTGACCCCATTGCCCTGCCCCCAAAGCAGGCACCGCCACCCAGGTCTGCAACTCTTAAAAGGCCCTAGATTCAGGCAGAGGAAGTGGGCCCCACCAGCAGTCTTATTCTTAGACAAAGTAAATTTTAAACTGAAACTGATCCAAAGAGGCAAAGAAGTTCACTACATATTAGTCCAAGGAATAAACCAACAGGATGAGGTAACAATTGCAATATATATGCACCAAGTATGAGGGCAGCAACTACATAAAACAAATACTGCTAGCATTAAAAGATTAAATAAACACAGTACAATCATGTGAACTCAATACCCTAGGCTCACAAAGGGACAGATCAATTAAACAAAAAATTAACAGATATCAGAACTGAAGCACATCCTCAACTAAATAGACTTAATAGATATCTATAGTGTATTCTACCCTATTACAACAAAATACACATTCTTCTCAGCAGCACATGGAACTTTCTCCAAAATAGACCATGTACTAGTCCATAGATCCTACTTGGATGAGCACAAAAGAATTGAAATCACTCCATGTATACTATCAGATCATTGTGCATTGAATCAAGAAATTAATCACGAGAGAAAAAACAGAAAATTTATAGACACCTGGGAACTTAATGGCACACTCCTGAATAATCATTGGCTCACAGAAAAAAAAAATCAAGGAAGGAATTAAACAACTGCTGGAATCATATGACAAGAAGTAAGTTTATTGCAGTCAATAACCACATTAGAAAAACATAGCATGGGGCCGGGGATTTAGCTCAGTAGTTCTGCCACCTGCCTCGCAAGCACTAGGTCCCAAGTTCAATCGCTGGTACCCCCCCAAAAAAAACCCATAGCATGCTCAAATAAATAATCTAATGATGAACCTCAAGATAGCGGCACAGTTTGTAATAGCTAAATCTTGGAAACAACCTATTTGCCCATCCGTTGGAAACTGGATAAAGAAGTTGTGGTTTTTCTATAAAATGGAATATTACTCAGCCATAAAGAGCGAGAGAATAGATTCATTCATAGGAAAATGGATACATATTGAAGATATACTCCTAAGTGAAATAAATAAGTCCCACATGTGTAAATACCAAATAGTTTCCCTGGTGTGAATATTCTGCAACAATGCATAAGATTCTAATAAGATTACTGACATTTAGAAATGGGAGGAAAGGAGCTAAAGGTGTAGGAAAGGTGTGATACGTAGGGGAAGAACAAAAAGGGAAAAGAAAAAAATGTGAGAGAATGAAAAGATGAAAATAAAGTGTTTGTAGATGGGGAGGGGAGGAGGGGGTGAAGGGAGGGCAGAGGTAAGGGGAAAAAAATGAGAATCAAGACTTGCCATGTAAAGGTACATGATCCCAACAATGAATGTAACTGTACTGTATCCCTAAATGTACCAATAAACTCAATAAAAAAAAAAAAAGAGTGGAAATAGCAAGATCAGGGCAGAAGTTAATGAAGTTGAGACAAAAAACAATCAATAAATTGAAGAGCTAGTTATTTCAAAGAATAAATAACACAGGCAAATCCTCTGCCAAACCTATCATATGAAGGAGAGAAAATATTCAGTGCATGTAGGAATGAAAAATATGAAATCACAGCAGACTCCACTGAAATACACAAGACCTTTACTAATGAATAATTACCTTAGTAATGAATAATTGTACTCCAACAAATTGGAAAATCGTAAAGAAATGGAAAGATTCCTAGAACACAAAAGTAATAAAAAAGTCTACCAAATAAGAAAATCTCAGGAGTTGATGGATTCATTGTTGAATTCTGTAAGATCTTTAATGAAATTGTAGCACCAATTCTCTTCAAACTCTTTAATAAAATTGGAAGGAAAGGAGTGCTCTCAAACTCATTTCTTGAAACCAGTAGTACTCTGGTTCCAAAACTAGACAATGACCCAACTAAAAAAGAAAACTACTGGCCAATTTCCTTAATAAATATATATGCAAAAATTCTCAAGATGACATTGGCAAATAGATGCAAAAAATCATCAAAAGGATCACACATCATGACAAAGTAGGTTTCATTCCAGGGTTGCAAATTTGGTTCAACATATGCAAAGTAATAAATGCAATATGCCATATAAACAGAGGAAAAAACAAAAATCATATGATCATGTAAATAGATGCAGGAAAAAGCTTTTGACAAAATACAACACATATTCATGATTGAAACCCTGAAGAAAATAGGTACCTCTATGTGATAAAAGACATTTATGATGGCTAATATATTAAATGGCAAAAATGAAAGCACTCCCTCTCAAATCAGGAAGAAGACAATGACTTCCACTATCACTACTCTTGTTTAAAATAGCACTATACTTGAAAAACTAGCCAGAGCAATCAGGCAAGAGAACAAGATAAAAGGGATAATACAGGAAAGGAAGAAATCAATTTATAATTATTTGCAGATCCTTTATAAAGACTTCAAAATTCTATGAAAAGCTTTATAGAACTAATTCACAAATTCAGCATTGTAGCAGGATGCAAAATGAACACACAAAAATCAATAGTGTTTTTGTACACCAATGATAAAAATCACTAAATAAGAAATTAGCAAAACAATACCATTCTCAATTGCTTGAAGAAAAATTAAATTCTTAGGAATTAACATGAAAGTGAAAGACTTCTATAATGAAAGTTATAAAACTCTGAAAAAAGAGATTATCAGAAAATGGCAAAATATCCTCTGTTTCTCAGTAGGCAAAACCAATATTGTCAAAATGGTCATATTTCTAAAACTGATATAGATTGAATGTAATCCTAATCAAAATAACACTGACATTCCTCACAGAACCAGAGAAATCAATCACAAAATTTGTATGGAACCAGAAGACACCCAGAATAGTAAAAGCAATCCTGGTCAACAAGAGTAAAGCAGGGACAGCATAATCTCAGACTTCAAATTATACTGCAGAGTTACTGTGATAAAAACAGTATGGTATTGATAAAAAAAAGATAAGTGGATCAATGAAACAGAATAGAGGATACAGGAAACAACCCATAACCATTCAGCAATCTAATCTTTGACAAATTAAATTTAAGAAAACTTACCAAAAGCAATTTCTAGAAACTATAAATCAAGCACTCAGCTGTGTGCCAGGCCTGAGCTAGGTGCTATAGTAAGTATTAGGGTAGAAAGAAGAATATGACACTACTTTGGCTTTCAAGGAAGCCTATAATTTGTTGAGATGCTCAGTATCAATTGAGTTGCTATTAACATACTGTCTATGGTGGAAAAATATAAGTTGTGAAGTCCAGAATTGATGGCCTTTGTACACATACAGGGACTCAAATATTTGACTGTATTTATTTCAATGAATATTTATTGTATGATTCAGGAATAATGCTAGACACTAGGAATATTACAGTGAATAAGAAAGCTGTGAGGCCTGAACTCAGGACGGTCACAGTCTAGCAATAGTGGCAGGCATTACACAAGCTATACAAGGCACATTGAATAAGATAGTTGATTGTGCAGGTTGTGATGTGAGAATGAAACAATAATTTCTCTTTGGATGGAGCTTGAAGAATGGACATGATTTCAATGAGCAACGAAATTTTAGGTGGAGTAATAGGAAAAGTAAATATAGAGACAGGAATGATCAGATTTGCATGGAGGATAGAAAGAAGGTATTTAATCAGAACTTCCAGACCCGTAAGTAAAAAGAATAGATAGAACAGCTAGGGTTCCACAAGGAAGAGAAATGTAGTCAAATGAGAAACTAGAAACATTTATAGCTAAATGGATGCACATTGATTCTATACTCTTAAGTGAAATAAATAGGACACACTTGAATAGATACCAAATAGTTTCTCTGGTGTGAAAAATTAAAAGTGTAAATAAGGTACGAATGGTATAATTGAGAGTGTGAAATAGGAAGAAAATGGCTAAAGGAAAAGTGGGAAGGAGAGGGGAAAGGAAATAAGGGAAAAGAAAAATGTGAAAAAAAGGAAAAAATGGAAACAAAATCTTTGTAAATAGGGAAAGGTGGGTGAAGGGAGGGCAGGAGTATGGGGAAAAACAAGAACGAAGACATATCATGTAAAGGTACAAGATCCCAGTGATTAAGGTAACTGTATTGTTTGCTTTAAATGTACCAATAAACTTAATGGGGGAAAAAAGGAAAATGTAGTTAAGTTTATTGGCACAAGTCATGGAAACCTTGTCAGATTCTAGACTATGAATAATATAATGACATTAATACTTCAAAATACAAGATTGGGTAGACCAAAAATGAAAGTAGAGAAATGCTGGTAACCAGTAGGCAACCTGGAAATCACTTGTCACCATAGTATTTGCCTTAGTTGTTTAAGCTCAGATTGTATTCCCACCTATTGGAAGAGACAGAAAGATGTATCTCTGAAAGCATCTTCTTGGAACATGCTGAACTTGGTGTCTGAAGAGGAAGTTAATTGTTTCTTTGAATATGTGGAGTGATTTTGGTAAATGAAACATGGTTATCCTAAGAGGATATGTGTGAACATATGTTTGAAAAAGTTGGTTTGTGGCATATCAGAGAGAGAAAGGAAACTAACATCATTGTTAGACTCTATGTTAGATTTATTATATGGATTTGCATTTGCCTTATTTATATATCAAAGGGTATATATGATGTAGTTATCTACATTGATGCAGGAAAATATTTGATAAGATTCAGATCCTATTTATGATAACAAAAACAAAAACAACTTCTTTGCAAATTAGAAATAAGAGAGAACCTTATTAACCTTTGAATATGCAACTTTATTATACACAAAAAGCCAGAAAAATATTCTTAATAAACTATAAATATAATTTTATTTAAGATTTAAATCAAGATCATTATTTCTCTACTAACTCTGTTTCACATAGTATGAAGTTTCTACCAAACTCAATATAGAATTTTTAAAAGTGCCATGGAAATAAGAAATAAAGACAAAGTTTTCATAATTGGCAGATATAAAATAACAGAACAAAGACAAAATATTAAAACTAATAAGGGAGTTAAGCATGCAAAATAAAACTTTGCTTATAAAAATGAAGTATCTGAGATACCACTTATAGGGCTGTAAATATAGCTCAGTGATAGAGTGCTTTCCTAGCATGCATGAGGTGTTAGTTTCAATTAATAGCATGAAAGGAAAGAAGGAAAGAAGGAAAGAAAGAAAGGAAGAAAGGAAGGAAGAAAGGAAGGAAGGAAGGAATGGCAGACCCCAGACAGAAGCTCACACAGACAACATCCATGCAAGAACACAGGCCCCAGTCAGAGACCTGCCCCGATACCATCTGTACATGCACACAGACCCCAGCCAGAAACCCTCTCATACAACAGCAGCTTGGGAGCACAGGCCCCAGACAAATGCCTGCTTGGAAAACAGCTGTGCAGGTGCACAGGCTCCAGTCAGAGGCCCACCCAGATACTATCAGTAAGTGTGTGCAAGCCCCAGCCAGAAGCTCACTTGGACAACAGCACAGTCCAGGGATCCAGAAGGCCATTATTCTGAGGCCAGGAACTGGCACAGTGGTGAGCAGTAAAGAGAAGGCCTCTCTGAGACTTGTTGAGAATTGAAGCCCACTGGAAGAGGAAATAGTCACCTCAATAAAGGTGCAGCAGACTGCAATGGTTGAAATGAGAAGAAACTTAAACAACACTCAAAGCCAAATATCAAAAGGCAACTCCAGATCACCAAAGGCAACTTGACGGAGCAATCTGATGGAACAATTTGAAATTTGCCCACCTGGAATGAAAGAAGATCTGGAGAAATTAAAATAAAATCAGAAATAATTTATCAGATAACAACAGAGATGGTGTCCATAGTGAAAGACATGATTACTAACTTTAAAGCTGACACACATAAAAAAAATTAGAGGGGCTCAGGAATGTGATGAAATCCCAGCATAGGAAACAAATGGAATCCATAAAACAGATTCAAACAGATATCCAGGAGATTAAAAACAAAACTCCACTGAAAGTTTATGCAGCAATATGAACCAAATGTGAGGACAGAATATCAGATATAGAAGAAAGGATTGCAATTAGTGACCAGGAAAAGAAAGATTTCTAAAAAATAGCAAAGGACCACAAGAAATCAATCCAGCAGCTGCTAGGTGATGCAAAGAAGAATAACATAAGAACGATCAGAGTCAATGAAGAAACAGGAGATAGTGCGCATGACAGACAAAAAAAAACTTTTCACAGAAGTAATGCTAGAAAACTTTGCAAGTGGGGGAAAGAACTTGACATACAGATAAGTGAGGCATATAGGCCTCCAACTAGTCATGATAAAATAAATCTACACCTAGGCATATAATATTCTAGATTCCAGAAACCCAATAGAACAACAAAATACTATAAGCAGTTAGAGGAAAAAAAACAAATCACATACAAAAGAAAGCTCATCAGAATCACAGCACACTTCTCAACACAAACCCACAGTCAAGAAGAGACGAGTGATTTACTTTAAGCACCAAAAGAAGACAGTCTCCAACCTAGATTGATGTACCCTGCAAAATTATCTTTCAAAATTGATGGAGAAATAAGATACTTTCACAACAAAGAGAACCTGAGGAACTTCATGAATATAAAACTAACATTCCAAAAATTTTAAACAATATCTTAGGAAAAGACAGAATCACAACCCCAGGAAAGTCCAGCAGAATGAATCCATCAGGCAAGAGATTAAATGCAAAGGGAGAGAATCCAAAAAGAGGAAAAGGTCATGACAAGGATAAGTCAATATATATATATATATATATATCAGTTATAACCATTAATATTAATGGTCTCAATTCACCAACCAAAAGAAATAGACTGGTAAAATGGATCACAAAAGCAAGATTCAACAAACTATTGCATATAAGAAACACATTTACTTCAAAAAGAAACTCATAGACTGAAAGTTAAAGGGTGGAAAACAATACTCCAAGTGACGAACCTGAAAAAAAAACAGGAGTGCCTATCTTATTTACAGATAAAATGGATTTTACACCAACACTAATTATGAGAGACAAAGAAGGCCACTACATCCTTCTAGAAGAAATAATTCAAGAGGAAGTGGTGACAATCTAAAATATGTCTACATCAAATACTAGTGCACCCAACTATATAAAAAATTAAGACATAATAAATCAAATAAGTACTAATGCAAGAGTAGTGGGGGACCTGAATATCTACTGTCACAAATATAGAGATCAACTAGACAAAAAAATCAACAATGAAACATGAGAAAGCAACGAAACTCTTCAACAAATTAACTTAATAGATATTTTCAGAGTGTTCCAATACACAAAATCAGGATACACATTCTTTTAGGCTGCACATAGGTTGTTCCCCCAAATAAACCACATACTCATTCATAGAGCATGTGTAAGTAAATGTAAAGGAATTGAAGTTATTCCTTATATATTATGAGATCATAGTGCAATGAAATTTGAAATAAGGAGCAGAAGAAACCACAAAGAACTTCTTAAACACTTGGAAATTGGAAACATGCTCCTTCACAACCAATGGGACAAAGAGGAAATTAAATAAAAAGTTGGTTTCTACAATTAAATGAGAATGTCAATACAACATGTTGGAATTTATGGGACCCAATAAAGCAGTCTTATGGGGGAAATTCATAGCAGTGAATACTAGTATTAGAAAAACAGCAAGTCCCATTACACAACATAATGCTGAATTCCAAACTACTAGAAAAAAAGAAGGGATAGAGAAACCCAAAGCTCATACAAGGGAGGAAATTATGAAGATCAGAGTAGAAATTAATGAAAGGGAAAATTAATAAATAACAGAAAAAATCAATGAGGAAAAGAGTTGGTTCTTTGAAAGAATAAACAAAATAGTCAGCCTTATCCAAAAAGAAAGAAAGAAAGAAAGAGCCCATGTACATGCAATTACAAATCACAAGGGTGAAATTAAAACAGACCCATCAGAATTCCAGAGGATTTTCAATACCTGCTTTGAGAACCCATACACCAATAAGACAGAAAACACAGAATTAATGGACAGATTTCTAGATACCTAAAAATTCTAAACACCCCATATCAGTCAATGAAATTGAAAGCATAACTAAAAACTTACCAATTAAGAAAAGTCCAGGTCCTGATGTCCTCACTGCTGAATTTTACAAAATATTTAGAGAAGAACTATTCCCACTCTTGTATCAACTCTTCAGTGAAATTGAAAGGGAAGTAATATTTCTAAATTCATTCCTGCAAGCAAGCGAGCACAACCTTGATCCTGAAAGCAGAAAAAGACCTGACCAAAAAAGAGAATGATAGGCCAATCTACATGATGAACATAGACACAAAAATCCTCAATAAGATATTGGCAAACAGAATGCAGAAGATCATGAAGAAGATCATAAACCCTGACCAACTAGGACTCATGCCAAGGATGCAGTGAGAGTTCAGTGTACACAAGTCAATGAATGTAATACACTTGATTAACAGAGTCAAGGACAAAAACAATATGATCATCTAAATAGATGCCAAAAAAGCATTAGACAAAATTCAACACCCATTCATGGTTAAAAAAAAAAGGAAAAGAAAAAAATCCTTACAGAAAATTAGAATAAGCAGTTTTTACCTCAACCTAATAAAGGCTATCTATGACAAATCAACAGTCAACATCATACTAAATAGTCAAAAACTGAAATCCCTTGCACTACTAACAATAACAAGTCAAGGATGTCCTATTACCACTCCTCTTCAATATAATTCTGGATACATTAGCCACAGCAATTATATAAGAGAAAAAACTAAATGGAATAAAGAGAGAAAATGAAGCAGTTAAACTTTCATTATTTGAAGATGACATGATACTTTATATTGAAGACCCCAAAAATTCTACCAAAAGTCTTCCAGACTTAATAGCCAAATTCAGTAGAGTAGCTGGATACAAAATCAAAACTCAAAAATCAAAAGCTTTCTTGTACACAAATTAGAGACTCAGTGGGAAATTGGGAAAACAATTCCTTTCACAATAGCATCCCCCAAAATAAAATATCTATGAATCCATCTAATAAAGGAAGTAAGTGACCTCTACTTTGAAAACTACAGCACACTCAAAAAAGAGATCGAAGAGGATATCAAAAAATGGAAAGATATTCTTTTTACCTTGCATTTATGAAGAAAAAATATAGTGAAAATGACCATACTCCAATAATTGCTATATAGACGCCAAGCAATTCCAATTGAAATTCCAACAACATATCTCATAGAGCTAAAGAAAACAATAAAAAAATTCACTTGGAAGCAGAAGATAGCAAAAGCAATTCTAGGCAACAAAGACAAGGCAGAGGGTGTTGCAATCTCGAACTTGAAACTATACTACAAAGGCATGATGGTAAAAACATCATGGTATGGGCAAACAAACAGACCTGAAGAAAAAATTTACCAGCTGTTCCTCAGTAATAGGTTTTTTATCTAGAGTATATGAAGAACTTAAAGCAGCCAAACACTCTCACTGGAGGAAAGATAGCCTCTTTAATAAATAGTGCTAGAAAAACTGGGTTTCAACTTGCCAAAGATTAAAAGTAGGCCTATAACTCTCACCATGAACTAAGCTAAAATTGAAATGGACTAAAGATCTAAAATTAAAGCAGAAATACTGAACTGGCTAGAAGAGAGGTTAGGCAGAACTCTGGAAGACATTGGTATAGGAAAAGACTTTATGAACAAATCCTCAGTAGCATGGGAACTAGCAGATAGAATCAATAACTGGGATCTCATATTACTAAAAAGCTTCTGTACTCAAAAGAAACCATCAGCAGAACTAAGAGACAATCTACAATGTGGGAAAAAATTTTTACCAGCTGTACCTCAGACAAAGGACTATTATCAAGGATATATAAAGAACTCAAAACAATCAGCCCCCCCAAATATAAAGACCCGATTCAAAAATGGGCATCCGAAATGAACAGACATTTCTCAAAGAAGTAAAAGCAGCAAGTAAATATTTGAAAAAATGTTCCACATCACTGATCATTTGAGAGATGCAGATGAAAACAACACTGAGATTCCACCTCACCCCACAAAGAATGGCTGCTATCAAGAAATCACACAATAACAAATGTTGGCGGGGTTGTGGGGAGAAAGGAACCCTCCTCCATTGTTGGTGGGAGTGCAGACTAGTGCAACCACTATGGAAATCAATATGGAGATACCTCAAAGAGCTTGGACTGGAGGTTCCATTTGACCCAGCCATCCCTCTGCTGGGTATCTTTCCAAGAGAACTAAAAGAATCATATCACAGAGAACTATGTGCACCCATGTTTATAGCAGCACAGTTTGTGATAGCTAAATCTTGGAAAGAGCCCATTTGCCCATCCATTGGAAACTGGATAAAAAATATGTGATTTTTCTATAAAATGGAATATTGCTCAGCCATAAAGAACGATAAAATAGATTCATTCATAGGAAAATGGATACATATTGAAGATATACTCCTAAGTGAAATAAATAAGTCACACATGTGTAAATACCGAATAGTTTACCTGGTGTGAAAAAATATAATAGTACATAAGATCCTAATGATATAATTGACAATGTGAAATAGGAAGAAAAGAGCTAAAGTTGTAGGGAAAGTGGGAAGGGTAGGGGAAAGGTAATAAGGGAAAAGAAAAAAATATGAGAAAATGAAAAAATGGAAATAAAGTGTTTGTAAATGGGGAAGAGAGGAGGGGGTGAAGGGAGGGCAGGGGTAAGGGGAAAAAATGAGAATCAAGACTTGTCATGTAGAGGTACAATATCCCAACAATGAATGTAACTGTACTGTATCCCTAAAATGTACCAATAAACTCAATTAAAGCTGAAAAAAAAAGGAGAATGTGAAAAACTAAAAAGAGTCAACAAAAGGCCAATAACATGTCAATGATGTCAGTACATATCAGTTATAACCAGCAATGTCAATGGCCTCAACTCACCAATCAAGAGAAATAGACTGGCAAAATGGAATAAAAAGCAAAATCCAACAGTATGTTGTATACAAAAAACACACCTAGTGCAAAAAGAAGCTGACAGACTGAAAGTGAAAAGACAGAAAACAATTCTCCATGTGACAGGTGCCCAGAAAAAAACAGGGGTAGCAATCCTATTTGCAGACAAAGTAAATTTCAAACCAAAACTGA
>NW_022900951.1:49590951-49617999 GCF_012274545.1 Fukomys damarensis | reverse complement strand
TGTTGAGTTGGCATTGTACAGAAATGGACAACCATATTGGTATAGAAATGTTAATTTTTTTATTTTTATTTTTTATTTTTTTCCATGTATACAGGGGTAACACAGTACTAAATATGTAAGGTCACATCTACATGGGTTTGAGTACAGAAACTAATAAAGTATTCTCTAAATAATGAAAAAAAGGATAAGATAAGACTATAGGAGCAAGAAGCAATTTAAATATGTTCAGGGACTGTTTTCATTTCCAGAATTAAGGATTATTTTGATGTTACATCATTGCCTTTTCTCTTTTACTTTCCTTTTTAGTTTTATTTTAGGATTCCCTATTTTTAATGTTCATACAGAGATTTCTTTAACTGAAATACCAAATAGTTTCTTTGGTGTGAAAAACTATAATAGTACACAGGATCCTAATGAGATAATTAATAATGTGAAATAGGAAGTAAAGGGCTAAATGTGTAGGGAAAGTGGGAAGGGTGGGGGAAAGGTAATAAGGGAGAGGAAAAAAATATGAGATACTGAAAAAATGGAAATAAAGTGTTTGTAAATGGGGAGGGGAGGAGGGGGTAGAGGGAGGGCAGGGACAAGGGGAAAAAAAGAGAATCAAGACCTATTATGTAAAGGTACAGAATCCCAATGATGCATGTAAGTGTATTGTATACCTAGATTGTACCAATAAACTCAATAAAAAGAAAAAAGGTCATCAAAATTGTTGCTAGAGGCACATCTAGAAAAGACCAGGCCTCAGGATAACAATACAATGGCCAGGCATTAATGTCTCCCTAAGAGATTAACAATAACTTAAAATTATACTGCAATTAACATCACCTGGACCAAAGTACAGATAAGCATCAGTTAGCAGAGCAACCAGACCTATGCCTTCTTAAAAATGCTTTTGTTTTTTCCATGTATCCTTGCTACATGACTTCTTTCCCTATTTGATCAGTATTAATTAAGCAGCTATACTTGTAATTCTATAGGTTGATTATAGTTAGACTCATGCTGTACCCACATTGTGACATTGCCATATAAATTACCCCTAAAAAAGAGCCTCAGTGGCAACCCACTCAGGACCACTCCTGTCTCTCAGGAGCTATCTCTCAATAAAACTTTCATACTCTTCAACTTTATTGTCTTTAGAATTCATTCTTCAATTTCAAGAGAACCACACTCAGTATATCTAACAAGTTGAGATTCTATTTCTCCTACACCAGTTTGCTCAAGGCTACAATGTGTAAAGTGGCCCCTATTTTGAGGGTCATTTCTAGCTCTATAAATGAAGTTTTATAGTTTACAATCTTTCTTCTTTGAATGTTCATAACTCTTGATTTCTTTATTCTTTGTGTGTCCATAACTCTTGCTGGGTAAAGTACTAATTCATCATATTCTGCCTTTTTCCCTAGTCTACAAGCTTTTCCTTGGTTTCTATACTTTTTCCTCTTCTCTCTTTTCTTTCCCTTGCTAGTCTCAATTTCTCTCACAAGTTTAATTCTAACCTCCAGTAGGGAGGGGATCACCAACTTTACATCTCAGTCCTGTAACTGACCACCTGGGCTCAATTTTAGAACTTCCATCTGTTCCCTGAGAATTTCACTTGTTTATTCCCACTAGTACATTAAAGGCATCATAACCCCATAAAACTCTTTGACTTTCACATCCTCCTCCCGTCGCTTGCATTGTCTGACTTCTGCCACCTGCTCTTTCTCAAGTTTTCTTTAACCCGGGCACCATATAGTCAGTTGTTCAGACTGAAAACCTCATTGTATTGGTTCTGTTTGTAGTAGTGAAAAGGGAATGTGGACTCTGGAAGCAGACCAGGGTCAAATTTTGGTTGCGATTTCCTAACAATATATGACCTTGGACAAATTAGTAATATCTTTCACCCTTATTTTTCTTCCATAAGCTCATTTTCATAGAGTTCTGGTGACAATTCAAAGAGGTGATATGCAAGTAACATGCAAAGCACACGGTGAATATTGGTGCTTAAGGTGCTTTCCTCAACTCAGTCACTGAACATTATTGTTCTCTCCTGCAAATGATTATCCTGTTTCCTATATCAATAATTGTTATGGTTTGTGTCTTGATGTCCTCACAAAGCCTCATGTGGTCATAGGCTTTTTCAAAGGTGGATTGATCTAGAGTGTGTGATGCTGGAATTGATTCATAGTGCAATGTTGTGCTCAAGGGCACTAGGATTAGGGGTTAAATTGCTACCCAACCTAAGTAGGATAATATAAAAGGGGCAGAAAGATGCTCTTACATTCCCTTGTTGCTTTTGCTATCTTCAGTCTGCCATGAACTGTTGCCTGTCTGCCATGCTACCCTGGATCCAGCTGATTATGGACTGAAATCTCCAAAAAACTATGAGCTAAATAAACCCTTCCTCATTTAACTTTGAATGTCAAGTATTTTGTCTCAGCAATGAGAAAAGTAACTAACAAAAACTTTAGTACCAGAGAAGTGAAGTCATTGCTATACCATTACCTGGCAATACAGCTCAAGAGCCTTTGAAACTTGCGCATGGTGTAAGACCTGAATGAGCTAAAGTGACTCCATGCTAATAGGCCAGAGACTGTGCTTCTTCATATACTAATTGCTAACTTGGTTAACAGCCTGCCCAGGGACAAATGGTATGACAAAAGGTGACCATAGAACATTTCCTGCATAAGATAAGCAGTGTGTTTGGAATCTTGTCATCTGGTAGTTCTGTGAATGCCCTGATGTATGTTTGAACTCTTTTGTTTAAAAAGACCTGAAAAACTACCTCAGCCCCTGAGCAGTTGCCTCTCTGCACTACTTGACTCAGGGAGTGCTGTCTGGCCAGACTAATAAAGGTCTGTTTACCATCTAGCCTGGTGTGTTCCTTCCTTGGTGACTCTCATTCCTCCTTCCCGGAGCCCAGCTGGGTCATAGGACCCATCTTGGTTGAGGCCTTTTTGGCTGTTCAAGCTCTGCGGAGTGAAAGTGAGACTTTAAATCTTACAGTGGGAAGGGTAAGAGTTAGGAAAAGTTTGCAGATATCAGCTGAAAAAGTATAGCTGGAATGTCTTAGGCTGTACTATAATGGGAGATTCTAATCAGAGTTCAGAAGACCAGAAAGCCTGTAAAGGCCACATTCAGGTTTCTGCTGGGAAGGACTGCATTGATGGTTGTGTTAAGGAATTGGCAAGTGACACACAGAGAGGCAATAGAATGGAAGTAAAATTAGAAAGTTTACTACTCCATCAATGGGGATCGATCACAACTAATGGCAGTGCCCTGATCTACTCCCCCATTGGGTTACAACTCCTTTTATAGGGTTTTACAGCCTTGATCTTATTCACTTGGTTACATTGCATTTTCACAGTTCACAGTGCTGATACCCAAAACATGGTGGGGAGGCAGTTGAATTTAAATGCCATTCTTTGTTAGGGGAAGTTACCTTTAAGATTTATTATTCTAGCCAAGGGAAGGGAGGTGTTTGGTCAAAGCTAACAATGGTTCTTTTCATTTACCAAACTTTTACAGACTAGATGCTTCCAGTACAGGTTAATTCTAAACAGAGCAAAGGGCAAAGTTATCATACATTGTGACCTTTTCTAGTTTTTTGCTATTAAAGGTTTTCCCTATCAGTTGGACTCCAGACAATATGTATTATGCCTTGGCAGAAAGTTTGTCTGCATATTTCTGGTATCCAGAGACTTTGCCTGAGACCGGGATTAAGAGTGGTGAACTAATTAATCTGGCAAGGAAATTTCAAGGCAGTCAATTGTTGAGGCAGTGGCATGGCTACTCTTGTGGGCTTTTAGCCAGATTTATGTTGAGATCAGAATGATACATAAATCAGACATCATAAAGCTAGATCGCAAGACTTAAAAATTATTACATGGAGTGTAAGGAAAAGAAAGTAATCACAGAAGACTTATATTCTCCTAACTACTGTAGAGCCCAAACTGACTCCATTTTGAAAAAGTTACTCCATTCTGTGATCAGGTTACTAGAAAAACCCTAAAGCACCCTTTTGACCAAATTACAAGGCCATGCTAAATGACAAAGGGCCTAGAAGACAGTACTGTAACCCCCTCCCATTTTAGCCATAGCTCCGACCTTTGTTCTAACCCTGGTTTCCAAATGTAAGGCAATCTTGTACTGTTTGAAGTCCCGATCCTGATTAATGTGTAAGTTAGTGGTTCTAGACATAGAGACCCCAAGTTAATTGTCAAAGTGTTTGCTCATCCTGAATGTCTTGGTGGCCTTTGAACCATCCTATAGGTATCTGTTAATTATCAATGTGTGACTGCCAAGTACGTGACTGCTGACCAGCAACTCAAGTCAGCAGACCTTTGTCCCCTGCCTGCATTTTCAAAATGTTAACCAATCAGGCACTGACCCATCTAGAAAGCCCCTAGATCTGCTTCTTTGCTGATAAAAAGCCTGTTTGAAACCTAGTTCGGTGCCGTCGGTACAAATCCGCTATGTTGGTGAGGTCCAGGAGTCCAGGCTCAAGCTTGCAATAAACTCCTCATGTGATTGCATTGGACTCGACTCCTTGGTGGTCTTTGGGGATATCGCGATCTGGGCACAACATTACATGACTGGGAGAATGGTAAAGTTAGTAATCCAACATCTCTCAGGAAGAATGCTATGTTTAGATGAGTTCTTAGTAATGGTATTAGTGAAAGCATGTTTATGGGGGACCATGTAAATGGACTAGTCCAACAGACAGCTTATACATAGATGTGAATATAAAGTAACAAAGTGGTATAGATAGTATTTCTGATGTGCCCAGATCACGGTATCCCCAAAGACCACCAAGGAGTCAAGTCCAAAGCAATCACATGAGGAGTTTATTGCAAGCTCGAGCCTGGACCCCCAGTCTTCACCATCGCAGTGGTTCCATACTGACAGCCCTGTATGCAGTTTCAGACAGGCTTTTTATCAGCAAAGAAAGCAGAACTAGGGGCTTTCTAGATGAGTCAGTGCCTGGTTGGTTAACATTGAGCAAAGGCAGATGTGTTTATATTCTATTGGCCAGTGCCAGATGTTCCTCCCTGCCCCAACCACAAGTTACTGCAAGATTAACAGAGAAGGACACCTGAGAACTGTTGCAGGTTTTTCTGAGAACTGAGTCAAAAGGGCACTCTGAGGCTTTTCCAGTAACTGGGTGGTGGCTTAATCACAAAATTGAGTCATGTTTTCAAAATGGAGTCAGTTTTGTCTCCACACTGAAGAGTTGAACTAATGCCCCAAATCACACCCAATTTCTTTGGTTAAATTTTTGTCCTAATTTCATTATAGATTTAATTAATTAAGTAATCATGAAGTCACCATTGAAGCCCATAATCCAGTATGACTAGTGTCCTTATACAAAGGTGAAATTTGAACACAGACATATTCACAGTGAGAACAACATGTGAAGATGAGAGCAAAGATCAAAGTGATACAGCAGAAGCCAAGGAATGCCCAAATTTTTATCAAA
Organism: Fukomys damarensis; assembly: GCF_012274545.1. NCBI lineage: Eukaryota > Metazoa > Chordata > Mammalia > Rodentia > Bathyergidae > Fukomys > Fukomys damarensis. The sequence goes on along the minus strand of NW_022900951.1, from coordinate 49,612,541 downwards.
CCACCAGCAGCCAAGAGAAAACTGTGGGACAGATTCTCTCTTACATCTCTCAGTGTGTTAGAATTCTAGTCCTGGCCAAGCAACAAATTTAATATAACTTCAGAGAGGCCAACTAACTCCACAGTGCCAGTAAACTTGGAAAAAATAACAGATGATGGTAAGGGTTATCATCATCAACCTTGCTTAGAATAAATGGGAAAAGAGAGTCCTAGCATGTTACATGTGATTGGGCTTTGTCACATCATTTTGATTTCATTCATCTTCACATGATGCTCTCCCTGCTTCTCTTCTGTCACTGTCTTAGTTGAAGACCTTCACTGTTTCACACCTGGATAGGTACAATAACTTGCTAGTTGCTCTCCCTGCCTTTTACCTCATCCCTCTCTCTGGCCCATCCTCTCTGACATAAAAGAGTCACCATCTTCAAGCAAAGCTCTTCCAATGGGTCTAATCCTGAGAAGCAGCTCTTTCCTATCTCTAAACCTCACCCTGTGCCAAACTGGCTTAGTATTATGCCTTTGCCTTACATTCACCTGTTTAGATTCTTACCTGAGATGGTCTTCACAAAGCTTCTGAATCATGAAATGTTACCATCCCTTGGGCTATGTTTATACTTCTTCAGTAATCCTTAATGTATTCTCCATCAGCACTGTATAGTTATGCATTATCTCCTTTATCGCCCTCTCATAGAACTTTAACACAATTGATTATTTTAATACAAAGTCTAAATCTTTCAAGTCATGATGTTCTACTTGGTGTCTGGCTCAAAATACTGGTTGACTGATTTGAAAAGCGTTTAAGTTTGCTGCTGTGGTCTTTCTGTGCACTGCTCTATTGCAGGATAAAAAGCAGTCCTGTTGGGGTTGGAACAAAACCTTCTAAATTGGGTCAGCTTATAGGCCAGGCATGTCAGCTGCTTAGCACTCACCACCTTAAGCAAGCACTTCTCAGTGAGCTGATAGGGAGTTAGGAGAAATAAGCTCTCCCTGTTTAGGAGCAGCAGCTCAGCAGTAGAATATAGGAGGCTCAGAGAGCAACAAGGCTAAATAAGCAGGTCAAAACCTGATTTACATTTTTAAAAATGCATGGTGACCTTAATGGTAAAATGGCTTTATAGCAGAAGGCCCTTAGGCAGTTAGTGGGGGATATTTCTTGAGCCCATCCCCATTCTGAACAAATTCATTTGAATATTTCTTTTAATTTCCTTGAAATGAGGGATATTTTTTCTCCTGTGCTGTTACTTAATTTTTAAGAGTAATCACTTTTACATCCTGTGTTACTAAATCTGGGTACAAACCTCTTCTTCCTGACTGCTTCCTAGATGTTTAGCTGAAGATATAAAAATGGGTAACTGACTTACCCAGGGTCACAAGGCAAGAAGGGGTCCAGAGTGGAAAAGAGAAGCTGCTCTTGCATTTTGGGAGGGCAGGAGTTCAAGGATGAGATGTTACACCACTGGGAAGAGTTCCTAAAGTATTAACCCCTTAAAAAAGTGAGATGCCCCTAGGCAAAATCTGAGGCCTAAAAAAAAACCTAAAGTCATCATTCTAGCAAATACCAAGGAAAAGTATTACCTACGGCTTAATATAATGGGCCTTGGCAGTAAACAAATGACCAAATGCAGTCTTAGCGCCACAGGAAAGGAAGCAGTTTGTTACACGAATGAATAATATGACTGTGAGAGCTGTATAAGTTTCTCATTTCTCACAGCATGTTCTCCAGACCACAGTTCAAATCTTGATTCTAATAGATGTTATTAACCTTATAACCTTGAACAAACCACTTAAATTCTGCAAGCCCTAGTTTCTCACTTAGAATACAGCACTCATTCACAAATGTTTATTGAACACATACCAATCAGGCACCTTTTAGATTTTTCTCTAGTCCAGGTTCCTTTTAGGGGGCTTCTATTTGTGCAGTACAATAATGCTTACTCTGTATAGCTCTTGAGATGAGGAACAACATGTGTAAGAAAGAACACGTCAAGAGAAGTCATCTGCTCCTTATTAAGAGAAGATTCAGCACACTGAGAATGGGATACAATAAACATGGGCAATTTCCATGGGGATCTGTTGTAATGTGGTTTTGGCTGTAGCTAAAATGTAAATTCAGAAAATCAAGGTGTGGATAAGATTGGTAGCCTTTATTTAGTGGCTTAGATGTCTCAGATTATCTGTGAAGGCTGACACAAAGCTGTGTTCTGGTTGACATTTGGATGTCTTTTTTATACCTTTAATGTCAGAGACAGTGAAATGTTGCACAGATTTGTATTACTATTGACTTTTACAACTTTTCACTTTCATGTAGGATGCAGTTGATATTTAATAAGGTCAGGGCTCATTTTATTTAGCAAGTTCCTTTACAGAAATCATAGATAATTTGTTGATTTAAAATATTTAAAAAGATATCATTATGGTAAGTAACATCTAATATATGTTAGAATTTTTGGGGTTTTTAAATCAAAATCAAGAAAAGGCTATGTAAGGTATCAGAAATGTAAAGAGGGGAATATTTTTTAATTATCCATTTGTTAACAAAGAAACAATGAAAAAGATTATATGAGTTGTTAATATAAGCAAAGCACAAGGAATAGTCTAGTCCAGTCTCAACTTCTTCATCATTAAATTGGAATTGATAATCTCTTCCCTGTTTGTTCAACAGGACTATAGAATAAATCAAATGTGACAATGAGTGTCAAAGTAAGTAAAAAGTTGTAAGGTGATGAACACAAGTGAGTACATTAGTCTAGGTGATTTGATAATGATTACGGATACTTATATAGTGTTACTCCATGTCAAGTGCTATTCTGCAAATTTTACATGAATCAATTTTCCCAACTCAGGGGTAAGTACTATCATGATGATTGATCATCATCATCATCATCATCATCATCATCATCATCATCACCACCACCACCATCATTATTAGTGCTGTATAGGCATGATGTTAATGGACAAACAGACGAAGTCACTTGCTGTAGGCCACATAACTAGTAAGTAATTAGCATATCTGAAATTTTAGCCCAGGTAGTTAGATTGTGGAATGGATGCTTGTAAACCACTATACTAGATGCTTTCAGGAAGTCTTTCAGTGTTATATAATGTGGTGCTGCTGCTTAATGACACTTAATCCAGGCTGAACAACCCTCTTCCTGGTAGAGTAATAACTAGTGAAAACTTACGCATCCCTACCCTAAAGAAAGGAGACAACTCTTCCATATGGAATTGGCCAACCATTAGTTAACTGTGTTACTAGGCAACTGTGGGTTAACTAGGTAACTACGCTCTTTGTAGAATGTACCTGAATAGCCATGACAACTTCTGTAATCTGTCACCGAAGGAGTGTAATGGACTCAGAAATTCCTGCCAGAACTCTTTGCTCTTCCCCTCTCCATTTATCTGCTTTGTGTAAATCCTGCTTGCTATATCCATGGAAACTCCAGTGGAATTAAGCTTCACAGATGTAAAAAGATGCATAGACAAAAGCATAAATTTCCATTCAGGCCTCTTGAGACTGATAGGAGTCACTCACTGAGCCACTGGCATCATTAAAAGCTGCTTTTGCTCCTATATTCATGTTAAAGAGTTTCCTGAGCCAGGGTCCTCACTGTTTCCTGCTTCACCCCTACACACACACACACACACACACACACACACACACACACATCCAAAGAATAACAGCTAAATGAAATGAGTTTCATCTGTAAGAGTCCTGAATCTATGAGGATACAAATAGGGCAAGTAAAATCACTGAGTCAGTAGAATTGGGCAGATATGCCTCAGATAGCAAAAATCATGATAATTGCTAATATTTATGCGGTAAAAAGATTATTGAGTTTGTTGGTCCATTTATTATGGGCCAAGTAGTTGTGGAGGGTTGTTTTTGTTTCTGTAGTGTGAGACCAAAGTTAAAGGGGCCTAGGAGCCAGTGCTCTAACACCCTCCCATTGTAGCCATAGCCCCAACCTTTGTTTAAACCCTGGTTTAGGAATGTAAGTCAATCTTTACTGTTTGAAGTCCAGATCATGATTAACATGTAAGTTAGTGGTTCTAAACTATGAGATAAAATCTGTACCATACATAGAGACCCCAAATTGATTGTTGAACTGTTTGCTCATCCTGAATGTCTTGGTGGCCTTTGAAACATCCTATAGATATCTGTTAATAATCAATGTGTGACTGCCCAGTACGTGACTGCCGACCACCAGCTCAAATCAGTAGACCATTATCCTTTGTCCTCTGCCTGAAAGCTTAGAATGTTAACCCCCCTTTTTGCCGTCCTATAAAAAGGACCTCAGGCCCTGAGCTGGTGTCTCTCTGAGCTAGCTACTTCGTTCTGAGAGTGCTGTCTGGTGAGACTAATAAAGGTCTGTTTACCATCTAGCCTGGTATGTTCCTTCCTGGGTGAGTCTCATTCTTCCATTGAGCTCCTGGATCCTTGCTGAGCTGTAGGACTCAGCATTGTGAAGGCCTTTTTTGGCTGTTCACGCTCCTCAGAGTGAAAGTGAGACTTTAAGTCTTACAGTAGTATGTGCTGGGCATTGATCCTAGGGCCTCCTACATGTGAGGCAAGCACTCTATCACTGAACTAAAGCTCCAGCTTCTTTCTTTTCTTTTCTTTCTTTCTTTCTTTCATTTTGAGACAGAGTTTCACTAAATTGCCTGGGCTATCCTCAAAGTTGCAATCCTCCTGCCTTGGATTCCAGAGTAACTGAGATTGCAAGCCTAATGCTATGCTTAGCTTCAAACACTGTTTTAAGCAATTTATAAACATTGACTCATTTAACCATCACAGCTAATCTATATAGGTACATATGTTTGTTACTATCCCCATCTCATGAGATAAATGAAATGTAGAAAGGTCACATAAAATGCCCAGGGTCTTAATGGGCTGGTAAATACTAGGATAAGGATATACAAGCCACCCTGCCTGGCTCTAGGATCCATTTTCCAGCACTGTGTGGCTCAATTATCGTATGATACTGGCTTACTATCTTCACTGATATTCTTTTCTGGGGCTAAATAAGAGTTGAGTGCTGACTGTTTTAGGCATTGTGATAAGATGCATTACAAATAAATCATGTATTTAATCTTAAAAATAATCTTGGGAGTCAGGTAGGGAATATTTATTTTTTAATCCCCATTTTTCCAAAAGGAACTGAGATGAGAAAAGTTATATGAATTATTAGTATGAGTGAAGCACCTAGGAGGTACTATATTGTCTTCCCAGTTTCATACACAAAGAAAGCTCCACTTTGAGCTCTAGTTCCCTATACTGTTCTAATATATTAGAGCTTCTCACTCTTGACTGCATGTGAGAATCACCAGGGAATTTTTACTTTTTTATACCAGGGATTGAACTTGGGTCCTTGCACTTGCAAGACAAGCAGCAGAACCACTGAGCTAAAGCTCCAGCCCTAGTTTTTAATAATTGTCTCTAAGCCCCACCCAAATTAAATGAGAATCTCCATGGTGGGTGTCTGGCAGCTGTGTCTTGGCAAAGCTTCCTGAGTGATTGTTATGTACAGCAAGGGGTGAGAACATCTTTGTTATGCAATAAAGCCACTACTACCTATAAGTACTCTTAGCTACAATCTTCTGGGAACCTTGAGTATAGGGTATTTGAGGCAGGGAGAAGTGCTCAAGAAAAGGCACCAAGATGTTCATTAGCAGCTCATAAAACCCTATATCTCTTTTTAAATTTACCGAAGTCCAGGAGTGCATACATCTGGTGGAAAAGCAGTAGCCCACATGGGGAAAGTACTTGGTAGAAGATCAGGCAATCCTCTGAGATGAGCTTAGATCACCTGGTTCGCTATTAGTATGTTGTTTGATCTTTTCAACAAATTTCATTTGCTGGCAGATTATTAACTTCCACTTGCTGAAGTGTGTTAAGGCCTAAAGAGGGAAGGGAGTCTGGCAACTGATTGCATAGCTTTGCAACTGATTGCCACACTCTAGCTACAGCACATGTGGGAATCTGTCTGTAAGGACTGTCATGGCTGGACCTGGGAAGACAAGAAACAGACTAGTCTGGTAGCTATAAATAGCAAGAGGACAGAAACTAGGCACCACTTGAATTTAGGAAAATCATTTGTTTCTGAACCTCGGGCTCCCCATATGTAAAATAGAGATAGTTTGCAAAATGGAATGAAATGACCCCAATGTAAATGTCTTCAGTTTTTCAATAAATACAAACTTAAAATATGTTATTGTGTGCATTATTTTCTTACTATTGGCTTAAAATAACAAACTGTTGTGATGTTATAGTTCTGAAAGTAAAAACCTGAAATGGGCCTCACTCTCTAAAACTGTCATGTCAGAATGATGGCATTCCTCTCTAGAGACCCTAGAGGAGAGTTCATTTCCTGTTTTTTATTTTCTCACCTTCTAGAAGTATTCCATGACTCACGAATCCCTTCCATCTTTAGACCCAACAATGACTTGAGTATCTCTCTCATTACATTACTCTGACACTAACTCTTTTGCCTCCCTCTTCCATATTTAAGTGCCTTTGTGATTACACTCAGTTATCCTGGATAATCCAGGGTAATCTCCCTGTTTTAAAAAATTCCATCCACCACCTTAGTTTCCTTTTGCTATGTAGCCTAATTCAGAGGTTCCAGGGACTAAGAGATAAAGATGTTTGAGAAATCTTAATTTTGACTATCATGCCATGCTGTAGGCACTATATTTTTTGGGGGAGGGTTGAGACAGGGTCTCACTATGTAGTTGAGACTGACCTGGAACTCACTATGTAGCTCAGGTTGGTTTCAAACTCACAACGATCCTCCTGCCTCACCCTCCCGAGTGCTGGGATTACAGGCTTGCACCACCACTCCTGGCCTGTAGGTACTATTTTAAGTACTTCACATATTTCAAACTCATTTAAAACACTTCTGAGGTAGAGAGTATAGAACTATTTGCATTTTACAAATTAACATTTGACCCTTCCACAGTATATCTCTTCTGGATATCCTTCCAAAACAAATTAAAGACACCATATTACAGTGATATGTGCATATCCACATTTATGTCAGCACAACTCATAATAGGTTAATCTTGGAAGCAGCTTATATGGGCATAAACAGAGGAATGAATAAGAAAATGTGGAATATATACACAGTGGTGTGTTACACAGCAATAACAAAGGATAAATGGAGTAATTTGTAGGAAAATGGATGTACCCTGAGTCCATAATGATAAAATGAAAATAAATCAGACACAAAAGTTGAATATCTTATAGTTTATCTTATATGAGAGACACAAAGTTTAAATAATTTAAAGAGAAAAATAAAAGATAGATGATAGAAAGTATGGCGATACTGTAGGGGATCTGGGGGTGGGAGGAAAGGGAGGGAAAGTGAAAGTGAAAACAATCAAGTTGTGACATATGTGTGTGTGTGTGTGCAAATCCCCCAAAAAGATGTATTTAATGTGTATCACAAATACATCAATGTAAAAATAATTAAATAAGTAAAATGGTGGTGTGGTCCCCACAGCATTTATATTTACCCCTAAGCCAAGAACTCTTACATAAAAGTGGCTTATGTAAGGCAGACATTTAATTTTTATTATTTATAAAGGATTTAGAGCTATGCCATTCAGGGTTGGTATGGTGACATTATTGTCCTTAGGACATGAATTCATCCTTGTATTCTGTTCATTTTCTTTTGCTAGTAATACCACATGCTCTTTCTTTTCTTTCTTTCTTTTCTTTTTTTTTTTTTTTTTTTTTTTTTTTTTTTTTTTTTTTTTTGAGGTACTGGGGGTTGAACATAGGAACTTTGCACTAAGTTAGATCCCGTCTAAAATTTCTGTTTTATTTTGAGACAGTCTCTCTAAATCTCTAAGTTACCCAGGCTGGGCTCACACTCACAATAGTCCTGCTTCAGCTTCCCAGAGGGCTGTGTTTATAAGTATGAACCACCATACACATATGGGTACATTTTAATGAAAAGAAGCTTGTGGCTCTGAAAGTGGAAAGAGGAAGGGTCAAATCTAGTGATGGTTTTCTTGTTGGCAGAGTTCTGAGGCAGAACATTATATAGCAAGAGTCAGGGAATGCACATCTGTCATGTGTCTGTTTGTTCTCTACTAGTAAAGGCAACAGTATTTGATCATGGGGGTTGTACCTTAAGGAAATTAGGTAATTCTAATCACTTCCCAAAGACTTCAACTCTGAACACCATAATCAAAGTTTCTACCCTCTCATTGCCCCACAATGGAGGTCAAATTTCAACACATGGAATCTTGAGAGACACTCAAACCACACTAAAATTGTAAGCAATCCTTGACTTCACAAGAAGCCTGCTGAAGCTTCAGCTGCCATATCTCCATTGCAAACAGAGGCAAGGACAAAAATGTTACATGCCAGCTGCTATAGCCACTTTAAGTAGCTTTTGGGAAAGCCTCATCCAACAGCTACCACTGATCTGTTATTTGCCATTCACAGTAGCAAAGGAGTTTGGCATATTATCACTCAGAAAAAATGGATTTTTAAATAGATAACCAGTAGTCTCTTTGCCACAATTGTCAATAATAGTAAGCAATTCACCTTTACTATACTCCCATGGCTCTGCTTCCTCAGTCCATGGTCCTTCTGGGAATCCTAGGAAGGGATCTTCAACCCCTTCTTTCACAGAATTCAGCAAGGCATTGGACAGAGGAGGTAAAACAAATTTATATAAGGGCTTGGTTGATAAGTTACATGAAAGACATTGGAAATTGGATGTATTTGAGAGTTACAGGGAATATGACAAACTGGAGAGCATATATCCTGTATAAAGGTAGTCACTGTCCAACTCCAGCTCCAATTGTTTTGCCTGGATCTTCCGAGTTTCTCCCTACAGAATCTGGAAACCAAGATTTACTTGTGTAATATTATGCTTTGTAAATTTTGGATCAAATTTATTCTTATATAGAAAAAAATTAAACATAGAATCAAGGCCTAGGTCACTGGTTTCCAATCACCAGTGTAATATGAAGGACAAGGCATTAAGAGGATAGGATTCTAGTTCTATATTTGCTGTATGAACATGTGCAAATATCTTCCTTCCTTGCTGTCTAGCTCAATTTGCTCTGGCAACTTTTCAGCGATGTTTTTGGGGAAATAAGGGCTTCAAAAGAATGAAATCTAGGAAGGGTTTCTCTGGGAGAGTGTTCAAGAAGCAGAGAGCTGATAGTACAAGGAATATGTGTGTTGGGTTTTGAACTCAGGACCTTGCACATGCTAGGAAAGCAATCTACTAGTGAGGTACATTATTAACTCTGGAGTATAAAATTAATCATAAAACTACTATTTATTGAACATCTACCAGGTGATTTAGATAAATTATATCATTTGATCTACCTTAGATACAGTTGGAGGCATTATCTTTCCCATTCTATAGAATTGAGTAGGGGCTAGTAAACTTTTCCAGTGAAGTTTCCCACAGCAAATATTTGAGGCATGTAATACACATTAGGCTCATGTTGTATATTTTTCTTTTTTGTTGCAACTCTGTAGAAATGTATAAAAATGTACAGAAGCAGACCTCAGCTGGGATTTGACCCACACCTCAAGTATAGAGGTCAGGAGCATGGACACTGAAGATAGAAGATTTAGAATCCTGGTTCCTCTTTTTAATAATTCTGTGCATTGAACAAGGTACTTAGCTTCTATTGCCTCTGTTTTTTCATCCGTAAAAGAGGACAATTACAGAATTTACCTCATAGTATGGTGAGGATTCAGTAAGTTATTATTTTTAAGTGCTTAAGGCAGTGGCTTACAAATACGTGTTTAATGAATAAATAAGAAAGCCTAGAAGGAATGGGCAAGGTATATTTGGGGAGGGAGATCTCTCTGTAGTACTTCTAATTGCACCTTATGAAAGTGGGCACACCCCTTTCATCTGTGACCAATGGGCTAGGTTCTGTAGTGGCTCACTGCTCTGTCTGCTTTGCTTTCTGTATTAAAAACCTCCAATTGTACAGCAATCACAGGATTACTGGCCAATCCAGCCCAGGTCCCTGTTTCTACTCAAGCAAGAAATGATGCCACACTGCCACTATATAAGCCATTCAAATAGTTATAAGTTAGGGATAAAACTCCCTCCCTCTCACATCAGCTTTCCATGGGGCTGGTCTCCTCAACTGTGAGAAGAATCCTTCTCAATAACACTTGACAAAACTGGCCACCTTTCCCCCTTTGAAACTCTTCTTTCCTTGGCTTCCAGAACACCATACTGTAGTAGGTTTACTTATGTCTTACTGATCGCTCCTTCTCAGATTACTTTGCTATTTTCTTATCTCTTTGATCTCTAAATGATGTGAGACCCAGGGCTCAGTTATTGGACCTCTTCTCCATTTATGTTTCCTCCTTTGTTGACCACATCTAGCATAATTGTTTTAATTTTACAAATGTTTTAAACAACATTTATACATTCATGATTCCCAAATTCTGCAGCCTGGCCTTCTTTTTCAACACATATGTCTGAATGTCTGCTTAACATTTCTTTTGGATAACTAATGGACATTTCAAATTTACTGTGATCTAAACTGAACTCCTGAGGTAAAAACCCAGATCTGCTTTTTACTGATCCTTAACTCAGTTAACAACAACTTCGAGATGTTTCCTTCTAGATGCTCAGGCCAAACAAAGTTCTTAATGATTTATTTTGTCTCACAGCCCACATTCAGTTTTTCAGGAAATACTGCTGGTTCCATCTTTAAAACACTTTTAAAATCATTTGCTTCTAATCACCTCCCATGTTATCATCATTTTTTAAGCCACCATGATCTTCCAGTAGAAATACTGTGCCTTCCTACTACTCTGTTTCCTCCTCCATTAACTCCTTACAGTTGATTCTGTATACAGTCACCAAAATGAGTCTATTAAAACGTAAGTCAGATCATATCACATGCCACTCTACTCAATATGCATTAATTGACTGACTCGTTTCAGTAAGAGCAAAAGCCTGATCCTCATAATGCTCCCTAAAACCCTGCATGATCAGGTCTCCGTTACATCTGTGACCTCATCTCCTATTATACTTTCCATTGCATTTCACTCCATTCCACTCCAGCCACAATGACCTTCCCACTCTCCTTTGGAGTCACTGGATATACTCAACCTTAAGGCTTTGCTGGATAAACCCTTCACCTAGAATATGTGGTCTGCATCAATTTTGGCAAAGTCCTATCATTAGGGGTCCTTTCTGAAATCTCCTCAGTCCTACTCCTACCTTCACACCACAGCTAATCATTATCAGAGCTAATATTTGTCAGGTATTATGTAAAAGCTTTACAAACATTCGTTTGTCTTGTCTCCACAATTTTTATATAGGTACTATTATTACTTCTATTTTTTCTGATGAGGAAACTGAGATCAAAAGAGGTAAAATAACTAGTTCAAAATAAATAAAGAGCAAAATAAAAGATAGATAATAGGAATTAAGCATATCTTTCTCACATGGGAAGGGGAAAAAGAGATGGAGGGAAGGGGAAGCAAAAAAGGGGGAAAGATAAAAAAAGAGAGAATTTAAGAAAAATGGAAATAGAATGTTTGCAAATGGGAAGGGAAGCAAGAGTTGGAGGGAGGGAGGGGGATGGTTGGGGAAGGGGAAAAAAGAATTAAGATGTGTTATATACAGATAAAAACTCACCCATGATAAATGTAATAATTGTGTACTGGAAACATACTGATAAATTTTTAAAAACACAAATACCTATCTTGCTGTTAGAATAGCATATTTTAAATTGTTCTGACTGGGACCCATGTTAAAGTATATGTTATAGCTTGTGTAGATGTCCCCCAAAGCCTCATGCCATTGTAGGTGGGGCTTTTTCAAAGGTGGCTGAATTTAGAGTGTGTGATTAATTCATGGTGTAATGCTAGGATTAAGGGTGTTAGTATTAAGGGTGGGTGATTACTAAATCAGTCCACTGATTGGTTTGGCAATTCCCTAATTCAGGAAACGTGGATACAACATAAGAAACAGAAAGAGGATTGTCTTATCCCTTGTTGCTTTTGCTACTTTCTGCCTGCCATGAACCGTTTTTCCTCTGTGGTGCCACCTTGCCTTTGAGCCAGCCAACTGTGGACTGAAACTTCCACAAACTGAGTGCTAAATAAACCTTCCCCCTTTAACTTTAAGTGTTGGGTATTTTGTCTCAGCAATGAGAGAAGAGTAACTAAGATAATACATCATAACTAATACGAAATTAAAACAAAGTTTTCATAAAATAATACCCTTACTACTTGCTTTGTAATTTGATATCTTCTTTTCTGTTAAAGAAAACAATGGTGATCTGGACATACTTAATTGATTTTATCATTCAAATCAGTCCATTTCACCATTCACTGTTCAGTAAAAGTTCAGGAACATCCTTATCCTTTTGGATATATGCCTCTGTTCAAAGCTACTTGCATTTTTCAGAGACCTCTAAAATTTATCCAGCCCCAAAGGATGACACTTTAATTGTGGAATGTCATATGTGAAAAGGGTCCTGGAAAGAGATGGAGTCATTTCTAGCAAACCTCACAGTGGTGAAATTTGGACCCTACTTGACTTGCTCTGCCTACCTCAGAATGTAGGTAACCAGAAATAAGGAAAAAGAAATTCTGAAAGGATATTTTAAAAGCATATGAACTACAAAATGTGGTTATGTGAAGAGACTAAAAGATAGTTAGAAAAGGATTTAGAACTAGGTTGTGGATACTTGTTAATGTCTTATTTTAAGTTTTGTTTTACTAGTACACTCTTGTAATTCATGCAGTTTACAGTAATCTTGGGGGGGTGTGGTTGCATGTGAATATTACAGCTTGTTTTTTCTAATCCCTTTCCCCTTTCCTCCCCCTCCCCCTTCCTCCTCTGGTTCCCCATCACCATTTTCATACATCTTGATATTATCTGTCTTAGCTCATGCCATACAATATTTACATTAATTGGAGTTATTAGGATCCTGAACATAAGGAATTGAAACCTCAACTTGAAGGAAATGGGGAATCATTAAGTGTTTAACCAGGGGAGGATCTGGATTAAACAGTGCTTTAGAGATATAACTCTGGTAGAAGTGACAGAATGGATTATAGTGCAGCAAACATGAAGGCAGGGAGTCATTCAGGAGGCTGATGTGGTGGTCCCAGAGAAATATAAATTAGGGGTTGACCCAGGGTAGTGGTTATGGGTATAGAGAGGAGATACACAGAAGTGCCAGAATTTCTAATTTAAGTATTTCCTCTTTGACCACTGTATCTTGTTGTTCCAGCTCACTTTAGCATCTCTCCAATAATTCTCCCATGTCATCAAGATCTCTAACGTATTGACCTTACCAGTCTATTGGCCCTACACCATTACTCAGCACCCCTCTTCCAGTTTCTCATTTAACTTCTGTCTGGCTTTAATTCCCTGGTCTACTATTAAGATCTCCCCTTTGCAAATGCTTGCAACTCTATTGTCCATTTCTTTTCCCATAGTATTTGCTTGGCAAGTATCTCCCAAATTCCATTCAACCACCTATTTTCTCCATATCTGTGAGTGAACAGCCAAATGAGCTGATAAGTCCTATAGCTGGGCTAATTTATTTTGCTTTCCCACAAACCTCAATTAGTCACTTCATACCTCTTGTAAACTCTTCTACATGTCCCTGTTGTGTTTGCTTTTCCAATTTCTCTAAGACAGTGTTTCTCAATCTTAGTTACATATTAGAATCATCTGGGGAGCTTTGAAAGATTCTGATGCCAAAAACTTCAGATCATCTATAATTCGTTCTTTCATAGTCTCACATTCCACAATCAAATCTCACAGTAAGCTCTGTTGTTTCTACGTCTAAAATATATCTCAAATATTCTCAACCTGTGTGCATCATGTTCACTGTTCTCGCAGTCCAATTCACCAACATCTCTTGCAACCTCTCTACAACAGCTTGTAACTCCTGCCTTGTCAATCTCTATCACACAGCAGATTAGAGTCTTTTTAAAAATGTAAATCAAATAAACTAATTCCCCTCCTGAAAAAACCTCAATTCCCTCTCCTCTCTTCATCTTGTATTTAGAATATATTTAAGTTATTTTCCTATGGCCTCCAAGCTTTCATATGACCTAATTCTGCCAAATTTGTTTCCTACCACTTTTCCCTTTTCTCTGTAAGTTTCAACCTCGTGCTTCCACTTCACTTCTTGGTACACTACAATGCTGCTTAGTTCTTTCAACTTTTATAATTTAGATGTTAGCCTTGGGTTACTAATATTAGAATTATAGTATTTTGTACTTTTAATGTTCCTGCTTTTCACTGCTATACTCCTTTCACTATCTAGAATCAAGGGTTTGAGTTTTTATTCATTCTCAGCCACTAGCTTCCTTTGTGGCTTTGGCAGTTTCTTCCATTCCATGTGACTATATTATTTCATCAATAAAGTATAAATGATGAAGAAGATAATTTTTAAAATCTTTGTAAACTCTGATATTTATATATACATGATTGCTTAAAACTCTATGTACACAAGTGAAGAAACTGAGAAATAGAAAATCTGGGGAATTGTCTCAAGCTACCCATGAGTAGTGAATCTAGCTCTTGACTCAACTCTGGAAAAAAACCACAGCTACAGCAGATATGAGTCAGCTTGGGGTGGTACCTCTGCTCTCAGAACACCCCTTTATGGGATCCCTGAATGAATATGGACTAAAATAAAGAGAATGTGCCAGACTGGAACCATACCTGAGATTACCTTTCTCCCCATGCTGTTCATGGCCAAAAAGACACAATATTTGTCCTTTGCCCATTGAAAGCTGAAACCATACTGGGTACCAGATAAGCTTTAAGAAGGATCACAGAGCTTCAATAAAATGGTCTGGAACAGAGAGATTGTGCAAACTCCAAATTTCTATGATTTTGTACTCAGTGCTGGCTGTTGCTAGGCACTGTGCTAAATTCTTTCTTTGGATAAGTTAATCAAATCTTTATAACAACCTTGGTAACATGTTCACATACAAAGTGTTGAGGCACACAGCATCAAATAATCTAAGTGGCTATGCTAATAACTGAATACAAATACTTTTTAGCTCCAGAATCTATAACCTTACTTACTACATTGTATCAACTCTAACTGCTCACATGGCTCCAGGCAATAGGTGCTCTAGACCTATTTTTAAACTCTTTTTTTGTGTTATATCTTTTATTAGTGTATAGGAGTTACATACACATTAATGGGTTTAATTTTGGCAGACCTGTACACGCATGTAACATACTTTGGTCATTTTCACCCCCTATCACCTCCCTCCCACTTTCTCCCTCTATGTTCCACTTTTGTAGGGTTTCACTAAGTATAATATATTGGTTTAATGGCATCTAAGTAGGCCTCTGGAATCAACACCCATTATTCTGCAGGAGGATCTAGGTACATGTATGAGGTCTATTTTTTTCGGCGGGGTTGAGACAGGGTCTCACTATGTAGTTGAGAATGATCTGGAACACACTATGTAGCCTAAGCTGGTCTCGAACTCACAGCGATCCTCCTGCTTCAGCCTCCCGAATGCTGGGATTACAGGGGTGAGCCACCACACCCGGCTTGTATGAGGTATAACTAAAAAAAAAAAGCTAATATTTAAATTTTTAAAAATAGTACAGAAACAGTCATATTATCATTAATTACCTTCAAAACACTTCTCTTTGCTTCAAACTTATGTCATCAGTCTTGCCACTTTCTGAAGCAGTCCTAGATAACTGTGTTCTCCCTGAATTTTTACCTGTGTCTAAATTTCCTCTTCTTAGAGGTTTAGTGTCTTTAGTTGTACTGTCTTTAGCTGCATGCTTTTGTGTTTTAGTTGCACTGTCCTGGTGGCCTGGATATCCAAAGTTGATTCAAAATGTTTACCTTTCATGGTCAATTTGACTTTGAGGAAGAATCAGAAGTCATAGAGCTAGATCATTTAAATAAGATGAATGAGGACATACTGTAATTTTTTATGAGACTGCCTTTCTTTTCCATAGCATTTGGTAGCATCATTCACTGTATTTTTTTTATCACACCTTGTAAAGACATTCATGAAAGAGAATTTCCAGTACTGCTTCATAAAGTGGCAAGAATGACAGTGTATGTTCAAAGAATGGGGAAATATTTTAGGAAAGACAGTTGCAATGTGTCTCCTCCCCATTAAGCTTATTGGTACATTTAAAGCAAACAATACAGTTACATTTATCATTGGGACCTTGTACCTTTACATGATATATATCTTGGTTCTTGTTTTTTCCCCATACCCCTGCCCTCTCTTCATCCCCTTCACCCTTCCCTATTTCCAAACTTTGTTTCCATTTTTTCCTTTTTTCACATTTTTTCTTTTTCCATATTTCCTTTTCCCTCCCCTTCCCACTCCTCCTTTAGTCATTTTCTATTTCACACTCTCAATTATACCATTTGAACCATATTTATATTTTTAGTTTTTCACACTAGAGAAACTGGTATTTACTCAAGTGTGTCCTATTTATTTCACTTAAGAGTATAGCCTCAGTGTGTATCCATTTTGCTATAAATGTTTGTAGTTTCTCATTCTTAATGCCTGAGTAGTACTCCATTTTATAGAAAAACCACATCTTATATATCCAGTCTCCAGTTGATAGGCATTTGGGTTGTTTCCAAGTTTTAGCTATTACAAACTATGCTGCTATAAACATGGGTGCATATATATCACTGTGGTATGATTCTTTTCATTCTTTTGGAAAGATACCCAGCAGAGGGATAGCTGGGTCAAATAGAACCTCTAATCCTAGTTCTTTGAGGTATTTCCATATTGATTTCCACAGTGGTTATACCAGTCTGCACTCCTATCAACAATGGAGAAGGGTTCCTTTCTCCCCATAACCCCACCAGCAATGAAGTATCTGGGAATCAATCTGACAAAAGAAGCAAAAGACCTCTACCTTGAAAACTGCAGCACTCTGAAAAAAGAGATTGAAGAGGATATAAGAAAATGGAAAGATCTCCCCTGCTCCTGGGTAGGAAGAATCAACATAGTGAAAATGGCCATACTACCAAAACTGCTATACGGATTCAATGCAATGCCATTGAAAGTCCAACACTATACTTCACAGAACTAGAAAGAAGAATCCAAAAATTCATTTGGAACCATAAGAGACCTAGAATAGCGAAAGCCATTCTAGGTAACAGACACATGGCAGCGGGTATAACAATTCCCAATTTGAAACTGTACTACAAAGCCATGGTGATAAAAACAGCATGGTACTGGCAAAGAAACAGACCCAAGGATCAGTAGAACAGACTGGGAAACACAAAAACAACTCCAGACGTACTCAGCTACCTCATGTTTGACAAAAGAGCTGATCATCCCCACTAGAGGAAAGATAGCCTCTTTAATAAATGGTGTTTGAAAAACTGGATCTCGACCTGCCAAAGATTAAAACTAGACCCTCATCTTTCACCATGCACTAAAGTAAAATCAAAGTGGATTAAAGATCTAAATATTAAAATAGAAACACTAAACTTGGTGAAAGATAAGTTAGGCAGAACTCCTGAAGACATTGGTGTAGGAAAAGACTTTATGAACAAATCCTCAGTAGTAAGGGAACTAGCAGAAAGAATCAATAAGTGGGTCTCATCTTATTAGAAAGCTTCTGTACTGCAAAATAAACCATCAACAAAGCTAAGAGACAACCTACAATGTGGGAAAAAGTTTTTACCAGGTGCTCCTCGGACAAAGGACTACTATGCAGAATATATAAAGAACTCAAAACAATCACCCCCCCAAATATAAAGACCCAATTCAAAAATGGGCATCTGAAATGAACAGACAATTCTCAGACAAAGAAGTAAAAGCAGCAAGTAAATATATGAAAAAATGTTCCACATCAGTGGTCATTCAAGAGATGCAGATGAAAACAACACTGAGATTCCACCTCACCCCACAAAGAATGGCTGCTATCAAGAAATCACACAATAACTAATGTTGGCGGGGTTGTGGGGAGAAAGGAACCCTTCTCCATTGTTGGTGGGAGTGCAGACTGGTGCAACCACTGTGGAAATCAATATGGAGATGCCTCAAAGAGCTGGGACTAGAGGTTCCATTTGACCCAGCCATCCCTCTGCTGAGTATCTTTCCAAAAGAATGAAAAGAATCATACCACAGTGATATATACACAGCAATGTTTATAGCGGCACAGTTTGTAATAGCTAAAACCTGGAAACAGCGCATTTTCCCATCTGTTGGAAACTGGATAAAGAAGATGTGGTTTTTCTATAAAATAGAATATTACTCAGCCATAAAGAATGAGAAAATAGATTCATTCATAGGAAAATGGATACATGTTGAAGATATACTCGTAAGTGAAATAAATAAGTCACACATGTGTAAATGCCGCATAGTTTCTCTGGTGTTAATAATCTGCAATAATACATAAGATCCTAAGAAGATTACAGACATTTAGAAATGTGAAGAAAGGAGCTAAAGGTGTAGGGAAGGTGGGATGGGTAGGGGAAGGGTAGTAAGGGAAAAGAAAAAAATGTGAGATAATGAAAAGATGGAAATAATGTGTTTGTAGATGGGGAGGGGAGGAGAGGGTGAAGGGAGGGCAGGAGTAAGGGGAAAAAATGAGAATCAAGACTTGTCATGTAGAGGTACAAGATCCCAACAATGAATGTAACTGTACTGTATCCCTAAAATGTACCAATAAACTCAATTAAAGCTGAAAAAAAAGAATAAGAAATTAGTCATTCATAGGAAAATGGATACATATTGAGGATATACTTTTAGGTGAAATAAATAAGTCACACATGTGTAAATACTGAATCGGTTCTCTGGTGTGAAAAACTATAATAGTACACAAGATCCTAATGGGGTAACTAATAGTGTGAAATAGGAAGAAAAGGGCTAAAGGTGTAGGGAAGTGGGAAGGGTAGGGGAAAGGGCATAAGGAAAAGAAAAACATATGAGAAAATGAAAAAATTGAAATAAAGCATTTGTAAATGGGGGGGGTGAAGGGAAGGCAGGGACAAGGGGAAAAAATTAGAACCGAGACCTGTCATGTGAAGGTACAGGATCCCAGTAATGAATGTAACTGTATTGTATACCTGGATTGTACCAATAAACTAAATAAAAAGTAAAGAAAAAAAGAGATCAACAGGCAGAAGAAAGGGAGAAGTCAAGGTATTTTTCCCCACCACCTGTGATGGTTTTATTCCTTCATGACTCCAGATTTGGTTGAAGAAGTCTTCCATTTATTGCGCCTGCCTGTAATAGGCTGCATCACGATGCTTTTAGCATCTAAAATGGCAGCACCTGTTTCTGGGTTCAAATAACATTACCTTCTCCCATTATCCACTCATCTATAGGAATGGTAGCAGCTTTCTGTGATTGCCAAATACTGGGTTGCCTCATCATCTCCTATTTGGTTTTCACTGCTATGCAAGTGTTATGTGCTTTCAGTACTAAACTCTCTTAGTTTAAAAGATCCAGGGTGAAAAAAATTTAGGGTAGTTTCTGATTTCCTGATTGATACACTTTATATAATCCCAGAGTACTCATGCCATATAAATGGGTTTCTACCTGTTAGAGCATAATATCTATCTTATTTATTTACATATCTATTCTCTTTAACTATTTTACTGCTATCAGATTGTAAGTTCCAGGAAGGATTTTGTTTTCTATCCTATCTGTCCTGATGCTTAGCAGATAGGTACCTTAAATTATTGAGTAAATACACACATTAGACACTCCAAGGTTTTATTTGGCATCTTCTATGTGCCAATAACAGTTGTAGAAGACACTAAGGTGAGTAATTTATTGTTACTGCTTTCAAAATATAAAAAAAATCTTGGAATTCTATTTAAGTGACAGGAAATAGCATAGGTTAAATGATTTAACAGAAATTTATTTTATATTCCCAGAGGCTATAAATCTGAGATCAAGGTATCATCAGGGTCAATTTCTTTTGAGGCTTCTCTCCTAGGCTGGTAGATAATTGTTCCCCAGGGATTTTTCACTCTACCTTTTGGTCCCAATTTCTTCTTTGTATAGGGTCATTAGTCAAGGGCCCATGCTAAGTTCTCATTTTAACCTTATAAATCTAACCTCTAAAGAACCTTTACTCAAATATATTCACATGCCAATGTACTAGGGGTTAGAAGTTCAACATATGTACGGGAAGGGGTGCAAATTCCACAAAAATGTGAGAAAAGATTTTTTACCAGCTGTCCTCCGACAGAGACTACAATCTAGAATATATAAAGAACTTTAAAAAATCAGATCTCCCAAATATAAAGACCCAGTTCAAAAATGGGTATCTGACATGAACAGACAATTCTCAGCCAAAGAAGTAAAAGCAGCAAATATATGAAAAAAATGTTCAACACCCCTGGTCATTCGAGGGATGCAGATGAAAACAACACTGACATTCCACCTCACCCCCAAAAGAATGGCTGCTATCAAAATTCAGCTTTTAATGATCAGGAAACATTTTCAATGGAGGGTATTAAATGAGACTGTACTAGAAGTTAGATGAAAAATGATAAAACCAGGGCCCGAAGGTTTTCCTAGAAAGCTTCCTAAAAGTGGTTTCACCAGTACCATATTTTAGAATCATGCTAATTTGAATGGGCTGTTTGGCAGGAAAAGCGCATCCAGTGTGTTTATAATGGATGAAGGCCCAGAGGTGGAAAAGTGAGATGCCTAGATTATCAGGGGAGGAAGTTGAAAGAACACCCAGGCCAACCTCCCATTTGATTCAGGAATTCCTCACTAAATGGGCATTCAGCTTCACCTCACATGATTGGGAACTGAATAGGGCTTCAGTCTTCGGCCAGCTCTTTCTGGTCAAAATAGTGGCTTATACGAAGTGGGGAGGTTTTGCTAAGAGGGAGAGGACAATAGGGCTGTATGCCAGTGATGGCTTCACGTCAGTCATTTCCAGGAATCTATTTCTGATATCATATTTTAATTTCCTCTTGCTGTTGTTGCTTTGTTTCTGCAATTCCCTTCTTGACTGAGGCAGGAGTTTTGGATTCTTGTTTTGTTTTATTGTGTTACTTTGGATATCGTCTCTTCAACCTCTTGGGATTCAGTGTTCATGTCTTCAATAGGGGTTCATTAACACTCTACTCAATCCAGCTCACAGTACAATCAGCTACTGTTAGCATTATATGCAATAATGATGTGAATGTGACTGACAGCACCAACCCTCAGCAGATGCAAAGGGACCAGCCTGGGTTGTGTTGCCTGGAATTGGGGAGACATGAAGAGTTGGGCTGTTCCTCCATTTGCTTGCTATGCTGATGTATATTTGACTCATTCTCAGCTAACTAAGCAAATAGAAAATTAATCCATCATCAAACAACTTTTCATGTTCTTGATTTATGACAGAAAAGCCTGGACTGGAGTATGTGTGTAGACGGGGGTGGGAGTGAGGATGGGGGTGTTAGAAAGCGGCAGAGGATAAAGTCAAAGCTTTATCTTTTTTATGTGACCTTATACACATGCCTTACTTAGTCTAGATCTTCATTTATTTATCTGTGAAATGGGACTATTAATGCCTGCCTCCGTAGGATTGTTCTAAAAGTAATTCGGGGGGGGGGGGTACACTCTAGTAGGAAAG
Organism: Fukomys damarensis; assembly: GCF_012274545.1. Lineage (NCBI taxonomy): Eukaryota > Metazoa > Chordata > Mammalia > Rodentia > Bathyergidae > Fukomys > Fukomys damarensis. The sequence goes on along the minus strand of NW_022900951.1, from coordinate 49,590,961 downwards.
ACCCCAGGGG
>NW_022900951.1:49559130-49590812 GCF_012274545.1 Fukomys damarensis | reverse complement strand
TCCCTTGGTTACACAAATGGGAAGCCCCACAAATAAACGCATCTAACACCAGTGCAAGAGGACAGGCAGAGGTGACTGCTGCCTTATCCCTGGTGAGGGAAGACTCTTCACTCCCATACTTGGCCGCACCCTACCACCAGTTCTCAAGTCTTGATAAGGGATAAAGGCAGTCCACAGGGACCCCCCTCCCCCGCCCGGCCCGCGTGCTTCTCCTGGCCAAGCAGCCCCCCACCCCCAACAGCTGGGCAGGGGATTGGGCTGTAGGGCTGTGGAGGAGGGGAGGCGGAGGGGTGCTGGGGCTCTCTTTTCCTCTAGCCCAGCCTTCCTAGCCAGCCCGCGACAACCCGCTCCAGGAACCTGGCCTCAGAGAAGCCGCACTTCCCGGGCACCATGCAGTGGATCAGGGGCGGATCAGGAATGGTGAGTGCACGTTTCCCTGGCTTCCCCTGCTTGAGCCTTAGTCCCCGAGCCCCACCTCCAGTCCTTCCCACCAGTGCCCACGCAGCGACCCCCCTCACCTCTGCCCACTGCCCTTGCCGCCATCCTTGAGCTTGCTGTGGCCATTTTAAGAGCGCCTGCAGGCCCGCGGGCCTAGGGTAGCCCCCTCCCATCCCCCCTCCGCATTTCTGCTGCCCTCTGAGATTGGGGTGAAATGAGGGTGGGAGCGAGAGATAGACGTTCTGGAACAGCTCAAGAATCACCTGGGAGGTCAAAGAGGCAAGGGGGCTGACAGAGGGGCTGAGAGCAGTGAATCTCCAGGGAGGCAGGCAAGCTGGTAAGGGGTTGAGGGAAGCAGTCAGAAAGCCTGGATTATGGAGGGTGTCATTGGGGAGCTGCACTTAACCCACCCCCGGAACTAGGCTCCGTGTCTCCCCTGATTCTGGCCAGTCCCAGAGTATAAGGACTAGAAATCCATTCTGGGGGAGGCTGCCTTGGAGAGCCTTTAATCCTTCCTGGGGCGGGGGTCATCCAGTCCATACCTGGGGCTTTGTGAAACTGCAGAAAACCCCATTTGGACCTACATCTAACTAGCAGAGCCCCTCTGCCCTGGGTGTTCTTGTGTATGTTTAACATCCTCCTCCTATTTTATGCTGTGGTGCTACTTGGAGACCTTGGAATGACTTCCCTTTGCAGAGGGGAAGTGGTGCCTGCATCTTGATGCTTCACTGACTGAAGCCTGGTCAGGTGCTCTGGGGAGTGAGAGGCCACAGTGACTTTGTCCTCAGACAGCAGACATGGACAAGAAGGTCTTGGAGGGCAGTTGAGTTGGGTCAGTAGGTACTGATCACAATGACAGCCCACACTTCTGCATTGTCACCTACAACCTGTAGCTGACACAAAGTAGCCTGAAGTGATTGGGCAAAAATTGATATTTAACTTCTTTTTCTTTTATTCTGGGAGAGAGGAGGGAATATGCTATGGTATGAGACTTTATTAAGAGAAACTGTCCTTTTCCCTTCCTCAGGGTTTTTCCAGGGTTTCTGTTTCACTGATTATTAAAAGCATCAGCTTTATGTGTCTAAATGCATAGGCTTCAAGAGACCCTTCTCCCCAGACTTGTTCTTTCTCAGGAGTTCCATTAAGGCTACATCAAGTGTTTGTAGAATCCGAAGAGATTAGAGCAAGTAAAAATATTAAGAGTCCTTGTGGTCCATCCAGGAAAACTAACACCCAGAGAATGAGAAAGACTTGCTCAAGGCTATAAACACTTGGAGTCTAGCACCTGTCTCCAGACTCTCGTACTGTCCTTCACCACTGCTTCGCAGAATCAACTGTTCAGTGGTTCTGAGAGAGGCAGAAATGCACAAAGTAGTCATGATCTTAGGGAAAGACCTTCAAATATGAACAAATGCCATCAAACTTGCCTGAAAAATTCCATGCTAGTTTTGGCATTTCTTGCAGTTGAGTCTGGGTGAGACTTTCATATATATATAGTAATATGTTAGGGGCCCCGAAGCACCTACTGACAACATATTAAAGTAATGGAGAAATCTGAAGTTTTGCCAGTTGTGTGTGAGAGAGACTAGAGTGGCAAACATCTTGTGAAGACTAACAAAGGTTAATTGATGGGGATAATCTCATATTTTTTATAGTGTTAAGGACGGAACCCAGGGTCTTAACACTGACTTATATTCCTATCCCTTTTTATTTTGTTTTTATTTTTATATTTTTCCCCTGTCCTCCCTTCAATCCATGCACTCCTCCCTATTTACAAAGACTTTTTTCCATTTTTCTTTTTTTTCATCAAGTTTATTGGTACTTTTTAAGTTTGCATTATAGTTACAATCATCATTGGGATCTTGTACCATTACATGACAGGTCTTGGTTCTCATTTCTCCCCTTGTCCCTGCCCTCCCTTCACCCCCTCCACCCTTCTCTATGTACAAAGACTTTGTTTCCATTTTTTCCCTTTTCTCACATTTATTCCTATTTTGGTTTTATTTTGATGCAGGGTCTCACTAAATCACTATGTTGTGTAGGCTGGGGAGAACCCTCAGCTTCTCAAAGCACTATAATTATGGGGATGCACTACCATGCCCAGCTTCATTATTATATTTTTAAAGAATTGAAGGAGTAAATATTATATGATGAAAGCATTAGCATTTTCTAGAATTCAAAAGATAAGAATAATAAAGTCTATTTTAGCCTGGGAAACAGGAAACCTTTAATATTGTTCCAAATGTTAAATGTTTGTTTAGAATGTTTTTGGCTTCAGATTTCTAAATACCTTTAAATGAGGCCATTTATGATCACCAAAATTCCTTCCAGGCCTGAGTTTTTAAGATTCCTAAGAGTAAGTGTTGGATAAAGGTTAACTAATAGATTACTAGGAAAAATAAGGAGTGTGTATCTTGCCTTCATTTTACAATGTGGCTAGTCAAGAGGTCTTCCCTCTTTGTTCTTTCATTTGCAAGACACCTAAAATATACACTTGAATTTTTTTATTATAATAATGAGATTTTCTTTCAGAACATTTGACTATTGTAACATTTCAAGTGTAATGTGTTACACATATTCCTTGAACACAAAACATTGTTCAAGATTTTAAAGAATAGAATCTCTTTTTTTGGGGGGGGTACCGGGGATTGAACTCGGGCCCTTGCACTTGCAAGGTAGGCCACCAAACCGCTGAGCTAAATCGCCAGCCCTAAGAATAGAATCTCTTGATAGAGGGTGCTACGCTGTGAGTTGAGAGATAAGAGATGTTAAACTATGTTCACAGTGAATGAAAAATTGTTCAGGTATTTATTCACAACATCTGCTGCCAATGCTCATTTTTACTGGGTTAGACACTGTGCCTAGTGTGGAAAGAATACTCTTCTGAGTCACAAGTGTAAGGTTTAGGGCTGGCTTTTATACTTTTTACTTCTGAAACCTTTGCCACACCTCTTTCACCCTCAGTATTCTCATCCATAAAATGGGAATAAAGTGTCTTATAGGTACTTTGAGGACATTAATTCATTTAAAAAATATAGAGTATTCAATATGAATTGACATGGATATAGACATAGATGAGAGAGCAGTGAACAATAAAAAAAAATAAGTATTCTCAGGGAGCTTACATCCTAGGCTGTGGAGAAACATTAAAGAATTGCACAAATGAGTATACAATACACCAAGATATGCTAAATACTAAGGAAAAAATACTGTTAAGACACAGAAAGTGGTAAGGAGTGGTATGATGTATTAGATCAGTCAGAGCCTCAGAAGACGTTTGCAAAGAGATTTGAAGAAAATGAAGGGATAAGCTCTATGTGTATGTTCAAAGTAAGTGGGTTCCAGGCATAAGGAACACCCCAAAAGACCACAACTGGTTTAAGGAACAAACAATGTTCTGAGGATGAAGAATTAGCGGAAGAATGGCAGTTAAAATCAGAGAGAAAATAGACCAATTTTATAGGACAGTTATTGTGACTCAGATGGGGAGCCACTGGAAGATTTTGAATAGATGTGGGTAAATAGTCTATGAAATTTTAAAGGAAATAGATTGTATTAGAGCAAAGACAAGAGCTAAGTCCAGCTTAGATATAATGGTGGCTTAGATCTTGATGATAATATGGAGATGATCTATATGATGAAAGGTCTGTACCTACTATTGTTTGTAGATGCTTTGTGTCTTTTTCCTTTCTGATTATATGTTTGGATCCTCAGATAGCTGAGAGTGGAGCTAGAAAGAACAAAGAGTGGCTGTATGCTTGCAAGGACATATCAACTCAGTGATTTAATGAACTGCTTTGGACTCTTAGCCACTAATGAGACTAATTGAAGGGTGGTTCCATGTAGGATACCAATTAATTACTTTCCTGATTCTGAGAAGATTAAGAATGTTTTTATACTTTGGAAATGTTGTATACCTAGCATACATAATATCTGGAGTTGATAACTTTAAAATATTTAATATATTAATATTTAAAATATGTCCTCTGTATGATCGTTACTTTTAGTATTATTCATGTAGTGATCAGTACTATTCTTAATTTTCTTGATTTGTTCTTTAATTTTTAAACAATGAAAAAGAACAATGAATTCCTATTTTAAGGAATTTGAATTAAAAAATTATGTGTGAAGTAAGATGTGCATTCACTGAACAGAAATATACCTTGCAGTTGGAATTATCTTGCTCTTTACTTTAAGCACAAATAAAATTCCAGTGGTCACAAAAAATGACAGAATTGTCATTTTTGTCTTTATAAACACTGCACTAGCTTTGTTTACTTTAAACCCTCTATTTACATGCTCAAACATATAGTACTAGAGGAATTGTGTATACAGAGTACTTAGAGCTAACTTGAATAATTATGTAACTTTTACAAAGTGAAATAACTGAATATGTAGTTAAATCTGTGTGTGTCAGGACTAACTGTATAACTAGGAGTTCTGTGAGTCAACTTCCAAGTAGAGTACAATGTTGATAAAAGGGCAAGTAATAAAAGGTGCTAATTTGGAACTTTATATGTATATAGTAACCACAAAAATTGTTTTGAATTTTGACCAACACATTTTTTGAAGGAGAGTTTTATCACTGAAATTGTTTACAGTTGCTGATATATAGTGGTAATAAAAATATTTTGACTTTTAGTCTTTAAAAAATTCTCTGTAGAGTAGTGCATGAATTCTTTTATTGCCACACTCACGTTTCTCCCTTCTCATTGCCAGAGAAGAATAAAAATTTATGGACTAATCCCATGTCAAATTCCACATGATCTTTATAAGAACTACAACATATGAGGTGGTGGCAGTCCCATACAGGCAAGATGAAATAGCCAACTTGTAAGTTTAGCAAATTCTAACATAAATCTGTCCACACGGGTTAAAACACACAATGTTTTATTATTTCACACACATCAGAAGATAAGCAAACCTTGCCTAGTGTGACAGTTTCAGAAATTTTAAAGGAACATTTCTGCTCCATCATACCTAGCATTTGGCTTCCATTTTTCATGCTCCAAGATGAGTGCTGAACTCCCAGAAAACTTACTAGCATCTACATTTTGCAAGAGAAAAAGAGGAGGGAAAGTACCCCTCCTTTTTAGGAAGTCTTCCCCGAAGACTTATTAATATTTCTACTTATATCTCACTGAAGACCTGAGTCATGGCTGCATGGTTGCTCCCATTTTCAAGGGAAGCTAGGCAGTGCAGTCATTTAAACTAGGTGGTAGTGTATACACCAAAAATACTGTGTGGAGGTTTATGATAAAGAAGCAAGGGAATAACGGACTAGTGGGAGACAACTTGCAGTCATTTTCACACTTGGGTTATCTATATGTCTACCAGTGTAGAAACACAGAGGGCTTGAACTGAGCTTTAGATTGAGCCATCGCCTGATAGAAGTTACTAATACTAAGGATGCTACCATAAAGCAGGGGAAGGATCAGTAAAGACTTGACAAACTCTAGTCCTCCTGTCCTTCTAGTGACGGAATCTTCTTGTGAGAAAAAGTGGGTCACAATATCCTTCACCGAGGTAAGGAATACAAAAGGAAGGAGTGAAAAATATTTGGAGAGGAGCTGGAAAAGAGAGATGACCAATACAGTTTGAACTCTGTTGGTTCTGACATGCTCAGACAATCTTGCATTGTACATATCTAGATATGATGCTCAAAGGACATCAAGAAGGCATTGTGATAGTTGAAGTTCTGAGAGTAAATGATGAACTACTAAGCATTTAAAATGCTGTTGAGCTTGGAGAAGGTGGGAACAGAACTTGAGTCTTCTCCTTTTTGAAGTCTCTTAATCTAGAGTATAGCATGTAGTTATCTATATTCCAGAACTTCCAAGGTAGCACTATAATTCCAGGCTTTACTTTACACAGTGCTCATATTGTTTCTGGCTGCCTCAGCTGTGATGACCAAGTTAGATGACCTTAGGGATAGTTTTGCCCAATTCTGTAGATGAGTTGCCACTAAAATGTAGCCTGCTGACCAAATCTAGCCCAGCAGCTAATATTTTTATATTTTTCAATTGTTAGGACAAGATAAAAAAAATGTGATACAAGCATTCCCTGGTCCTTTCATCCAATTCTTTTTTGGGAGGAGGGTGCTGGGGATCAGACTCAGTTCCTTGTGCTTGCAAGGCAGGTGCTGGAACCACTGAGCTAAATCCCCGGCCCTGTCATCCAATTCTTTTTTTTTCCTCATTGACTTTATTGGTACATTTTAGGTATACAGTACAGTTACAGTCATCATTGGCCTCTTGTACCTTTACATATCACACAATTCTTTACTCTAGAGTCAGCCACTGTCATCATTCTTTTAGGTGTTCATTAAGAGATATTGTTTGCTTTTTTACAAGAATACAACTATGTGCACACACACACATTTTTAAACTTCAGAGTTGGCAACATATTCTAATAGCTCTGGACTTTACCTCCTTTTCAATTAACAGTATGTCTTGGAGGCTATTATATATTAGTACATGCAGAGATTCCTCCTTTATATAACTACATAAGTTTCTCTTTTGCCTCGTATTGATAGATAATTAGGTTGTCTCCAGTCATTAGGCATGATAAAATAGCAATAGATTTTAAGAGGTCATTTACAGAAAATGAGTATTTATTAAGCAGCTGTGATTTCCAAGGCACTGTACTCTATTGAAGTGTGGGTAGGTCAAACCAAGATGAGTTTTATGTCTTCAAGGATCTTTTGATTGAGTAGGAAAGAAATAAAGCCATTCTGGGGGTAAATGTTACAGGAGGCACCAAGAAGATGTGGGACTACAGAGGAACAAAAGCACAAGAAGGTAAGGTTTCAGAGGGCTGGGTGGAACTTCCAAGAGGAGATGGTATTTAAGCTATATATATAACCCTTTTGTATAACAGAGTTCGTGTGGGGTGGAGATTAGGCAGGAACAATAGATGTTTTAGCTGAGTTTAAGGCTATTTGAAAAAGATTTCCCTACTTACTTTTATTTATCTCTTATTTTGCTTCTTTCTTGTATTTTGGGCCTCTCGTATGAGAAGAATTAAGAGATTTTTCACACTTCTGTGTTTGATTTATTAGTTAGTATAAATTATGCTGCCATAAACATGGCATGAATGTATCATTGTAATATGATGAATTTATCTCTTTCAGGAAGCTACCTATAAGGGGAATAGCTAGGTCAAATGAAATTTCTATTTTTAGTTTTTTGAGGAATGACAGGGGGAACAAGAGATGCAGGGAGGGAGAAAAAGGGAAGGGAAAGGGGTGAAAAAAATTAAAGAAAAATGTGGAAATAGAACTTTTGCAAATAGGAAAGGGAGCAAGAGTTGGAGAGAACAGGGAAGGATGGGAGAGAAAGCTCACAAAAAGAAAATTGAGGTGTGTCATGCACAGGTACAAACTTCCCCATGATAAATGTAAATTGTGTACTGCAAACATGTACTAATAAAAAAAGGAAAAAAATTCTGAAGGCCAGAAATGATCAATGTACTAGCTGAAGCAGTTTTCTTTAACTGGATTCAGATTTAAATGATTAAATGAGGCCCGCCCACATTGTGAAGGGCAGACTATTTTGCACAGTTTATAGTTTCAAATGTTAATCATAGCCAGCCAAACTCAGAATAATGTTATACGAAATATATAAATACCCTGTGACCAAATCACCTTGATATATTAAATCTGTCACATAGACCCACTTCCAAATCTACTATGAGAATTACATGAACAGACATAGACATGAAAGGGCTGTGTAAACCATGATGCTCTTTACCTATATGGGGAGCAATTATTTTTACTGATAGGCTGGAGGGGATATACACTTGGGTGAGTGGAGTAAGACCCTTCTCATTTTCCCTAAATTCAGACCTCAGTAGAATAGACCTAATATTCATTTTCTTTGAGTGTTAAGAGATACAACAGGAACTTCATTCACAAGAAGCAATCTTTTCTGACTCTGCCCAAGGCCTTCTAGGTTTTCTGCTCAAGGAGAGCCTAAGAAAGACCCCCAAACAGCCCCATGTGATGATGAAAGGAACTTCTTGGAATCCCATAGCTTTGAAAATTTTTCATATCATGGTGTGTGTGTGTGTATGTGTGTGTGTGTGTGTGTGTGTGTGTTATGACTAGTTGCAGACTAAGCTGCTATTTTTGGAAACCAGACATTGAGGAAGAAAATGCATCTAGCTTTCTTTAAGAGGGTCCATTGTCACGAGGAGATATCCTGTCAAAGGGCTTTCCTGGTATATTAGGCAAGTGGCATTTAAGCTGAGCTAGCTATGTAGGGATTTAGGTAAAGATCCCGACACATTTGGATTACAAGAAAAATAAGAGACATTAAGGTTGGTGAGTAGAAAGGAAAAGTCTGGAATAGAACATGCAAAAGCCATCATATAAAAACAACTTGACATCCTTGAGGGGTAGAAAGAAGGCTAATGTGATGGTACTGTCCATAGTGTTATTGTGTATATTACACAAGCTAACCTGTTCACAGCATGCACTCGGCTCATGGTAAGTGCTGTTTATTCTAATACAATAGAAAATATTTGAAGCAGTAGAATGAAAGGACTTGTTATCTGAGAAGATACCTTTTGCAAGCTTTATGAAGAATGGGTTGAAGAGAATGAAAGTATAGGTGGGGAGCTCAGTTGAGGGGCTGATGCAGAAATATAGTCAGTAGGATTGGGTAGAGGAGGATAGACAGACATGAATTGATACCTTGTTTGAAGATTGAGTTAGTGAGACTGATGCTGGATTGACAGAGGTGAAGGACGGGGCGAAGAAAATATTAGAGTTTTTAAATAATGGAAGAGAGCTTTGAAAAAAAATAGAGTTTTTGGCTTTTCCACCTATCAGTTGTATAACTTTATGCAAGCAATTTAATCATTTTAAGTTTCAGTTTTCTTACTTATTAGTCAGGCTTCTCCAGAGAAACCGAAGCAATGGAATATTTACATATATGCAGAGAGGATTAATTTTAAAGAATAGGCTCATGTAATTAGGACAGTACAAATACAAAATCTGCAGGATATGTTGGCAAGGTAGAGTACCAAAAAGGAATGGCAGTCTGGGTCTGCAGGCAGTCTACTAGCAGAATTGCTGCTTTCTCAGGAGAGGTAAGTAAGTCTTTGATCCAAATGATATTTTCAACTGATTGGGAGTGATATGGGGGGAGTAATTTGCTTTACTCAAAGTCTATCCATTTAAATATAAACCTCTGGCTAGAGGTGTATGAAGCCCTCGGTTAGATTTCCAGCATGGCAAAGAAATGATTTTTTTAAAAACTCACTTAAAAGTAAATATCAAAGTCACTTTCATATAAGTATCCAGAATAATATTTCATAAAATATCTTGGTACCAAGTTGACACGTAAAATCAGCTACCACTTTTTTCTGTGAAACTGGAAAAATGTAATATCTCATCATTGGTTTTGTTGTGGCTATGAAATAGTATAATTTATATAAAGCACTTGGTACAGTGTTCTTCACATTGGAAGGGCTCAATTAGTGATAGCCTTTACTCTTTCAATATATAATAATCCCCAGAACACACTCAGGAATTCATGGAATCCTCACAACAATACCCTTCCTACTTTTTAGGGAAATTAAGGCTGGAAGAGGTGAAGTATCTTTTCCACACAGCTACTGCCAAAGAAAGCCAGGATAAATAAAGGTGTGTGACTATGTAAGAACTTGGGCATTACTATCCTCACTTGCCAGGAGTGGATATTTGCCCAGCCTCCTTCATTCCAGCGGTGCTGTGCTCCAGCAATATGATTATAAATGCACTAAGTCTTGGGAATAATAGCTTACATTTAAGAAGCCAGTTTTATTCTGTGCCAGATACTGTTCTAAGTATTTTGCATGCATATTTCATTTAATCTTTCTAACAATTCTGTCAAGTAAACAGAATTCTCCAGTCCAGGAAATTGCCTGGTAGGATGTGGAAGAGAGAGGGACCTTCCAGCTATCTGTTGAGAAGACTCAAATTTAACTTCCTACTCCTTTCCCCCTCACTACCAGTTTGCATTCTAAAGAGGATGAAAACTCAAGAAGGCCCTTTGAATGTTTGTGATACACACGTGTTTGAGTATGTAAAGGCAATGAGGCCTGGTGGAATCCTTTTTGAGAGCATAGCAAGCATTCCGTAACTGTGGAATGTATGAATGAGCTGATGAAGAGGTGAACACTGTATTACCTGTAGCCACCAGGTCTAAAGCTGGCCCCATAGAGGGCAGAGGCATCTGGAGTAAAGGTTTCTTTTGGACCAGGTGAGATGCAACTGAACCAGGCAGGCAGTGAATTGAAGAAGGTAGACTGGAACAAGAAACTTTAGAAGTTCTTCCTGAGAAAATTACTTAAACCCTCTGGATACTAGCTTATTCATATGCAGATTTGGGCCTTTCTCTCTCCCCATGCTTGCAAGCATAGGCTTATTCACTTTTTCAGTAATATTTATTGCTCACTTGCCATTTAGCAGTTATTGTTCTAGGCACTGAATGGAGAACAAAACAGACAAAAATCTTGTCCTTGTGGGATAGATATTCTAATAGAGAAGATACATGACAATGATTACATAAAATATGCAGCAAGTATGTTAGATCTAAGAGCTAAGTAGAAAAACATCAAAGAGAAGGAATAATGTGTGGGGGTAGTTAATATTTCAGATTTCTATTTTCTGCTGCATTTCTTTCACAAGGTTGCCATGAGGTTGATATGCAATGAAAGGCGACAGTATTTGGGAAGCTGTGAATTTCTACTTAAATATAAGATACATTTCATTATTCTTGGGGCATAATTTTCTTTAGATTCTTATTTGCTGTTCCCTTCTCTATTATCAGTGTGGTAAACCATCAGAAGCTCTGGTCTGGAAGATGGAAAAGGCATATTATAGGCCTAGTCCTGGTATGGCAGTCCCTTAAAATTCCAAATATGTTAAGTTAAATTATTTTTCCCAAAACTGGACCTTCTGGCTTTTAATCTATGGTTGTTTCCATTCCCATGAAGCAGTGAGAGCTGTCCTTAGTCATTTTCTTCCGCTTCTGTAAGATGTGAATGATGAACCTTCCGTACAGTTCCCCTTTCCTGACCCCTTGGGCTATTATGTGATAAAAGCCAGAAATGGGTTGATGAGAAGAGAAGAGGAGAATAAGAGGGGAGGGGAGGGCAGGGGAGGGAAGGAGAAGAGAGGGGAGGTAAGGAAAGGACAGGAAAGGAAAGGGAAAAAAGAGCCTGACTTAGGAAGACTATACAGCAAGTTTAACAACTTAAAGGTTAATTTTTGAATAGATAATATATTCACAAAGTAAAACAAACCAAACTATGAAAATGTTCATAATGGATTTTCTCTATCCACCCATCAGAAGTCACCAGCTAGCTTCACACCTTTTTGTGTACTTTTCTATTTTAAGTACAAATAAAAACAGACAAAAATATATTTTTTCATTTCTGCTTTTTTTATTCCAAAGGTTGTATACAAACCATTCTTCATTTTACCATTTTCACACAGATTAACTTTGAGATCTCTTCCAATCCATCTTCAGAGAGCTTCAGCAGGTCCATGTTGATCCCTTATGAATTTCTGTAAGCCTCCAACCATGATTCCAGCACATTTCTCTTTTCCAAGCTTTGGTATTATTCAGACCTCTCTTAACATCTTTATTCAGAATATAATTATCTTGGACTTCTACAGAAAATATAATTCCTGATAATTAATTCTTTAATATCCCTCTGACACATAATCTAATTTCTTATAAACTCATCAGCTGAACTAACCCTTTTCCTGTTATTACAATCTTATTTCTCTCATTATCTAGCTATCTATCAATTTATCTGTTTATCTATGTAGTTCTTGTTAAGTATCTTTTATAAGCAAAACCCTATGCTTAATTTGATGATGAACACTTAGTGTCCTTAATTTCCAGTGATACAGTTGAAATAAAGCCTGTAGATAAGTAAAACCTGGGGATGGAAGTCAGAGGGTATAGCTAACTCATGAAACCCAAGAATAAAATTATTCAGGAAATTAGGTTTCAAAATGAATTACTTAGCCCTGAGAGAGAAGCATTCACTGCCTATCTCAGTCTCAAATTGATGCATGATTGGGTTTGGATGCTCTAGAAAGAGCCAAAGCCTCACAGGAAACCATTGCACTTTCTCTGAAGGGCTTTTATGCCCTTGCTGTTCTTTCCCAACCAGTCTTCTCTCTACCCTGAGTGTGAACAGATGGTTTGGCCCACTAGCTTGTTTGAAATAGAACTGAAACAGGATCAAAATAAATGTGATATCAGCCTGAAATAGATCTATACAAAGAAACAAGAGGGAACTGCTGTTCCTGAATATTTATTTAGATACTTCAGGAGTCATTGTCCATGAGAGGGCAGTATAGCCAGTGTTTCCTGAGGGAAGGCTTCAGCGTGGTATTTTACAGAATGATGTCTATGCCAACAGGAAGCAGAAAACTAAAGAGGTATTACAATTCTCAGCCTATAATCTAGACCTTTTAGTCCCTTTTGGAGGAGTTCTTAACAAATCAAGGCCTTTAGAGAATGGAATAGGGCAAAGGCTGATATCCACAGGGTACAGCAGAGAGGACTTTCCATGACTTCCCCTACATCCTACATCCTACATCCATAGTCAGCATAACTCTTGTCTTGGTTTTCATTCATTAATTCATTTAATTATTTAATTATTAAACATATATTTACTGACTCTTGCGCACTATTAGGTGCTTGTGACAGAGCAATGAACAAAAGCCTTTGCCTTCATGGAGCTCACTTATACAAAGGGAGATAATAAGGCAATAAACAAAGAATTATATAATATTTCAGGCAGCAATAAAGGCTATGTGAGAAAAGAAGAATCAAAGAATGTAATATAGTGGTACAGTGTTAGAGGCAGTAGTCAGGAAAGGACTCTGAGGAAAGAGCTAAATTTGTAGAGAGCAGAAGTCTTCTGGTTGAAGTTTATTTGTCCGAGTTTCCTCTCTATACCACCACCATCTAATTCTTTCATTTAAGCTAATAACTCATAATCTTTTGTTTAGGGCACTGCCTGGGTCCAACTCCATGCCTATCATATCTTTAACAAGGCCATTGAAGATGAAAAAATGCTTTATTTAAAGCTGAAATTGAAGATAACATACAGCTTTTTAAACTTTAGGGAAATTAAGAAACTTCTTGAAGGTCAAAGTCACACAGCTACCAAGAAACAGGTTGCACTTACAAATGAAAGCTTTAACTTCTTACCTACTGCTCTTTTCATTTTGCCATGAGCTTCTCAAAGCATTGTGGGGACACAGCAACACTTGCATACATCATCCATTTTCTATAAATATTAGTTCACATATAACTCTTCCTAAGGGTGCATGAACAGGAAGACCAGCGTTCAGAATAAAGGCAGTGACAGTCCCACTCTACTCCCCATTGTTACTTCCACGTAAATATCTAGATATGTGTCCTGAGAGTTGTAAGCAACCAGCCTGGGGAGGGGACTGATTGAAAACTATGTCACAAGTGCAAAAACTTTTTAAAATGCCATGTTTATCTTTACAGAAAACAAGTTGTGTGTGTGTGTGCGTGTGCGCGTGCACGCACGCGCACGTGCATGTGTATGCACATGGTGTTTAGTAGAAATGAGATTTGAACCTGGAAATATCTCAGATGGATCATGCCAACTATCCCTCTCTAGATCAAAAAGTGTCATCAGGGGGGCCAGGGATTTAGCTCAGTGGTTCTGCCACCTGCTTTGCAAGTGCAAGGTCCCAAGTTCGATCCCTAGTACCATTAAAAAAAGTGTCATCAGGGATTGGCAATGGAGGTATAGAAGCAGAGGAGTAATTTTCAGGAGTTGGAGCCAATCTCTGGATCAAGAACCATGACTGAGTGTCCAATAGACATTAAAAAATGTCCCTAAAAATAAATAAAAAATGTCCCTCAAATGGGTGGGTCCTAGGGTCTGTGGGCAAGGTAGATAAATTCAGGGACAATGTCTCTTTCCATTTATTCCCTCTGCCCTGCAGGATGGAATCTACCTACACCAGTGGTGGTGAACCTGTCGCATGTGTGCCGCCTCCAGCACACAGAGCACTCTCTGTCAGCATGTAAGCTACATTACCCCAGTAACTGAACATGCAGGTTTAATTACAGTGTGGGCACTTTGTGGTAAATATGTGGGTTTGGGGTTGGTTTCTAAAATGTTTTATCCTCACTGACCTAGACTATCAGACAGAAGGCACTCTTGGCATAGGCAAGTCTATATAAACTCTCAACTAGATCACCAGGAGTAGCAAGTCAGTTCCAAGACTGACAAGATTCCCAAAGACCATCACTAATCATATGAGATTACCCCCCTACCCAGAATAAGATCTCTTTACACCAGAGAGAAGATAGAAAAACAGCCCTGAAGATTTGGCCATGCTAATCATGGCCAAGGGATCCTCCAAGAACATTCAGTGTCATTCCTCTTTAGCTTCGCCCCATTCGGGCTGAGGTGTTTGGACTTTCTTGGTGGTCTTCCCAATCCTGGGTGAGTCACATGTCATGTTTGGAGTGAAGCCACCAAGCTTATGATGTTCCTGAGCCCAGATTCTCAATCTAGTACAGTATAGAAATAAGGGAAAGGAGTCCAGGGACGTTGTCAATGAAAGTGAGTTTAATTATAAAGAAAATAATAAAGACTCCTCTGAAGAGAAAGGAGCTCCAGAGCTGCAAGGCCTCTAATTTGGGGCCTGTGGATTTCTTTTATCATGGTTTATGTGTTCCTCTTCAACCCCTCCCTCAGACTTGGGGGGAACAGCTTGTTATTGGTCTTCAGGCTGTTGCTAGGCATAGGATTTGTGTCATCCAACTGCTGCAGGCTGTCTGGTTGCTCCAGTAGCCACCTGGGCTCTGAACATTTAACATTTTATTTTTTTCAAGCAACTGCAACTGCTTTCCTTTTTCCCACTTCCTCTTTCTTCCTCGGCCTATTTCCTGTGCTGTGCCTGCCTACTGGAGACTTCCTTTTCCCTACAAATCTACAATAGATGTCTTCAAGCACTTAAAAGGACTATTTCTTACAATGACTTGGCTTTTGTTTTTGTTTTACCATGGTACAGAATGTAGCACTCTAACAAATGGGCAGAAACCATAGGGTAGTAAATTTTAGCTCAAAATAAATAATGGTTTTAGAAGCTTCAGAGTGAGTTTCCTGTCGGTGACAATATTGCAGCAGCTGCTAGGCAAAGCTTATCAACTTAGTGGAGAAAAGAGATGGGCTTTGAAAATAGTTCTCAGTTCATATCTCGTGACTGCTACATCCTATCTGTATGCTATGGGTAAATGATGTTAATACTCTGATCTGTTTCATACTACTTATTTATTATTCATTAAGTTTACTGGAAAATATTAGGTATACATTATGATCGCATTCATCATTGGGAATTTGTACCTGTATATAATATTTCTTGGTTCTTGTTTTTTCCCCATTCACCTTCCTTCCCTTCCACCTTTCCTTACTTACAAAAGCTTTGCTTCCATTTTCCTTCTCTCATTTTTTGGTTCCCTTCTTTCTTTTCCCCCACCTCCCTTTCTCTTCCACTTTGCAACTTTTCTTCCTGTTTCACAATGTCAAGTATACATTTTGGTCCTCATTTACACTTCCAGTTTCTCACATCACAGAAACAATTCAGTATTTACACGTGCCCTATTTATTTCACTTTATACTCTTTTAAAATAGCAATAACAATTCTTTTTCTGGGACTTTGAATAATTAAATAAAATAGTATGTTTAAAGGCCTAGCACCATGTGTGGCCAAAGTTTTTTGCCTCTACCTCCTTTTCCCTAATCACATATGCTGTAGAGAGGGATCCTATGTGTGATAGTTTACTGATTGTGTCCATTTGAGTAAGAAATGATCAAATAATTGGATCAGCATAATTCTGAGTGTGGATAAAGGAATTTACTGAAGACAGAAGACCCACCCTTAATATGAGTGGCACCAATCAATCAATAGGCTTATCTCCTGAATGAAATAACAGGGAAATGAAGAAGGAAGGCTTGGCTCTGTTCTTTCAGAGGAGCTCCAGTCTTCACCTTCACTTTGGATATCAACTCCTGACTGGGGCGTCTCTTCAGCCTTCCATCAAAGACCCTTCAGCCTCCTGATAGGAACCTGCATAGGACATTACAGTGAACTCCAAGCCTTTGACTACATCCTTCAGATTTCCAATACAAGGCAGCCGTTTTGCACTGTTCCACTCCCAGTACTATGCTAAACTAATCAGTGGACTAATTTGCTAACATACATCCTAATCTATCACACATGCTAAATCAGGCCAGCTTGAAAAAGCCCCATCTTGAGGGGGGGCATCTAGATGCAAGCCATAACATTCTGCCTCTGCCCCCAAAGAGTTATGCATATTCCTTTATGAGGAAAATATATAGTTCATCTCCAAGTTGCCAGGGTCCTAACAGTTTTAGCATTGGTGAAAAGTACAAGTCCAAATACTCTTCTGACATTTATGGCAAGCTCTTAGTTGCAAGTCGTTGCACAAAAGAAAAGAACTGGACCAGTATCTAAACTTCCTTCTTTCTTGGCTGTTTTGATCCAGGGCCTTGTTCACTGAGCACTTGGAACCCAATCCCAAGGAACAAATTTTCTAGGCTACTGCCATTCTGGAATATGGTTCTCTGGGGATCCCTTCTCAAAGCGAGGTCTTTCACCTTTGCAACCTTGAGGGTGCAAAGACTGGTGTCCTGCTGGTTCTTGTGATGTCTTAAGGGCATCTTTTCCAGTGTCCTGTTCCTTCTGAGCAACCAAGTTTTCCCCTGCTCTATCTTTGCACTGCATGGCTTACTGGAACTTCTTTTATGATCAAACTTACAACATTTTAAATCATTTTTCTGGGGTCTTTGCTCTTGATTCCCAACATATATCTGACTAAAAGCCTCCAACAGTAGCCATCCCATCACCTCAACATTAAACTGTCTTGAAATTTCTTTGACAAGAATACTTAGACCACTGTCCTTAATCTCAGTCTTTGGACATGAGGTAAAAGCAGACAAACTTTCTGCCAATGCATAACACACAACATCTGGAGTCTAACAGCCACTGTAGTCCTTCTTACCCCAAACCTCCTGAGCCTGTTCTTTACTGGCAACATTTCTTTCAGCATTCTGGTTTTCTGATTCTCTGACCAGAAAGTCCCACTAAGTACAATTTAAGGCATTCCAGCGTTGCTTTTTCAGCTCACATCTCCAAACCTTTTCCAAACATTTCCCACAAGCTCATTCCAAAGGCTCATGAACCACATGGTCAGGCACAGTCACAGTAAGGACTTTATTCTTGGTACCAAAATCTACTCTTGTTACTTTTTCATTGCTGAGCCAAAATACCCAACACCCAAAGTTAAAGGAGGAAAGCTTTATTTTGAATCACACTTTTCATCTGGCATAATCTGTGGCAAGATGTGAACTCCAAAGGCATTGGTGGCTCTAACCCTATGGCATGTTTGGTGGTTGCACATGGCTTCTCTCCTGGGCTAGCTCTGCACACTCCTTGCAACTTTGCTCAGATGATCCACGTTCCTGACTTCTCCATCTTCCTGGGGGTCTCCACTGCACCTTGAGCTTCACATTCACAGCTTCATTCACTGCCCTCTCAGGGGCACTCTGCCTGGCCTCCCAGGCCTTCTGAAATCTGTGTGGAAGCCTTCCTGAACCCACAACACTTGTATTTTGCATGCACCTAAAACCAGTAAGCCACCAGATGGAGCAGTCATCAGGCTTCCTTCTCTCTTGGCAATAGGAGTAGAGTACTTGGATTGCTGAGCACTATGAATCCAATCCAAAGAAACCTATTCCCTAGGCTGAAGCCATTCTGGAACCTGGTGCTCTGGGGCTCTCTCAAAGCAAAGTATTTCAACTTTACAATTTTGAGGCTGCAAAATGTGGAGTCCTGGTTGTTCTTGCGATGGCCTCAGGTCATTTTTCTATTGTCTTGTGCCTTTTCATCAACAAAATTTTCCTCTGCTCCATCTTTGTAGTCTGCAACTTTACTGGAGTTTTGTTTTTCTGGCCAAATTTAAAAGGTTTAAAGTCATCCTGCTGGGCCTTTTGTGTTCTTCATTCTGAAGATATAGCTGGACAAAAGCCCTCAATAGTAGCCAGGCCAGTGCCTCAACATTAGATTTCCTTGAAATTTGTTCCACAAGATTAATTAGCATGCTGCTCTTTATCTCAGGCAAAGTCTCTGGACATGAGCAAAATGCAGACAAATCTTAAGCCAGAGCATAACGTGATGTGGAGTTCAACTGCAAATTGGATTCTTCCTCCCAGTTGAAATTTCTTTAGCCTGGTGTTTTCCAGCCACACTGTAGTCAACATTATTGTCTTTTGAAATCTGACCAGAATCTCCCATCAAGTTTAGCTTACAGCATTCCAGGATGCTTCTGCAGCCAGTCCAAACCTTTGCAAACTCTTTCCACAACTGAGTTCCAAAGGCATCTGAACCACATGGCCAAGTAACATCACAAAAACAGTGCCACTCTCTGTTTACCACAAGTTGTCTTAGTTACTTTTCTTGTTGCTGGGAAAAAATACCCAAAACCTCTACAAACTGTGATCTGAAATAAACCTTTCCTCCTTTTACTTCTGGGTGTCAGAAAACTTGTCCCAGAAATAAGAAAAGTAATTAAAACACTATGTATAGACATTGGGTGAAGATAATCTCTTTTTTCATTTTGAACATAAGTGTTATTCATTCTGCAATCATGAACAGTTTTATTATCTGTTGTATGACTTTATGTGCATCATTTATTGTCTCCTTCATTAGACTGTAAGGTCCTTGAGGATCACTCTGTACCCATTAGCTGTCAAAATAAGTGCTTTTTGAATTGACCTGATTTTGGAAGAGTAGAGATCTCTGTGCTGAATAATAAAAAGTAGTCTTTGTCCTCGGGGATCTAATTCTCTTAAATAGAGCTGACATGCATGAACATGCAAGAGCATTTAATCACATAATTAGACAAAACAATGAACAAATTGGATTCAGAATCTGCAGACCTCCTGTGACAAGCATCAGAAACTAATGGGGTGGTTGAGGTTGAGGACTGAATGGTAAAGAAGTGAGTAGCAACTTGGGTGGTATCAGGACACAAAATAGAACTATCTTTGGGAGTGCTTCCTGGCAAAAGTGGGAATTTGGGAGTTGTTTGAAATATGAAAAGCATAGGAAAGTCAGAGATTGCTTTTTCTCTAACAGAAGACAAATGTTTCCCTTCTAGGGATCTTAGACCTTGGAGTTTGGGCACTGCAGCCCAGATCAGGACATGGAAACAGCTTATTCCTGTGGCTCTGGATATATCTTATCAAATACTATTGAAAGAGGAGATATGTTATCTATTGGTATTCATATAACATAGTGTTTAAAGGCATGAGAGTATAGGCTCTAGAGCCAAACTGTTTGGGTTCACATCTGGATTCCAGTACTTACAGCCATATGACCTTGGGCAAGTTACTTAACTTTAGTCTACCTTAGATTGCTCAGTTGTAAAATAAAGATAATAAGAGTATATACTGAATATGGTTCCTGTGGAAATTAACAGAGATAATATATTTAAAAGGCTTAGAACAGTGCCTAGCACTGAGTAAGCACATTATAAATGTTTGCCATTATTATCATTATTGGCTGGGCTGCCTTTAGGTCTTGAGAAATGTGTGAATTTTGGAACATTTGTACTCCAGGCCCTTTTATGAAGTGATAAGCTTCACATCTGCAGCTGTGGTACAAGTAATGATAACATCTATCTCAAAAGGATAAAATTTTTTGGCTAAATGAGATTGTTTCAAAGAGTAAGGGGATCTCTTGGGAAGAAGAACCTCTCCATTATTGTAAATATTGGAGTTGAGATGAGATAATCAAGACATTGCAGAAGGAATTGAGGAATGGAATTGGGATTGTGTTAGAAGAAATCCTTTGATTTTTTTTGATACTTGTAGCAGAAGAGCTGGATCTGGAGTGGGGGTATTGCTGTTCAAAATATGGGTAATTACTAAATTTTTTGGAATTTCAGGCATAGTTGGTTGGTGCCCAATTCAGAAAGCTAACTACGCACAGAGAGGGCTGGCATCAAATACCATGTTCATAGTATAAAAGTTCTCAAAAGTACTTTTGAGACTTAAGATACAAAGGTCTTGCCAACATTCAGCTCTGCAATATTGGACAGACTGCTTACTTTCTTTGAGAAACTGGTACATGGGGGTTTAGACTGTTTTTGGTCCCACAAGATACTGCCTTCTCTGGTTGTAAGATACGACTCTTTGAGAGAAGACAAGTGGGTAAAATAAATATTCATGCATTCAACAGCTGTTTTGAACCCCCTGTTAAATGTGCTTCATATGTGGGAGAAAGTGGTCAGCAAGACAGGTATGGTTTCTGTCTTCCTAGCTCCACAGCTTAGGGAAAGATACAGTCATGAAAGAATTATAGGGCCGGGGATTTAGCTCAGTGGTGCTGCACCGGCCTTGCAAACACAAAGTCCTGAGTTCAATCCCTGGGGGGTGGGAAGAAAAGAAAAGAAAAAGAAAGAATTGCAATAGAGTCAAATAGGTATTCCATCATAGTCAAACACAAAAGAGCAGCCTATGTGAGAGGATTATAATCCAGAATATTTTTGAGGGTGGAACATCATAGAAAGCTTTCTGGAGGAGGTGCACCTGAGCTGAGCTTTGAAGAAAGGGGCTGGAGAGGGAGAACAGAAGTTTACCAAGGTTCTGTGCATTCTGGATAGCTAAGGAATAGAGAAGGTGAGGACATTATCAGTAACAACTGAAGTTAGAGAGGACAAAGGACACCATAAGGCAATACATTGTATGTCATACAATGCCAGTCAGTTAGCCTTAAAGGTAGTGAGGAATAATTCAAGGCTGCTATTTCTTGTGTCTAGATATTCCCCCAAAGCCTCAAGTGGTCATAGGTGGGGAATTTTGAAGAAAGTTGAACTAGGGTGTGTAAATATGGTTTAAAAGTATGATACTAGGATTAAAGGTGTGATACTGGGATTAAGGGTGTGGATAATGGAAGCCCACCCTGGGTGTGGGTGGCAGCAGTCAATAGGTTTACAGCCTGGGTGGAATATAAATGGAGAGAGGTAAGTCAGGCTCACTGTTGCTGCTGCTTGCCACCTTCTGCCTGCCATGCTATGAACGGTTTCTCCTCCGTGATGCCCCTCTACCATGCAGCCCTGTATTGGAGCCAAACAACTCTGAACTGAAACCTCTATAAACTGCTTGCCAAAATAAACCTTTCCTTCCTTAACTTGTGGGAGTTGGGTTTTTGTTTCAGCGATGAGAAAAGTAAACAAGACATATTTTAGTACCAGAGAAGGGAGCTAGTTGTTGTGACCATACCTGACCATGTACTTCAAGAGACTTTGGAACTGGCTTCTTGGAAGATTTGGAAAAGTTTGGAAATACTGGTTGAAGATGCATCCCTGGGATTCTGTAAACTTAACTTGATGGGATAATCTGGTCAAAGCTCAGAAGATCAGTGCTGACAGAAATGCAGGCAGTAAAGACCAGCCTCAGGAAGGAACAAGAATTGCATTGGCTGTTGCACTCCAGACCATGTGTGTTATGCCTTGGCAGAAAATTTGTCCTCATTTTGCTCTTCTCCAAATAATTTTCCTGAGATTAAGGCTTATAGATTAATTAATCTGGTAGAAGAAATTGCAAGGCAGCCTTATGTTGAGGCAATGGCATGGCTAATGTTGGGGGCTTGAGACCTATGCTGAGAATCAAGAGCAAAGACCCCAGAAGAATGATTTAAAAAGTTTTGAGTTTGCCCAGATAAGAAGCTCCAGTAAAGTTGTGAAGTGCAAAGGTAGAGCAGAGGAAAACTTGGTTGCTCAGAAGGAACAGGACATGAAAAAGATGGCCTGAAGACATCACAAGAAGCAGTAGGACACTAGCCTTTGCACCCTCAAGGTTGCAAAGGTGAAATACTTTCCTTTAAGAAGTGAGCTCCAGAGCACCACGTTGCAGACTGGTGGCAGCCTAGAAAATTTGTTCTTCAGAATGCATTCATAATGGTCAACAATCCAGGCACTCCACTCCTACAGCCAAGAGAGAAGGAGGCCTGGCTACTGATCCAGCTGGAGGCAGACTTTGGCATCATCCAGGTAGTGCTGGTTTTAGGTGCATGCAAAATGCAACAGTTGTGGGGTCAGGAAGGCTTCCACTCAGTTTTCTTTTTTGGTACCGGGGATAGAATTCAGGACATTGCAGTTGTGAGACAGGCATGGTGCCACTGAACTAAAATCCTGGCTCCTGCTCAGATTTCAAAAGAAGGCCTAGGAGGCCAGGCAGTGTGCCCTTAGGGCAATTTGTGAAGCTATAAATGTGAAACCAAAGGTTCAGTGGAGACCCCAGAAGGTTGCAGAAGCCAGGACATGGATTGTCTGAGGAAAGCTGCAAAGAATGTGCAAAGCTAGACCAAGAGAGAAGCCATGAAAGTTCCTACATCTTGCCACCGGCTATCTAGGAGGTCAAACATGGAGCTATAGGACTTAATGCTTGCCCTGCCGGATTTTGGACTTGGCTTTTGTTTTATTCCTTTCTGTCCCCCTATTTTCTATAAGAGTGTTTATCTTGGACCATCGTATTTTGGAAGTGCTTAATTTTCTTTTCAATTTGTAAAAGCAGCTTGCAGCTAAGGATTGCCTTAAATCTCAGAGGAGACTTTGGACTTAAGACTTTTCAGGATTGCTAAAAATGCTAAGACTTTGGGAACTCCTGGAGAGAGACTAAATGCCTTTTGCATAAAGGTACCCACATGAATTGTTTGAGGGCCAGGGTAGAATGTTATGGCTTGTGTCTAGATTCCCCCATAAACCCTCTTGTGGACATAGGTGGGGAGTTTCAAAGGTGGCTCAATTAGAGTATATGAATGTGGGTTAAGACTATGATACTGGGATTAAGGGTATAATATTGGATTAATTGTGTGGATAATAGAAGTCCCATCCTGAGTGTGGTTGGCACCAATCAATAGATTTACAGCCTGGATAAAATATAATGGGAGAGAGGGAAGGCAGGCTCACTGCTGCTGCTGCTGCTTGTACCTTCTGCCTGCCACATTGTGAACTGTTTCTCTTCCATAATGCTTCTCTGCCATGCTGTTCCTCCTGGGAGCCAAAAGACTACGGTCTGAAACCTCAACAAATTATGACAGCAAGTAAGCCTTTCTTCCTTTAACTTTTGGGTATCAGGTATCTTGTCTCATCAATGAGAAAAGTAACCAAGACAAAGGCATTTGAACAGAGGAATTATGTAAGTCAGGTTTCAGTTGTAGAGACTAAAGCACTATAGCACTTTTCAGCAAAAAGCATTTTAATCAAGAAAATAAAGTGCTTACAAAATTGGTGGAAAGGCCGGAGGGGCAAGTTTTAGTCTGTACCTCCAGGAATGACACCCAGAACAACATCAAACTAAGTGTTATTTCTGCTACAAGGAGAAAAGTGCGGCATCATGGACTCTGGGAGCACTCTACCTTATTTGTGATCTAGGAATCAAGAAACTGCTACTACCCTATCTGTCAAATCTTCAGGGAAAAAAATTCATTCTCTGACTCTCAAATTACTCAGATTTAGTGATCAGACACTAAGATTTATGGTGGCACAACTGTAGAAAATCCACCATTATGCTGGCTAAGAGAAGCAGTGGAGATATAGCTTTTGCCTGATCATCTCTTCTAAATATTAGGCATGTACAGGTGATTGCAGAACTTAATCATATCCAGAACACTGTCTGCTAAGTAGTCTCAGAGATACCAAATTGTATTTGTTTTAGGTTTCGGTTTTTGAGCAATACAGGAAATATAGAAAATAAGTGGCACAGATCTTTAATTAGCAATCCATACTACCCATCTCTGGATTGAAAAGAGTAGAACTACCTTTGAAAGAGATAACTTGGACAGGAGTAGGGGTTTAATTTGGGATAGGGAGTAGCACAAAAAAATCCATGTAATGAATGTTAATAGATCAGAGATGATGAGAAACTGCTTAAAGGTATTGGCAAGAGGGAGAGAGAGAGAAAAAAGGATAAATTAGAAAGAGATTAAGGGAGTAGAGGATTCTCTACTTGTTTTCTTTTGGTGAGGTGAAAGAGGTAGGGCTTATGGATATCTTCTGGCTAGTTCAGTGTGTGACTGCCATTCCTGGGAAAGAAAGAATTCAGGGGAAGAAGAAAACTGTTAGTAATGGGAGAGGGAGATGATTTCAATTTTAGATTTATTAGGCTTGAGATATTTATGAGATTCTTCAGAAGGAGATATTAAATTCATCTCCACAGTCCAAGAGAGGAGTCACTAGCAGAGACATAAGCTCTTTGCACACTTTCAAGCAAGAGCTTATGTTTATTTTCTTCTTCACTAGTGTCCAGTAACTTTGTTGAAAGGAGGTACATCAGTGCCTAACGTAGGTGTTAGTTCCAAGTTTGGTGTAGATGACTCCATTCAGGCAAGTGTAGAATAAAAGCAAAAGGGGTGAAAGGGGCCTGAAAGTAGAAGAACCTTGAGAAATGATTACATTAACAACAGGATGAAGAAGAACCTAGGCAAGAAGTGCAAACAGGTCATGTGGATGGTATCCCCAACATTTCAGGAAAGAGAAAGGCATCAGTGGAGTCAGATGTCAGAGAAGTCAGTAAAGATAAAGATAGATACTTAGTCATAAAATTTAGCAACAAGTTGGTCATTTGCTTTTATCCATGAGTGATTCCTGGTTTTTACCGGATGATGCTAGTAAAGCCAGGTTGCAGCAGCTTGGGGGTCAAAAGATAGGAAGTAGCAACAGGATAAGACTGAACTTTAAAAGGCAAGGATAAAGATTCTAGTTGCTTACATTATGGTATTGTAATGATAGCTAGTATCTTTAAAATAACCTAGAAGAGTGGCCTTCAAATGCTTTATCTACTATAATGAGTTTTAATATCACTATTTAATAACTGAAATAAATGCTTCACATAAGAGTGTTTATCCTACTATATGGATGCTCCATTTAAGTGGAAATCATATAAGAACCTTATCTATCTTCCTCTTTCATGTAGCATATTTTCAAAGTTCGGTGTTGTAGCATGTGCCAGACCTTCATTCCTTTCTGTGGCACAAAAATATTCCACTGTAGGGCCAGGGATTTAGCTCAGTGGTTCCGCCCCTGACTTGCAACTGCAAGGTTCTGAGTTTGAGCCCTTTACAAAAAAAAAAAAATTCCACTGTGTGGATATGCCATATTTGTTTTCCATACTGGTATATATATATGGGTTTTTGTGTGAACATTATTTGCATTTCTCTTAGATACACACTAGGAGTGCAATTATTTGTTCAAGTGGTAACTGTTTAATTTTTTAAGGAATTGCTACATTATTTTCCAAAGTGGCTACACCATTTTACATTCTCACTAGCTGTATTTTGAGGATTAATATATCCACCGCCTCCATCACTCTTGCTATTATCTGGTTTGCTGATTGTAGCCATTCTAGTGGGTGTAAAGCAGTATCTTATTACGATAAGTAATAGTGAATATTCTACATTTGCCTTCCCAGTATTTGATTCAAATTATTCTGATGGCTAGTTATGTTGAATATCTTTTCATGTGCTTCATGGAACATTTCTTTGGATAAATGTTTGGTCAGAGCCTTTGATGATTTTTTAATTAGATTATAGTTATGAGCTTTCAGGGCTCCTTATATATTTAAATACAAGTCTCCTATCATGTACATTACTTAGAAATAATTTCTTCCATTTTTTGGGTTGACATTTCATGCTTATAATGGTGTTCTTTAAAACACAAAAGTTTTTAATTTTGATGAAGTGTAATTTATATTTTCCTATGGTTGTTGGTGTATTTATGTCATATTTAAAAAACCAAATTCATTCCTCTCTATTGTTAAACTTAGTCACAATATTCTTATCACACCTAAACAGTTAATGCTAATTCCTTAATATCTGATTATCTGGTTTGTTTTCAGATTTTGAGTTGTTTCATAAATGCCACAAATATGTGTGTCTGTATGTTCAAATTCCACTACAGTCAATTAATCTTTGTTTTCTTCCTATGCATTTTTAAAGGACTAGATTGCTGGTTTTGTGCCTTTTATAGTGTGAATTTTTATAGCGTGAATCCCTGCATTACAGTTTAACTATTTTCCTCTGTGTTTTCCATAAATTGAGAGAGGGATGTGGAAGTTTGACCTGATTCAAAGTTTTCTGTTGTTTTGGCAAGAATGATTCACAAGTGATGCTATTGTTAACAGCCACTTAGGTCCATATGCTTTTATATGCATATGCTTATGTTCACACTGACCAAATCAAAGGAGGCCATTTATTTTAGTAAAAAAGAAAAGGAATTTATTTAAAGATCGTTCCAATGAGACAGAGGGGACTATTGCCTCAATTCACCACCTCACCAGGTACAGGTGTGTAAAAGTCTTTTATAATAAAGAACAGGGGAAAGGGAAGTAAAGAGAGATAATGTACATCTCCACACTTGCTTTATAGCTTCCAGCCACCTTCAGCTTATTCTCCTCTTTCTTGTGGAAAGAAAACTGGGCCATGGTCTCCTGGGGCAAAAATCAGCATATTCCTTCCCTTTTGTGTTTAGCAATGGAGAAATGTTGGTTAAAGGTGCAAATGGAGGAAGTTTGGAAAAGTTGAATATCTCTAAAAGGAAAAAAATTCTGTTTTCAAGTCCTTATTGTAGTACTGGTTATATTATGAGTCAAAATTTGTAAAGTGGGGACTTAGTTGGAATTTATTATATCTTATAGGACCAGAGGTCATTTTGTTCACATTTTCCAATAATCTATTTATGATGGATAAATATTTTGTCTGACCCTCAAGGATTTCTAGATAATAGAAAACGAATTTTATTCCTCTTAAAGTACATAGTATCCTAGCAATTTCAGAATTCAATTTGTTCTATGTCTCACTTATCCAGTTTCTTGCCTCTTTCTACCATTATCTAGCTGTTTACTCATATAGTCAGAGAGAGCCTCTCTACAGGGTCTAAGAAGCTGTAGAAATTGTGTGTACTTTGCTGAGGTGAGGGTTCTGAAGTTTCACTGAATACTCATGTTAATTCTAAGTCTTTGTGTGACTGCAGGGAGATGGACAGCCAGAGAGGAGGGAAGAGTTGTCACAAAGTTAAACAGTGAGTTGATGTAGGGATGGAAGTAAATCCGAAATCCTCTGATCTCTAATTCAGCTCCCACCGACCCTGGAAGTTCTAGACACTGGATCACAAACTTTAAGCAGGGCAAAGATTACAAGTTGTTTAGAAATTTATCCATCCTGAATCTAACACTCATCCATTATGAAAACCCTGAAGAAAACAGCTATAGAAGGACCATACTTGAATTTGATAAAAGCTATATATAACAAGATAATAGCCAGCATCATACTAAATGGAGAAAAACTACAAGCATTTGCCTTAAAATTAGGAACAAGACAGGACATCTACTATCACCTCTTCTATTCAACATAGTACTCAAAACATTAGCCATAGCAATTAGTCATGAGAAATAAAAGAGATACATATAGGAAAAGGAGAACTCAAATTATCATTATTTGCAAATGACATGATACTCTGAAAACCCAAATAACTCCACACACACAAAAAATCTTAGAATAACCAATTTCCGCAATGTAGTAAGGTTACAAAGACAACAAACAATAATCATTAGCACTTGTGTACACCAGCAATGAATGGAATGAGAAGGGAATTATGCAAACAGTTCCACTCACTGCAGCTTCAAGAAAAATGACATACCTAGGAATTAACCTAACCAAGGAAGTGGAAGACCTCTACAAAGAAAACTATAGTACTCTGAAAAAAAGAGATTGAAGAGGATATCAGAAAATTGAATGATGTCCCCTGCTAGTGGATGGGCAGAAACAATATTGTCAAAATGGCTATACTCTCAAAACTGTTATACAGTCCCAATCAATATACCAACAGCATACTTTATAGATCTTGTAAAAAACAATTTTAAAATTCATATGGAACAAGAAGAGACCCAGAATAACAAAAGATATTTTGAACAAGGGCAAAGCAGGAGGCACAGCAATATATGACTTCAAGATATATTACAAAACAATAGTGATAAATATGGAGTGGTACTGGAACAACAACAGATACATGACTCAAGCAATAGAATCGAGAATACAGTAACTTCCCCTGACAGATTCAACTATTTGATCTTTGACATAGTGGCAAAAGCATATGTTGGAGGAAAGACAGTCTATTTAACAAATGGTGCTGGGAAAACTGGTTACATGTGTGCATACGATTGAAACTGGACCCTTACCTCCCACCATATACTAAATTAAAATAAAAACAGATCAATGATCTAAACATTAAAACAGAAACATTAAAAGTACTGGAAGATAAAATAGGTAAAACACTCGAAAACATAGGTGTAGGAAAGAATTTTCTAAGCAGAACCTCAATTGCATGAATAACAGCAATAATGAAGAAATGGGATTATATCAGACAAAAAAGCTGCTGTATAGCAAAAAAGTCAATTAGTAGAATGAAGAGACAAACTACAGAATGAAAATATTTTTGCCAGCTACTCCCCCGGGGACAAATATCTAGAATATACAGAGGACTTAAAAAAAGAAAAAACAATTAAACCACCTAAAATTAAAGATCTGATTAAGAAATGGGCAAGAGAAATGAATAGACACTACATAGAGAAAGAAATGCAAATGGTAAACAAATATATGAAAAAATGGTCATCTCTGGTCATTAGATAAATGCAAATTAAATCAACACTAAGACTACATTCTACTTCAGAGAGAATGGCAATCTTTAGGAAATCAAACAATAACAAATGCTGTCATGGTTGTGGCCTTCATTGATGCTGGGAATGCAAACTAATACAATCATTATGGAAGTTATTATGGAGATTTCTCAAAGAAATGAAAATAGAAATTCTCTATGACCCAGAGATCCTCCAGCTAGGTATCTTCTCCAATGAATTTAAGACATCATACTATAGGGATACATGCATACCAATGTTTATAGCAGCACAACTCATAAATCCTGGAGACAGCCTGTATACCCATTAACAGATGATCAGATAAAGAAAATGTTGTATCTATATATAATGGAATGCTACTCTGCCTTAAAGAATGACAGGCTTGTAGAAAAATGGATGCACCTGGAAAATACAATGTTGAGTGAAATAAACCAGACGCACAAGCTCAAATACTGTATGGTATCTCTCATTTGGGTGAGGCAAAGTATAAGCAAAGAGAATCATGAAGGCTGGATAGAAGGGTACAAGGGTATGGATTTCTTGCAATAGAAAAGTGGTCCGAAGGAAAAGGCACGAGGGGTAAGGAGGGGAAGGAGAGGTAAGTAGAATACAGATATGCCATGTGCAGGACCCTAATAACCTTAATTAATGTGAATATTATATTCCATAACAAGAGCTAAGACAAAATTATCAACAAGGACCAAAAATGGGTTAGAGGAATTGGAGGAGGAAGGGGGAGGGAGAGAAAGGGAAGGGAATTTAAAAAAAACAAGCTATGGTATGCACATGTAACCTCTCCCCAAGATGATTTTAAGTGGCATGAATTGCTAACATGTACTAAAATGTTTTTTAAAAATTTGAAAAGATGTTTACCCATGCTGAATACTTAATTCTAGTTGGCTTCCCTTCTTAGTACCCACCATACTGAAAGAATGCAAGCTAACTGTTATGGTATGAAGAAGCAAATTAGGAATAGGCAGCCATATCAGTGAAAAACAAATAACCAAATAGAATTGAACTTTTTTTAAAAAAAATTAATTTTGGGTATTATGTAGTGTGTTTCTGTGGTTCTGTCCACAGCACCATGGTGTCCGTGAAATTTTTTTACAGTTTACTGTGAATTGCATGTATATATTTGGACAGTGGCCAGAGGTGCCTTTGCTTCCTCCTTGGTCCAGGCTCCAAAGTTACCAAAGTACAGGCCTTTGCTTTACCTATCTGTCCTGTTTTCCCATCCCGCCCCTTTCTTTTTCATATCACCTGGTTCTTCTTTCTTCCCATCTTTCTTTTTTTCATTTTTTCTCTTTTCCATGGTCGCCTTCTCCGTCCCTCCTTCTTCCCTTCTGCCAAGCTATCTCCTCCCCATACCCTCTGGTAGGCCTCCTCCCTTTCTCAAAGTCTTCCTTTTCCCTGAAATCAGCCTACATCCTCTTCAACCCGCCCCCACAAGCTCCCTTCCCCCAGGTCAAAACCTAGCTCCTGGCGTCTCCCGCTCTTCTGGTCTGAATACAGCAAGCCTGATCCTGGAGCGTTGGGCTCTCGGATTGGCTGCTCTGTCTAGCACGCCAGCTCAAGTCCCAACCCCGGCAGTGAACGCGTCTCTCCTGCAGCTGCTATTGACCTGTGAGTCTGTCAGTGACGCTAGCTCCGCCTCACGCAGGCGCCCACAGTCTTTCCCAGAATAAAAAGGAAGCCTACGGGTTGAGGTGGGGGTGGGGAGAGGAGAGGGAGAAGACCAGCGAGGAAGGGCTGGAAAGCGTGGCTGGCAGCCTGGAACTCAGCGAAGAGAGAAGCGTAGGAAAGCGAGGGAACTAGAGAGAATAGAGGAGACAGACTGACCGGTAGCCAGACAGGCGGACGTACGCCCGGACAGACAGACTCAGCCGGCGCTGGAGAACCTCTGATAGGTTCCTCCCGCCTTTCCCTTTGAAAACCAGGATTTTGCTTTTTCCGTGGCGCCCGAGAGAGAATGCTGGACTGCCGTCTTCAGCACAAGCTAAGATTTCGCAGCTAGGCAAGAAAAGATCAGCTCAATCCTGAGGGGGGGTGGTGGTGGAAGCAAGTGCCCCTGTCCCCATCCCCCTTCCCTCCCCTCCCCAACGAACTCGGGCGCCAAACCCAACCCTTCCCTAACCACCCGACTTCCTCGTCTCCTTTCTAGCATGGTGGCTGTATGGACAGTCTGACAGAACAGAGACTGACATCTCCCAATCTGCCAGCCCCCCACCTGGAACACTACAGTGTTCTGCATTGCACCATGACCCTGGATGTGCAAACTGTAGTCGTTTTTGCCGTGATTGTAGTCCTCCTGCTTGTCAATGTCATACTCATGTTTTTCCTGGGAACGCGCTGAATGGAGTACAGCCACCTGAGCTGTCGCGAACTCTCGCTTTGATTTCATCCCGAGAGCCATCGCGGGGGGAGGGGGTAGAAAGAGAGAGGCCAGGAAAGAGAGAGAGAGAGAGAGAGAG
>NW_022900951.1:49557263-49559055 GCF_012274545.1 Fukomys damarensis | reverse complement strand
AGCAAGAGAGAGAGAGGGAGAGAGAGAGAGGGAGAGAGAGAGAGAGAGCGAGAGAGGGAGAGAGAGAGAGAGAGAGAGACCTGAAAAGAGAGGGAGAGAGAACAAGCTTTTTTACTGGGGGGAAACGTTTTGAGCTTCAACATGGCCTCGCTGTGATATGTATGACGTTGGTATATTATCTCTCCCTAAATCTTTTGTCCTGTCTTGTCTTTTAAGTATGCCTTGTGAATAATTGCTTGAGTGAAATTGTTCATAAAGAAATGTTTTCTATTTAAGTGTGCATGCCTGTGTGCATTCTCCATCTATGTGACGTTCATAGAGCAAGCTCTGCTTTCCTTACCAGTGACTTCTCTGTGGTGTCTTGTCTACATTTTCTTGAAAACTACCTTTAAATTCCATTAGTGAATTTTAGTCAAAATTTCTCTCTTGCCAACCAGAGTGCATTTGGGTTTGTTTGGGGCCGGTGGGGGGTGTTGTGAAGGAAGGAGTTTGTGGAACAGCATGATGAAATTTTGGTGCCCAAGAAAGGCAGTCTTGTACTAGATGTTTAGAGGGGGAAATACCAATGTAATAAATGGATTTAGGGGAAATGATTTTTTAAAAATTCTGTAATGAGAGGCAAAAAGTTGGGAAGTGATGCAGTGGGGTTCCTTGAGGTGGCAATTGGTGACTGTGTCCTTTGAATCTCAGTTTACTGTACAGGGTTCATGGTTTCCAATTTGAAAAGAAGTCACCTTTAAAACATGTTTTACAGCCTTAAACGTCAATTTCTTTGGAATCATGCAATGGAACATAAAAGTATTCTCTGGTGTATTGAATTGGCAAGAGAGGACTTTGACAGGAGACGTTGAACTCCGTTTTCCAGAGATTGTACCCCTGGATTTGAGTTGGAGGATTTTTCTATGTCTAATCTAGAAAACAAAAGCCATTTTTTTTAACCTACCTTGGGAATAATTGTGTTGAATATGATCCTTTGGTGCTAATCTCATTTGTAATGTTATTCTTGAACTACATTTTTAAAGAACTTGATAGTGCTGTGAGAAAGTGGTGGTGTTACTGTTTGCATCCTTGTTTGTTGCTTTAAGAGCAGAGGTATCTCTAATTGAATAATCTCCATAACTGGAAGTACGTAATATGTTAAATTAAGAGTTTTGAGCACCAAGAAAAAAGTCTGGATGGAATTGGATGAGAGCTTGGGAAACATGAGCTGGCAGCAACATTCCTATTTGAAATAGGTCTTCTTGTGTATCATATGGTAGTGGTAATGGTTGTTGTTATTGCTGTTATTATTTTTATGTTTATTTTTGCTGAGAAATCTCTTGGCAAAGCTAGGAAATTGACTGTGATTCCACTGTGCATAATACATTTTTTCTCCCTTGCTGATGTAGGCAGATCTTCCTCATTGCGTTGCTTACCTGTTTTGAAATAGTGCTATTTTTGGTTCATGTAGCAGTGAATCAGGGCACATACACATATACACACATGCTCCCCCTGCACTCATGTAGGCGGCTGCTCCTGTGTGATGTGCAGATCTGCTGGCATTATGCTGTCAAGTTCTATGTCCTGTTGTTCAATCTCTTTGGAAATGATTATGAAGGGAGCTGGGATGTGAAGTGGGGAGGGATGTTCAAATTGTCCTGACCACAGGACTCGGTATTATTTCATGCTGTCAGTATAGGTTTTGAGGCTCAAAACCAGCTGTCTGACTGGGTAAGAAACTGAGGTGTGTGTGTGTGTGTGTGTGGTTTTTTTTTTTTTCATTTGGTACCATGGTATAAGTGTGATCTGGGGA
>NW_022900951.1:49514215-49557221 GCF_012274545.1 Fukomys damarensis | reverse complement strand
TTTTTTTTTTGGTTTTTGAGACAAGGTCTCACTACGTAGTTGAGACTGACCTGGAACTCACTTTGTAGCCCAGGCTGGACTCGAATCCTCAGCGATCCTCCTGCCTCAGCCTCCCGAGTGCTGGGATTATAGGCATGTGCCACCGCACCTGGCTAACATTGATTCTTTATAGCCTGTGTGAGGCCTCTTAGGGTGGATCCAAGAACTTCCTTCTTCTTAAGGAGAATCTAACCAAGTACAGTGGCACATGCATGTAATCCCAGCACTTGGGAGGCCGAGGCTGGGCAATTTAGCAAGATACTGTCCAGAATACAAAATTAAAAAAGGACTGGGGGATATTGCTCAGTATGAAGGCCCTGGATTCAATCCTCACAGTATCTAACCAGAGATATTATTTCAATTAAGCATTTTATCATGTATTGTGCCTTGGCACTTTGTTTTGAGACAGCATTGGTGAGGGGAAAGGCTCAATGCCAGGCAGCTCAGATCTGATTTTTCTCTACTCAGTAGCTGTTTGACCTTGGGCAATTTTTCCTCCTCAGTGGGTTTGAGATTCCCTTTAAACACTGGCATTTTGAAATGTTTGGATTAGGTAACTCCAAGTTCTTGTATTGTAGAACTTGGAGCACCCATTAGAATTGAAGTTGGAAGGGGATAAACTGTAAACAAATAAAAAGGAAAATAAAATTATAATTAAGTGAGGGTGGGAGAAACGTGGATATTTGGTTGCTGGTATCTTAGAGAAGTTTTACCTAAGAAATTTTGGCCTAGCTTTGTGGTAAGGAAATGGGGACTACACCACTTTTTGACTTGGAATGCGTTTTGACTATTTTTTTTTTCATTTTCATTAGAAGTGGAAGGGGCCTAAAAGGCTAGTGTTTAACTCAGGTATATAACTAAGCTGTATCATGAAATACCTTCCCCTCTGGCTACCTGGCAAACCCTTGCCAGAAAGCCTTTAGAAATGTTTGTATGCAGAGTGGTGGAAGTATTTTTGTGGGTGTGTGTGCACACTCCTGAAGATGGTGGCGATAGGAATGAGGAAAGACAGCATTGATTTCCACAGTTCTGAATGGCCTCTTGTGCTAGGGTTTCTGAGGATGTAAATGTAGCTAGGATGGATGGGTGCCACCCATGGCAGTCCTCCTCTTGCTTTCTGATACCCTTCAGACTAGAGTAGTAGTTTTAATGAGCCATCCTATTAGTAATTTAGCTGTGGTAGTTCACACCTTCCAAATTCACTTACCTACGCAAATAAGGGGTGGGCATAGTGAGATGGCAGGTCACTTTAGAGCAGCCAGAAGGGAGTTTGAGTAGAGAAAAAAAGGTGAAAATGTGACATTTTACTTGTGTGAATCCTAAAGGTCTGGCATTTCTCTTTCAGATATATGAGGGCATGCAAAAAGAGAAAAGTGGGAGAAAATGATGTATGCAGTTCAGAGGAATGGAACCCTGTGCATTTTGTTATGTTTTTCTTCCTCTCCTGCCTTCTCTCTTAATCTTGCCCATAATCTCTTTCTTCCCTCCCCTGCTACCACCCCCACTCAAGTGGATGAGAAGTAAGGAAGTGAAGAGGGGTTTTCCTCCCTGATTTGCCTCAACTTTTCCTAGTAAAGCTCATTATTCTCTTTTGTCTTTCCTTTAAGTAGAGAATAAGTTTTTGCTACTGGGTGGAGGGGCAAAATCCAGGCTCAGGAGTTTTGGTTTTTAGCTCCCCACCAAGGAATTACAGAAAATAACCTCTACTGATATCCTAGCAACTCCTTCATCACTCAGTGTTAACTGAGCTGCAGAAGCAACACTTTAAAGACCCAGGCAGCACTGTAACTGGACAACAAGGGCTGAAGCCCACTAGGGCTTAGGGAGATGATTTTGGGGAGGAGACAAGAAATATAGCCTTCCTTGTTTGCAAATACTTAGAAAATATGTCCACAGCAGACATACAGAGCCTAGCTTTGTCTAGCTATTGGAAATATTTATTAGAAAACTCACAGGGTCAAATCCCTCTCTGTGAGATTAACTGAGCCACTTTAACTACCTAGCTTTAGTGCCAAGTCTCCAGGTCTTAAAAAAATATTTTTTCACTCAGACTATTGGCTTTGGTAGGAAGAGAGTGAAATGATAGCTTGATAGGAACAAACTGTACAGCACTTTTCGTTTTCATAAAGTAGCCTCTTATCTATCAGAACCTGCAGCATTTACTTATGGAGTTAGCCCCAATTTTGTTTGTGGCTTAGGTATCCTTGCCCAGCCCAGCTGCAGTGTGGAATTCAGAGCATAATTCAGTAATTTATGATTAGGAAGGTTGGGAAGTTGGAAGAGAGTGTCACAGAGCTAGTGAACAGGGTTGGTTCAAATTTTCTTCCCCACCTGTATGATTACTCATCTAGGGAGCTGATGGATGCCGGAAAGCTTATGGGTGAGGTGTTTTAGAGCCCTGTGGGTAGGCCCAGATTAAGAGTGCTTGGCTGGGACCAGAAGACACACGGATAGTTGCAAGGGTGTTCCTTCTCTTTAGCTTTTCTGCCATCTCACCCTGTGATCTCTTTTTGGCTTTCAGAGTGTTTACTCTGGGCAGAGACATGAGAATTGAGCCTTTTTTCTTCCCTTAAAATAACTGCCTTACCAGAAGATCCCATACAAGGCATCTGGACCCAGCTCCAGTGGCCTTTTCCACAGAAAAATGAATGGAGGTGAATCTTAGACTTTCTATCCATATTTCCAACTCTGCTCCAACTGAGTATCTAGCTTTCCAAGAATCCTTAATTAAAGCTTAGGTCTTCCAAAATATTCCCAGATTGTCTCCTTCTGTTCATAGGTGGATCTAGCTCTCTAGAGTATTTAATACATTGTGGTTTGCCCTGGTATCAAAGTGCAAAATGGAGAAAAGCTAGAATGGGGAAGGGACTCAAGCAGAGAGAAAGCTTGGGAATTGTCCAGTAATGACGTTAGAATAACTTTTTGTCAGTACATGGGCCTATAAATTTTACAAAATGATTTCACATCCTTTCTGATTTGAACATCACATCAGCTCTGTGAAGTGGGCACTGATGATTGCTATTTCAGTTTTACAGATGAGAATAAAGGTCAGAAATTGGTAAGATGAGAGTAAGTCTGCCTTTCCAATAGAGAAGTGGGAGACTCAAGAGTTGATCATTTTCAGCAAGTGTGAAGCTGGAAAGGATCAGGTGGGGAGGGAGGTGTGTGTGAGTCATCACTGAAGTCATATTTGCTTCCTCATCTTTATTTGCTTGCATTATCGTGCTTTTTAATACCTTTCCTTTATATAACACTTTTGCAAAAAATTCTTCAGTCTATAAAATGCTACCTTTTGTCTTGAATATGCATCAGATTTCCCTTTCATTAGTCTTATGAAAAATTACTATTTGGGACTTCAAGGTGAACCAGTATGACTGTCTAAAGCCTTAAAAGCAGAATGTTTTTCAAGAATTTGTAATTTTAATGCAATTATCCTTCATTTTGAAGCATGCAGTGTTACCTCAGTTTATGAACTTAATTCTTTCCTCAGTTATGGTCACAGACTGAATTGAATGAGAACCAAATCAAATTCAGTGGTTAGGTTCAATGCCACCTTGTGGGGAAATTTGATTCCATTTGTGACCAAAAGCATGGAAAGAATTAAGTTTGTGAACTGAGGTACCACTGTATATATTTTCCGATATTTCTTTAAAAATGTACTACCCAGGACTGATCATGCTACTCCAAGTGTTATCTGATCAGGATCAAGTAAAAAAAGGGACTTTAATCCATCTATAAAATATGTAATAATACAGCCTTCTACTAGTTCTCAACCCTAACTGAATAGTCAGATCACTTGGGGAGTTTTTAAAATGCCCATGCCTTGTCCCTGCTCTGAGAGATTCTGATTTAATTGGCATGGAATAGGTCTGAGAAATATAAATATTTTTTTTAATTTAAAGCTCCCCAAAGTGATTAAAGTATGCAGTCAGGGTTAAGAGTCACTATACTGTATTAGCCTTTTGAGCTTGTTGATTGAAACTTTCCTATCTGGTCCAGTCTTTTCTTGTGAAGTTAGCATTTTGAACTAGTTTAGGGTTCTTGTTAAATTTTATTTTTTGTTTGGTCCATTATTCTAGCTCTTTATGGGTTAAATATTTTTTTCTTCATACTATGCAAGAAAATGGCAGTTTCTTCTAGTTTATATCCGATAAACTCTATTTTGATTTACCTATTTTAGCCTTTCTTGAGTTTTAAATTTTTTCTTCATGTCTCACAACAGATTACCACTGTCTTATAGCATTACACCATTTCAAAACTGAGTTTCAAGTAGTTGATTTAAAGAATGTTTAATATGATGGCTCCTCTGACATTTCACTAGAACTTCTTGGAGACAGAGCTGTTAGTTTATGTATGTATCTAGTCAACCAGTGCAGACTCCATGGGGCTAAGCTGTCATCTGTCCTACAGATGTGTTAATAAGGATAACATCATATGGGATTTTTTAAATGTTTTGTATGCATCAAGATAGCTAGGATTATAGCTATCATCTACCAAATTTATGGTCCCTGACAGAAAAAGGATTAAAATTGGTGCCTTACTTCTGGTAAATGTGGTTACAGGCTATAAAGCTTTTGTTTTCTTTCAGTGCCCACAAACCAGGTTTCTTAACTGGATACAGAATGTACAGAATTTGGCTGAGGATCAGTGCCACAACTGTAGTTTCTGTGTCTCATTTTCCTTTTTTCTCTTGGAAAAACCTGGTGCATGTTTGTGTGTGTGTGTGTGTGTGTGTGTGTGTGTGTGTGTGTGTGTTTTCTCAATACTGGTGATTGAAACCAGGGACTGCTGAGATACATACCCAGACCCCCCACCTTTGCTTTTGAGACAAACTCTCATTAAGGAAGTCAAGGAGGCCAATCTGTCCTTGAACTTGTGATCCTTATGCCTTTGCTCTCAGCTTCCCAAGTAGCTGGGATTATATTGCTTGACTGAATTGTTTCTATTAGCCCAGTGGTTCTCTACCTTGGCTGCACACTGCAGTCACCTGGGGGAGTTAACAAGGGTAACAATTTGTAGACTTTCTGGGGGAAATTGATTGAGTTGGTCGTGGTTGGTCATCAATATTTTTCTAAAAGCTCCTTGGAGGTACTCGGAATGCTCAGCCAGGGGAAAGAATAACTGCTGTGGAATGTTTCAAAGTAAATAGTAATCTTAGTTTAAGTGTAGCTTATAACATATGTGAATTGGCAGGCTTTGCAGGTGGTGAGATTTTATTCTAGGAGTTGTGGGGGCCTTGATGAGTTCTAGACACTTGTGCCCACTCTAAAAAGGACTCAACCCTAGAGAATGAAAAATCTGATACTTATTTCGATTTAAAATACAAAAAGACCCTGTATCTACAGGTTCCTCTGTATCCACAGATAAAAAATATTTGAAAAAAATATAAAAATGAAAATACATATTAAATACTAATACAGTATGAAAACTATTTGCATAGCATTTATATTGTATTAAGTGCTATAAATAGGGATGATTTACAGTATACAGGAGACTCTATACCTAGCCCATACAAGGCACTTGGTCTATTCTCACACAGAAAAAGGAAAATTAGAAATAAAAAAGTATACAGAAGGAGGTGCATAGGTTATACGTGAGTAGTACACTATTTTATATAAGGGGCTTGAGCATATTCAGATTTTGGTGTCCAAAAGGAGCCCAGAAGCCAGTCTTCCACAGATACCAAAGGACAGCTAATCAACTGTGAGATGGCTTGAATCATTCAGGAAAAAACATCTTTCACATTTGTGTGAATATTCTGTTCATTGCTGAGTAATTTCAGATAAATTATTTCTTCCTTCTGAAGTGTATTTTTCTCATTTGAAAAATAGGATAGGTGGGTTAGATATCTGTTTTCTTCTAGCTCTAATAATTTGCTTTATGATTAACATTAATGATCAAAATGATTATATATATCATTCAAAACCAGCAGATAATCCAAAGATTTCTGAGATATAGAATCAGAGTGAGTCTGGGGTAACAGATTTGCCTTCTTAAGTGCATTTGGATTAGATTTCTTCTATAATAGTTGAACTGTAGCTACCAAGCAAGGAAGGGAGCCCTATAGTGATTTGAATAGCAGCAGCATAACAGTTTAGGATTCAACATGTTAATGAAACGTCTTTTGAGTAATTGAGAATTGCCTCATATTGATACAGAACCAGTATCCTAGATCTGGGGAAGTCTAGCAGGTAAGGAATTAGCTGCTTTGACAGCTCTGAGTCCCTTCCTGTGGTATTTAGAAGCAATTCACTTAGTTAATACTACTACTATTAATAGTAATAAGAATTCAATAAAGTTCCCTGGTTGTTTCTTTAGCTCCTTTCCCAGACCTAAAAGTAGATTTGGAAAGTCAGGCTTAGATTAAATGACATTCTCAAGGTTACACAGTAGGTAGTGGTAATGACTGACCTAGAACTCAGGAATCTTGTCACCACTCACTGTAATGTAGCCTGCATTGTGGATTTGTGGTCAGGATGCAGTTATGACTGAGAATTGAAGAGCTACTGACATGGAGCAAATTCTAAGAGGATGCTTTAAAGGAAGGACAATGGGAGCAAATTGGAGGAAAGATGAGTGGGACATATCTAAATATAGATCTTTTTGTCTGTGACACTCTTCTGTACTAGTTGCAGGCCCCTGATGGGGATCCATCGTTTGAACTTTGAACACCAGAGTCAAGAGTTGGTAACAGTGTGGTAGAAAGATGGTATATAGAAATCAGACTTACAGTAAGGGGGTAAATACAGTGGAAAAGCCCTCAAGAGCCCTAAGATTAAGCCCTGATTCTTTCACTTCCAGATCTTGATCAAGGCCTTTTCTACCTGCACCTCTGTTTCTGTGTCACTGAAGTTAAGAAATGGTTTCTATACAAGACTGGTGCTCTCAAATGGACCCTCAAATGAAACTTCTGGAGGACAGAATCTAAAGTTCCAGGCAACCATTTTGTTAATATAGACTTTACTCACTAGGGGAATTGGAATTAGGAGAGTGAGGATGGCTCTGCCTAGATCAACCAAACTGCTGGAGAGATAGGACATCCAGAGATGGACTGGAGGAGAGCTTCCCTGAGAATTGCTTAATGGCAGACTTTAAAACACATGGCAGGTGTGCAGCATACTGCCCCCATCACCCCCCCTTTTTTTACAGGTGAAGAAACTAAGGGAAAATGGGATCCAAGGTTACAATGATAGACCTGTGATTTTTATTCTCAGGCCCTTTTTCACTGTCAGATGCTACCTTATAGTGTTCTGTACTCGGTTAGATACTTGAATGCTTTTTCAGATTTAGCTGGAGTAAGTGAACTGAGAAGAGTCTGTAAAAATTAAAAGAGAATAATAAGAGTATTATGTAAGCAGCCCTTGGAGTGGCAGGCAGTGGGATGTGAGTGAGGAGAATACAGAGTGTTCCTTAGTCCACATTAGCCCTTTGAGCAAAGGAAGCTGTGGATGCAGCCTTTTGCTGAGTAGCCATCTGCCCTCAAGGCCCCAAAGAGGTCAGCATTGTACATCCATAGGCAGCTCTGGGAATGGTTCTGGCAGCTGATTTCTCTGCCTGCCTGCCTTCATTAGCTGAAGGGAAGCTACACACCTCCATGCCCAGCTGGCTGCAGGAAGGATGTGCTAAGAATCCACCCCCACCCGCTCATAGTGTGGTGCCTAAAGGCAGCATCTACTTTTAGTTGAACCTCCCACAGCCTCTCCTCCGCCGACTCTTCCATCTCTCCGTGTGAACTGTGCTGGCTGACAAGGGCTGGGCAGTGGGTGCCTTGGCATTGGGATTGGAACCCAGGAGGAGCTAGGTGTCTTTAAGAGGGGAAGGGGCTCTGATAATTCTGGCTTGGTGACAAGGCTCAGAACAAAGGCACAATGATAAGACCCCGTAGTACTTAGGACCCAGAGAGTGGGAGGATTTATTAATTTACTTTGGACCTTGCAGGCAACTAAGATGATTGTGTTGCAAATCCAGATTCAACTGCAAAAGAGGACTGAAGAAGATTTATTGGACAGAACACATGTACAGTCTCCTTGAATCTAGAGAAAAGCATTCAGGACTAGTAGATACTTGATTCTTGACTCTCCCTCTTAAACACTGCACTTTTCAGTGGGTTTATATATGTTGTCCTGCTCACTGGATCTTTCCTGTGGCCCTGTGAAGTAGGTAGGGCACAGATTATCTCCATTTTACAGGTGAGAAAAATTAAGCCCAAAGATTCATTGTCATGAGCTGTTCCCAGCGTGTTCTGGGCTGAAGCTGTAGAAGTTACACTGACATATAAATCATTCAGACAGCTTTATCTCGTAGGGAAAGGGTGGTAAAACTGAATCTGTTCTTGTCATTGTAGAAGCTGGGGAACAAGGCCTAGAAAGGAAAAGGACTTCCTCAAAGTCCTTTACAGTACATTGGTAGTAGTGCTGGAACTAGAACAATAGGGATTGGTGCTTGAATCTGTGAGATGTTCAAGCCACTCTGGCTTTTCAGGAGTAGTTTGGGAAATCAATATGGATGATGGATTTTCCATAATTTTTAGTTCTGTGACCTTGGGCAAGTCAGTCTCTTTGACTGTAAATTAGGGTTCACATTCTCTTAGAATTCTTTGAGACAAAAATCTACAGGTAACTGCTACTGTGCCAGGGGTCTGCAAATATGAAGTGAGTGACCTTGAAAAAATCCCATTGTCTTTATGTCTCAGTCTCTATTGTAGCCCAGAGGACTCTTCTCTCCACAAGAAGGAGAAAAACGCTGTGACTGCCCCATACCTTGGGTACTTGATGGAAAGTTGGGATTATTTTTTTTAAACCAAAAGCTTTTATTTACTTCTATCTCCATTTCCCATGGAGTCGCACACATGTTCCTATGTATAGCAAGCTAGCTTTCTCTCTTCATATTGCTTGCAAAACTAAAAGATGAGCTTCGAGGAAAGGCAACATTAATTGTGTTTTTATTTAGTATCTTTTTAAGTCCATCAAACCAGAACCACCTAAGAAGTTGGAAATTAAAAACCTGTTTTGACCCCCAAGTACTTGGTTAGGATTTTTGATGAAGATTACTGGATTTTCATGGTATGATGAAGAGTTGATTTAAAAATTAAAAAGTTTTTGACCACTGGCCTACATGGAACAAATTAACTGTCTTCACCTTTATCTATATCTTTTGTTTGGAAACTCACTGCGCTAGGAACAGGGCAAGAAGATAAAAAACTATGTATCGTTTTCTGTTCCTAACAATTATTCTGTTCTCCATGACCCTGTTAGTTGGGCAATGCTAAACTTATTTTCAAGAATTGCTTTGATTGACTTTGATTAGTGCTCCTTCTTAATAGACAGAGGCATGCTTAGTAGACAGTGGAAAAGCCCAGCATATGGAGCTTGCTATTTCAATCTATCAATACCAGTTGACTTTGAATGCGACGTCTATAACTTAGATTTATTTATTTATTTATTTATTTATTTATTTATTTATTTATTTATTTATTTATTTATTATGGAATTTGAGACAAGGTCTTGCTATGTAGTTCAGGCTGGCCTAAAGCTCGTAGCAATCCTCTTGCTTCAGCCTTCAGAGTGCTAGAAGCCTGTGCCACTACGTCCTGTTGATCTTCTGTTTTTAAAAATAAAAGTTAAGATAGCAAAGGGTTCTAGACACATGCCACTAGATAACTCTAGCCTGGTTAGCACTGAGCCGTAAATAAGCACTTCAGATACATCTACTAGATCTATAATAAGTTTATGTAGATGCCGTATTGTCTAGGAACCCATGAGAGGTTGTGCCAGTGCTAAAAAGTGACCCTGAATTCTGCAGTCCTTTGTGCCCTGCTTAGTTTGGATATTTTCTCTTTGTAGATTTATCTGTCCTGGTTCTTAAAGAGTAGACAATAAGTTTAAAAGCTAGCTCCTTACCCTTACCACAGTCCTTCCAAAGGATGAGGAAAAATGATTGGATAAACCACATGTTGTTTTGCCAGGGCTTTTTTGCAGATTGTATGTCTTTGAGACTGTGTCTTTATCAGGTTTATTCCAGTTGGCTCAGGCCACTGGGAAAATGAGTGTGGAATGGCAACCAGTGTAGCTTCCTAGAGCGGGCCTAGCTAGGATGAGACATCTGCAGGTACTAATCCATGTGTACACATCTGTGCACAGACACTTTGTGGTGGTGATGGCGAACCACAAT
This sequence comes from Fukomys damarensis, assembly GCF_012274545.1. Taxonomy (NCBI): domain Eukaryota; kingdom Metazoa; phylum Chordata; class Mammalia; order Rodentia; family Bathyergidae; genus Fukomys; species Fukomys damarensis. The sequence goes on along the minus strand of NW_022900951.1, from coordinate 49,547,012 downwards.
TAATTCAGGATACTTAAATTGAGAAGTCCTAGATAAGAGTAAGAAAGATCTCATATATTGAATTCACTCCCCGACAGTATTTCTGGGAAAAATGTGGCATAAGGAGATGCAGGGGACTCACTGAAAGTCTTAGAGTTAGTTGATTTTTTTATCCTGTCCTCTCTATTTAGCTCTTGGAAAAAGCACAATTTGAACTGAGGTTTTTTTGTCCTGCTTATGTGCAGACCAATCCACATGAATTTAAGGAATGCTAGCTGGTAGGAACAAGTTGTTGAGGAGGAAAACTAGTTTAGCCTTGTTCCCTGTTCATGCCCTTCATCCACACCCACACATACTATAAATGCTATAGTCACATGTGATATACACAACACATTCAGACGTGGAGTATGTTTGTGACACATATCAGGCATACACAGGTGGGGCATGTTTTCACACTGACAAATTTGAAACACAGTTAAGCATGCAGTGAACTCATTTATTCACAGCATAAGCAGGGCATATATAATAACACACATGAGGCATGCTTGTATACATTTGCATGTGTAAACACACCTGGATGTATATAAGGCATAACGATATATTCATATACATGAGATACACTGATATTCACATTCATATATGCTCTTATCCCCAGGGTACACAATCCTATCCCTGAAACACACTCTTAAGAATAAATTTAAGAAGGAATGACAGTCTTCCTTTGAAACACACTTGAACACATCCATGTGACATGTTCACAGGCTTCAGAAAGCTCTATGCAGAAAATATCCTACCCATAGGATCAGCCTTCTATTACTCTCTTGTAAGTAGTATGGTAGAGAACTAGCCACAGTTGGTGGGCTTCCATAAGTTTTCTAGGGCCTTTTTTATCCTGAAATCAAGTCTGTGAACTCAGTGATAAAATAGATGCTAAAATGGTGTAGCAGACTCACAAGACAAACAAACAGGGCTCAGATCTGAGCCCTCAGATGTAAGCCTTGTGAGTTAATAGGCAAATGTGAAAGAATGAAGAAAGCAAATTTGCACTGATCAATGCAGAAAGCTTGAGCTTACTCTTTCATTCTTCAGTTCACTTTCGAACCATTATGGAGTGATGTGATTATGAAGCAGTATCTTAGAAAATTGGATTGAATATTAAATTTTGTTTTCCATAGTAATGAAATAACAGAGCAAGTATATCTAAATTATGGGTTAGAGGGGAAATGGTAGGATGCCTAAAGGAATACCCCACTTGGCAGTGGCCTGGCCTCTCTTGTGTTAGTAGTGGAATGAGAGACCAGACATGTTCTTAATGACCACAATCCAGGCCTTAGGCATAGCATCTTGGGCCATCTGGCCTCACTAATGAGTGGCTGCTATATTTAGAGTTCCTTAAGCTAGAAACCAGGTCACGGTGTCCTGGGGAAACCTTTCTGGCCCTTGGTACCAAAGGCTGGAGCTTGAAATTTATTTCTCAATAAAGGCTAGGAAGCAGTAAGAAAAGAAATCAGAATATGCCAGGCCTACCATAGTTCAGAAGACCTAGACCTTCCTCTGGGGTTACTGTTGAAGTCTCATGACCATGTCTCAGTTTTGGAATTAAAACCAAGATACATGAGTTGCACTTGATATTTTGCTTCTTAGGCTATGCCTCAGTCAGGTTCAACTCTCCTGAGTCTTACTGTTGTACTGGTAAAGCAACCATTATTAACCTTAGATAATGTCAAAGCTCAGATATGTTAAGAAGAAAATGCATTGAGGATGAACAAAGCTGGTTTTAATGTCAATTATGAAGTGTGCCTGACATATCAAAGCATTCACAGAAGAAAAGGCCAAAAGGGGGGCCAAGGGAATGACCTTCATGGAATCTGGATGGTTACAATTATACTGGGTTCATCCTCACCCATACAAATGCTTTTCAACACTCGGCCAGACCTGGCCAAAAAAAAAACAAACAAAAAAAAAAACAAAAACCAAAAAAAAACAGGTTTGCATAATTTAGGTAATTAGAAAGTCTGGAGTCCTGGGAATCCCAAATAGTGAGGTAAAAGGAAGCATTGTGGGCAGGGGCTTCTTCCTAAGTTGGGAAAAGCAAGGCCGGGTTACCTATACCTGCCACAGGAAGTAGCCTAGGGTGCCAGCTCTGGCTTTGGGAGAGTAACTTATTTCTGAGTGTTTGTGCTCATGGTAATTTCATCTGTTTTGTTGATGAGGAGGGGATCAGGAAGTAGATTATGTAGCTCACCCCCACAATCTCCCCATAGAGATTGTAGACAAAATATTCCTGAGCCTTAGTTTTCTGCCCTTATAAAATAGGCTCAATTTTTATGTCTTATGGGATTTGGGAGGTACAAGAATACATTGTGACAAAGAATAGGGAAATTGTCTTGTAAAATGGTGTCAATGAACCTGGGTGTGGTGGTTCATGCCTGTAATCCCAGTCCTGCAGAATGCTGAGGGAGGAGTACTGAAAATTTTAGCCCAACTGGGGCAATTTAGCAAGACCTTGTCTCAAAATAAGTAAAAAGGGCTAGGGATGTACCTCAGTGAAAGGAACTTGGGTTCAATCTCCAGTACTGCATAAATAAGTAGTTGAGCATGTGTTGCTATTTACTTTTTTCATTTCATCCTGGTTTTAATTAAAGGTAATTTGGAGATAATTGAAGAGCTTATCACTCATCTTCACTTAATTTCTCTAAGATTTCCCCACACCGTTTGGTTAAACCATCGTTGTGTCCATTTTACAGATGAGGATACTGAGGTTCAGAGAAGGGGGCATTGAGACTGGGGACATAGGATTAAGTGACAATGGATTTAGTATTAGAAGCTATGTCTTTGAACTCCCAACCCAATGTACTCTCATGGCCCCAAGTTGCTACTCAGTGGTTCCTAATGCTAAAGGAATAAGCAGTTTAAGTATATATGTATAAAAGAACAGGGAAGGAAGAGGCTGCATGGGGTCCAGCCTTTTCAATCATTTTTCCTGCTTGCTCATAAGAGGCACACCAATTAACCCTTTCTCCTTGCTACAGCAGCTCATGTCTCACTTGTCCCACTCATTTCTTGTATGTTGGAGGCAGTGAAGCATTAGAAAAGATGTTAAGCTGTTGTGAGAGAGAATTGTGCTGCCTGTTTAAGCCTCTTGTGGAGGAGGATCTCATGAGACACCTGATCTACCTTGGCCACCCACCTCATCACAGCTTGCTGGGTACAGAAGCCATGTGGGGCTGATCTACCTAAGGGTAGGCCAGAGGAAACTATTTTTGAAGGTTGATCTTTGAAAGATTTTGCCAACTCTTGAGGAATAAGATTGTGGAAATCCAAGAACCAAAGTTTAGAGGCCTTACAGACCATATGAGCTGACTCTTTTCTGGCTTTAATGTGAAGATTAAAGTCCACCTGGGCTTACTGTTTCTCTTTTCATAGAGCCTGTATAGCTTGTTTATTTCTGCTGTTCTGAGCTCAGGAGAGGGAAGGCTAGGTACATTGAATCAGAATGGTAAAAAGAAGGTGAAGGGAATCTGGAGGTCAGGCTTTGGGTACTAAGTGTTGAGGTTAAAGGCCTTTTGTATCTTTTCATCTTTCTTGCTGCCAATGCATTATTTTTCAATTTCCATTGGTTTTCTGCTGAAGCCTAGCATAATCTGTTTCCATTTCTATTTGTGTTGTTAAAAGCTGCAGAATGACTATAGTACTGACCCTTCTAGATAAGCAAGAGGGGACTGAAGGATTAAAGGGGAAAGATACCCCTTTTTTCTTCAACTTTGAGAAGGCAGAACGGTAAATAGGAAAGGGATAGCTGCCACAGCGCTACCAAGAAACAGCCAAGCAATTTTCTCAGCTCACTTGACCTTAGAGGCCTCAATTAAAATTTTTAGTTTTGAAAAGGGAATACAAGGTTCAAAATTTAAAAAGTACAAGAGAGTACACAGTGAAAAGTCTTCCTTCCCACTCCTGTCCTCTAGCAACCCAGCTTCTCTCTGCAGAGATCACCAATGAGTATTTCCAGAAAAACATTTTATAGATATATAAGCAAATATAATGCATTCTCTACCTTTTAGGGTGATATACTATACTATATATTAGCGATTTCTTGACTGAACTTTATTGAATCATATCTACTAGGGGTGTGAGGATGTGTTGTGGAGAGCAGCATTTAGGAGCACTGGTTTGAGAGTAAAACTTCTTGAGTCCTGATTCTGGCCCTGTGTGTTCTTCATCAATCACTTCATCTCTGAATGTTAAGTTTCCTGATCTTTATACTGGGATGAAATATTTGTATATGTAAAACCTTAGATTTATCTCTTATACATCTTAGGCATTCAATAAATGTTAGCTTTTTTATTGAGAAAAGAATGTTGGAGCTTGAGTTAAAAGATCTGTTTTTTTTCTTTTTTCTGGCCTCTGCTTCTGGAGTAGCTAAGTGACTTCCTTTGTCTAGGCCTGATTCTTCTTCTTTAAAATGGAACAATTTATTCTTTCTCTGCCTATCTCAATTTCTGAGAAAATCTAATGAGATCATAAGTGTGAATACAATTTGGAAACTATAATATGCTAAACAGAAGAGGTCCTGCTTAAATTTTTGGGAGAAGATACTTTGGGTCAGAAGATACAAATGGCTTGAATTGGCTGGAAGAGGTATTGCTTTTGCTTCTGCTCATGGAACTCAAAACCATCTCTGTACTGGACACTACCCCTCCCTGGGTCAAAGCCTACCTACTTTTAGAGCTGAGAACAGTAGTACAATCTTATGATCACAGTTTCTAGTGAGACTGACAGATGTGGTGAGCATAGGAGATGTCACAAGCTTAAGGCCTGGGCAACTTAGTGAGACCCTGTCTCAAAATAAAAAGGACGAGGGATGCAGATCAGTGGTGGAGTGCTTTTCTAGCCTGCGCTCAATCCTCAGGGCAAAAAGACAAAACAAAAGCAAAAAAAAAAAACACAAAACTTTTGAAAAGCACGTCAGCAGCATTGTTCAAAAATAATGTCTACTTTATTTCATGTATCTATTTAGGACATGTTTGCAGTACATAAAATTTGTTTTCATTTTAGGGAGTAGGTACATGTACGTAAAATATTTTGATTCATTTTATTTCCCTTCCCCTTCTCATGCTCCTGCCACCCCTCTTTCTCTAGATCCCCTTTACCCATTTTTGTTACTATTATTGTCATTTTTTAGTTAATGTTGTGACATATAACGTTACATTCATTGTAGATATTTGGTACATGTACATTGACACTTCTTAAATATTTGTATGACTCCTTTTCATTCCCTTTTCACCTCACCCTTGGTCTGTTAGACCCTTTACCATTTACCAAAAAAAATCTCATCTTCCTAATTCCTTTTACCAATCTTTTATTTTGCTCTTTATTTGTACTTTGCAAATGAGAGAACGGTATTTAAGCTTGTATGTCTGGTTTATTTCACCTAGCTTTTTATTTAAAATTAGTTCTCTGAGTTCATAACAAGAAGTCAGTAATTGAGCCAAGCTTAAAACCCAGTCTTCCTATGTCATTGTGTTTTCTACTAGCATTTACGTTTTAGTTTTAATTTTAATTTGAGATTCTCAAGCAAAGATATCTGGTGATGAGAATGATTCTGAAAGTCTCTCTACTCAACCATCATTCTGAGTTGTTCTTATCCTTTAATTTCCGAGATAGGTCAGACCTCTTTGGAACCCTCAGGGAAGAACAAGAAGAACTGGTTTTAGTACTGAAGGGATAATGTCTGTAGAACTGTGGGAGGAAAAAGCACCAGAAATATCTAAAACAGTGTTCTCTACAGTAAAGCTCAGGGAAAAAATTGCAGAAATGCTTCACGCATTAAATTGTTAATATTACTAGTTTTAAATTTCTCTTTGTGTGGCAATTTGTATAAAGCACATACTGTATTAGTATTTAAATACTGGGATCAATATTTTCTTGGTTGTTTATTAAAATTTTTATTTATATTTTAGGTTTACAACATGATGTGATAATATGGGAGAAATATAGCTCCCAACCTGCCAGATGTCAGAAGTGCAGAGTTTGTGTCCCTTTAAATTGAAGAATGAATCCCAAGGAACAATGGAGGTTAAGAGTAGGAAATGTTTATATTTAGAGATAGCTCCTGAGAGACAAGAGAGGTCTCAAGTGGGTTGCCACCAAGGCTCTTTGTCAGGGGTAATTTATACAGCAAAGTCACAATGTGGGTACAACGTGGGTCAAACTGCCATCAACCTATACTATTACAAGTATAGCTGCTTAGCTAATATTGATCCAATAGGGAAATGAGTCACATTGCAAGGGCACATGTAAAGAACAAAGTCATTTTGGGGAAGAGATGAGTCCAGATGCTCTGGCCACCCACCTGGGCGGCTGATACCTAGCTGGACCTACTGGGCCAGGGTGCTAATTATGGAACAATTCCAAGTTACTATTTATTCTGTAGGGAGGACTGGCCCCCATCAGATGTGCTTCCAGCCACAATTATGATGTTTGTATTTTTCACTGATAGGAAACAAATGAATATCTGTCATTGCACAGTTACTTTTTTTTAAATGAAAGGAGCAGCTAAGTGTTTTGTTTTTGAAAATAGGAGTGTAGGGGGTCCGGGATTTAGCTCAGTGGTGCCGCTGCCTGACTTGCAAGTGCAAGGTCCCAAATTCGATCCCTGGTACAAAAAAAAAGAAAAGAAAGAAAATAGGAGTGTAGGGTGTGAAAACAATTGACATACATTCTTCTGCAAGACTGTAGGCTTGGTTTCTAATGTTAGTTCTGGTGTTGGCTAGATTAATACTTTAAACAACTTTTCCTGGAGCCTCAGGTTTCTTATGTATAAAAATGGAGGACTGATCTAGTTGTGATAGCTGTTTTGAGACTATAATCTTGATCACCTCTGAATAAAACAATCCAATATCCTTTAGGCTTTTTTGTCCTGGACAAAGGCAAGAAGAGTAGCTTCAAACCCTGACACTTACTGGATGCTTTTTTTCCCAATCAGCTTCCTTGAGTTCCCCTCCCTTCCCACCACCACATCCTCTACCTAGCCCAGACAGAAGGAAATTTCTTTTATATAAGCTTGAATAGCTTACTTAAAGTTTGTTTGTTACAGGCACAAGCATTTTTCCTGCAGACATAGACCTGGTGCCATCCCTCCAGGACCCTGAGGGTAGATCTGATTTTGAGTCTCTTGTGTCCTGTCTGGAAGACTGAGTTTAGATGTTGTGTCTCTAAAACAGTCTTTAAAACAGTGTCTAAGAAGAGGCCAAATCATCTAGTTTGAGTCAGTCGCTTACTTTGATATCCAGTTGTCGCTCACTGAATGCCCCTGCCATCCATCATCTACCATTTAATGACTGTCTGCTAGGAACCCAGGACTGTGATAGATTTTGTCAGGAGAAACTCCTGAACACAAAAGGCTGCTAGGGACTAGAAACACTCTTGGTGTCTTGGCCTTGGCTGGATGTCTTTTCTCTTACTGCCAACAGGCAGAGGGAAACTATCTTCTACTTTCTGATGGGCTATTTAGATGCAGATTTCCTCTCTGTGTTGTAATGACTCCCCTGGAAACCCTTACATTCACTTTGGAAATGCATGCCAAGGCCTAAAGCTTTGCAAGCCTGTATCCTGGGTGCATACTGAGACTTGATGTTGGTATAAATTGATTAAAAAGTATTTTTCCTTCCTATTCTCCAGACAGACAGGAGAGGTCACAATGCTCCTGACTAAATGCTGTTTTTGCTCTCATCACCTTAGACCAGATGGCCACATTTAGACATTAGAACCCTTAGTTCCAACCTGTCTCCTCCCTTGCTCCTCCCCCCACCTACAGCCCTCCTAACATGGCATCTGTCAAATGGATAAAAAATGACTTTCCTTCTCTTTGCCTTGCCCACCTACCCTCTGGTGTTGATGAGTATAGAACTATGCATGTGGGAGGCACGGAGGACAGATTCTTCATGTAGTTTTAGCCCCCTCCTCCTACCATTCTGGAAACCTAGAACCCTACCCCCACCCTGCCTAGGAAACTCCAAGGCTAGGCCTAAAGTCATAGGAAAAATGAAGGCTTCCAGGACTAGTCCCAGCGGAATCACAGAAAAAAATTCAAGAACTCAGGTATAAGTCCCAAGGTATGTCTAGCTTACCTCAGGAATGTGAAGCCTTTTGAGCTCCCCTGCTTCTTTAGGTTTCTCCTGGTATGTTCTTATCTCAGGGAATGAAGACAGCAAGAGACCCCAGTTGGTGACTGGAGCTTCGTATCCAGCCCAAGGGCATGACACCCTGGCCAGGGTTGCTCAATAGACAGTGAAGGGTTAGAGATAACCTTCAGTTTGTTATGGCATACTTTTGACTCAGCAAATTTTTGAAAGGGCATTGCTGAGTCTGTTGCTATTGTTATTATACTAATAATTTGTCTCATAGAATATTGCTGCCTTAGATAGATTTCATACAGCTCTAGAAAACTGTACAGATTATAGATGATGCTAGGACATTGCATTAGGGCTAGTGGTAACATCAGTGCTGAGGGACAGGGATGAAGGAAGAGCAGAGCAAATACAGATGGCTTCTTTAGGCAGACTGAGAAAATTCTCTCATCCCTCAGTCTTCCTGGAACATTACTTGAGAAAGACAAACCTGGAGGTGGAGTTTCAGCGATTCTAGTTTCTTGTGACTTGTCCAGTGCAGTAAGGGGAAATTCTTACAATACACTCTTAACCCTAGAAAGCTTAAGACAATTGGACTCTATATAAATGATTAGAATCACTAGGGCTGCTTGATAAAATTCTTGGGATAATTCTGAGCATAATTTGAATGGGGGCCCACATAAGGATCTCTAGTGTATTTGTCTTTCTGTGCCTGGTTTATGGGTCAGAGGTGCTTGAGAAATGTCAGAAAGTCCCAGAACAACCTGGCAGTAACTCCCATCTAAGACATTTTTGAAGGTATAAGCTAATGTTTATCAGTTGGAAGCTGCTGTGGTGTGGGAGGTTTATCCAATCAAGTGGCTAATGGCTGGTCTTCTATAAGCTTATCTTTCGTTCTCATATGTATAACCCTTGACCCATTTGGTTAAACTTTAAAAATTTTTTTCCAATTTTATTAGTAAATACTATTATTAGTAAATAATAATACTATTATTAATATTATTTATTAGTAAATAATAATATTATTATTAGTAGTAAATATTTGCAGTTCGTGAAGTTTACATTCATCTTAGGGAATAGGTTTATATAATATAGGGAATGAATATATATGTGTGTGTATACATATATATATATATATGTATGCATATATATATATATAATATTGAGACAGGGTCTCACTAAGTTGCCAAGTTGCCCAGGCTGGGCTTGAACTTGCCATCTTCCTGCCTCAGCCTCCCAGAGTGCTAGGATTGCATATGTGATGGTACCGGGATTGAACTCAGCACCTTGTACCAGCAGCACCACTGAGCTAATTCCCTGGCCCTACATTTTCATTGTTATTATTTTTAGTTCATGTTTACAACATAATTGTGGGCATTTGGTATATACACATGACACATCTTACGTTTTTTACATCCCCTCTCCATCTCCTCTCACCCTCAGTCTCTTTGACCCTTTCCCATTTTCAAAAGATCTGTTTCACTGTTTCTATCAGACTTTTATATTGCTTTTTATTTGCACTTTACCTTACTCAAATGAGAGATATCATATGGCGTTTAAGTGTGTATATTTAGTATACTTAACATTTTATTTTCCAGGTATATCCATTTTCTTACCAATGTCTTAAATTTATCTTATATAGCCGAGTAACAGTTTATCTTATATGAACATTATGTATAGATAGCATATTTTCTTTATCCATTCATCTGTTGATGGACATACAGGCTGCTTCCCATATATAACTATTATGAATCATGCTGCTATAAACATTGGTGTGCATTATTATTGTAATATGATGTTTTTCGCTCTTTTGGGAGGATAGTATTTTTCTCCCTTGACAATACCAGGCTCTTAACAATGTGAACTTTGAGGCAGCAACTGGATCTTACCGAAAAAATTTCTGGATCCATTTGGTTGAGTTTGTGCAGTGGTGACAAACCTATGGAATGTGTGTGTTATTTGTTTTTCTTTCAAGAAAAAAGATGTTAATATATGAGTTGTTTTTTTCTAAGCTAGAACCTCAGTACTCAGGTTTAATTTCAGTGCTGGCACATTGCAGTATATAAGTGTATTTTGGGTTGCAGTTCAGGCACTTGTCTCTAAAAGATTTGTCCTCACAGAGCTAGTGGCTGAGTTTTCATACCAGAATCTATTGCTAATATTCAGACCAATCAAATAACTCTCTTTCCCTCATCTGTTTGATCACTGTTATAGCTAAGGTGACCTTACAACTTCTGTTGAAAGAGGTACAGAAATAAATCCTTTACTGTAGGCCTGGAATGAATGAGAAAATGCACTGACAGGCATCATATTCTATAGGGCTGAGTTTTCAAGCTTTTAGGTCCTAGAAGATGCAAGTTGGCTTGTGAACAGTTTATATATTGGTCTTTAGATCAAATGGCTTATCTTTCTTTTATTGAGCCTGAGTTCCATCTAGGCTTACCTTTTCAAATCAAGCCAGTTTGGCTGAGTATTGCTTCTGCTATTTGTAGCTGAAGCCATCAGGAGATGTTTCATTTTATTGAAGTAAAAGATAGTATGATTGGACATTGAACAAACTGATGCCTAATGAATCATAAATTAAATCCCCCAAATGGAAAAAAAATGCTTGTGTAATGAAACAAAATATTTGAATACTTCCTTTCAGCATATCTAGGGCTATCCAGTACATTAATTATTCTGCTCAAAAATGAAATTATTTCATTATAACAGAAACACTCAAATTGGAGCTGGAACCAACTAGATATCAACTGTTAAACCTTGGTGAAAATAAATAGCAATGCTTTTAATTCTTTTCATATTCATAGTGGAATTTTTTATACCCAGCATCTCTGTTCCTTTCTTTGGTGATCATACTATATAAACAGTTGCTTTGGCCATATAGAATGTTCTGCAACCTGACAGAGATACTAACTCTGTTGCTCTAATCTTCCTTAGAGCTTTCTTGTTTTTAGGGTTCATGTTATAGAACTTAATCGTTTAAAAACATATTGTTCATTGTTGATTAAGCGTATGTTTTATGTATGTCATTCACAAGTATAGATTCTGGTTATTTGGAAAATAACACTTTTTTTATAATTTTAACTTCTCTGAGTTATTGTCTTCTTATTCTAAGTGAAAATTACTGAAAGAAGTCTAGGGAAATAGGATACAGGTTGGATTCATAAAGGAAGGGATTAAGGAGTAGGATATTATGTGGACTAAGATCACATAAGTAGAAAGAAGAAACCTCACTCCAGTGTTTCTACACTTAACTGTTGGCTAAGGGTATGACTGGATCAGAAGCACAGTGATGGATTTACACCCGCCTATTTTGGTTTGGACAAAATGGAAGATCTAGGCTGGAGGCGTAGCTCAGTGGTATAGGGCTGGTGTAGCATGTGTGAGGCCCTGGTTTTTCTCTCCAGCACTACACACACATACCTACACAAAAAGAGGAGAAAGAAGGAGGAGGAGGAGGAAGAGAGGTCTTTGCCTACTTAGAGGTGGCATGGGTTATATTCATAGATGGTACTAGATTAAGAAGACCTTTGGTACCATGGGGAGTTATTGAAATATCTTAAGCACAGAGAGTGACCCCAGCAAAATATTTTGAGAAATGCATTATTAAGAAGCATTTTAAGAGAGAGACATGAAGGGGGCAGGAAGGCCATTTGGGAGACAACTTGAGGTGATGAGGACTAATGAAAGGAAGATAAAGGGTTACATCTGAGAGAAACATGGAAAGAAATAGTTTCAGTAGAGTTTTCTGAAGTGGGAAAAATTAAGGGGAGTATGATGGATTCATATGATTAATTTTGTATATGTTTTATTGGAGGTAGCAAATAGTTGGAAGTATGGGCTGTAGGAAATTGAGAGCTAATGTCATAAAAGCGATGATTTCTCTGAGGAACTAAGTATAGAGAACTAAAAGCAAAGATCCCTATTCACTTTTGATGGGGCAGTCAAGGGCTAAAGTGGAGAACCCATTCCTCAGTCTTCCAAGAAAATCTGGGAAATCACAGGCAATAGTCTGAGTTTTAATGTGTTACCAGCAGTGCCTGGGTGCATTATCTTTAGGAAGGGGCTAACCAGCTCAAATTTCTCATTTTCTTCAGCAGAGAATAAAAATCCTATCAAGAACAAAAAAGAGTGAGAAGAAATAAGCTGCATTAATGTAATCTCTGCCCTTTGTAGGGCTGAAACTTTAGCCTCAGTAGAATTGCATAACTAGAGGGGACTTGGTAGGTCATATATCTGGGTTTAATGTGTCCCTTGACTGATAAAGAAATAGGCTAATGCAAGGAAGGGAACTTGTCCAAGGTCATTCAGTGAGGTACCGGCAGAACTTCTTCCAGTGGTCAGTCTGAGCCTTTGTTTTACACCATGGTGCCTCCTAGCTATTGTTGGAACAGTCCAGGTCATACTTTTCTAGAAATGGAGGATGGTTATGTGTCAACACTTTTGACAAGATAGCCAAAGTCCCTTTACAAGGCTGTATTAAAAGGATGTATGGCTACATCAGAGGAGAATATAAAATTTCAGCCTGTTTTAGATATGTTTAAAGGGAAAAGAAAAAGGAATTTTTCTCTTTTCCATGATAGCTATTGAGAAAGTGGTCATTCTGTGAAGAAAGGGACAGATGTCAAACTCAGAAAACCTCATAGAAAAGCAAACTAAACTCAGATCCCTCCTTTTCCTTCTGTAATTCTTCTTGGAAGGCAAGCCCAGGTCAGCTAATTTCACGGCAGTGGGCTCATTAACTATTCTGTGAAACACATAGCTGTTCAGTTTTGGAAAAAAAATCCCTTTTCAACTTCTTGATATTCAAATAAATATATCTAGCAACTACACAGGATAATTAAGTGTATTTTTAGGGGTTGGTACTTTTCAGATAGTGGGCAAGAGCAAGAAGAGGAATACAAGTGTTATAGCTCTAGAAAACCAAATGTGGGTTGCAACCCTAGACATTTTTTTTCTTGTGTTGGCACAGTATGCCATTGAGTGTGCTTATTACATGGCCACAAATATTCTAAGACAAACACCAATGGCTGCAGAAGGCATTGAAAATAAGTCGGGGAGTACTAGAAGCCAGGAGTCCAATGTATATGACAGCATGGGGATCCCTGCAAAGAATAAAGTAACAGGAAATGAAAGGGTAGAGCCTAGACTAGGAAAATTATCTAGGATAGTAGTAGAAAACCTATGGCATGCATGCCACAGCTCACTGTTGGTATCATTGAAAGTTCTAAAAGGTTCGCCATCACAGATCTAGGGCAATTGGTTCTCCCAAATGTGTTCCCTGGACCATCAAAATCAGCTGGGATCTGTTAAGATCTCAAGTCTCAATTCAGAGCTACAAAATCAAAACCTTGGGGCAGTGATGGCAAACTTTTAAGAGACCACAGGCCCAAACTCAAACCCCAAACCCCAAACCCACTTATTTGCTGCAAAGTGCCAACATTGCAATTAAACCTGAATATCTGATGCTCAACTGCTGAGGTGACTTGACTCACATTCTTACAGACAGCTCTGTGTGCTTGCTGCAGCCTATGTGCCCTAGGTTCAGTACCACTGCTCTGAGTCATTACAGTGTGGGCTCATCTATCTCTCTTCTTTCCTAAGAGGAACTGTTCAGGATTGGAAGAAGCAAAGCTGTAGAGTAAGGCTGGCTTGAGATTGAAATCTGCTCCAGTACCCACTAAGTGGGTGACTATGGGCTGCTTGTTTTATTTCAGAGGTAATCTTGAGAAGAAATGGGAATGTCAGTGCTTACTTTAGAGAATTATAGAGATTTGCAATCATAAAAGGAAGCCCCCAACTCAATGCCTAGCATGAATTTTCAATAAATATGTTTATCTTCCTTCTTCCTCTTTTGTCTTTGCTTTTCTTCTCCCTTTTCTTCTTTTGTCTGCTCCCTCAAAGCACCCATTGGCCATTCCTTTGAAGTTATCTGTAGACACATTTGTTATTGTTGTCAGAGAGCAGTCTTAGATTTTAAATTTCCAATGCACCCAGGTTATTGTGATTATATTATCAGGTTAAGATCTGGTTACATGGCTATGCTAACAAATATATCTATTTGTGGAATAAAAATATTTGAAATTTGGATTATTTTGGGAAATTTGGATAAAAAAGAATTCTATTCTGTCATAAGCATAATATAACCTTTTCCTTTTATTCATACCCTAAATGTCTTTAATTGGGAGTGAGAAACAGTGTTTGCCTCACTCATTGGTAAGTCTGAATAAGAGCCAACATACATTTAGTCCTTCATCCCAAATGCCCTGGTGGTTGGAAATTACCATATTAGAAGTCACAATAGTGTTGTTCCATGGCCCATTTGTGTAACTTGCCGGAGAAACCACGCACCACGTCTTGGCTTTATGTTGGGCCTGTAGAATGAAAAGTGGGGGTAGGTTGGAATCAGGGCTTTTCGTGCTAAGAGGGACATAAATTAGGTTGGGAACAGAAAATTGAACCCTTGTTATAGCCATTTCTGAACTACCTTTTCTTGGCTTTCTTTATATAGCTCTGTATCTTCCATAGTGTTGATCAGCCTCTGCTGCTTGAGACTCTTGTCTTTGGCTTTTGTGAAATTGTAACCCTTGGTATGCTAATGATGTACTGACAACTTGATTTATATTTGGTTCCCTGTCTCTTCTGTGCCTCACCTATTATCACAATTTCTCAAAGTGACTTTTTTTTTCTTTGCTATTTCTTACTGGGAAATCTTCCTTATAATTTCTCCTGAGCCACTGAATCTCAAACCTATTTATATATCTTCTTTTACTCCAAATGAGTTTTAAACCTACTTGCATGTCCTGTTGATTCCCTACATTTAATACTTTCAAGAGCAAAAATTTATCTCTTCTTTAAGGTCACTATTTTCTCCTAATATGGCCTTGCATTTAGTAATCACACATGAGATTGATGCTTTCTCCTCAAAATTAAATTTTTCTCTCTCGTCTTCAAACCAGATTCAAGACTGTTTATATGTGATTCCAGTCCACATTTACAGCTGTTCCTACATTTTGCTTTCCCAACCTCTTCAAACTTCGTTAGTTCACCACCATCAAAGTCCTATTGTCTTCACCTCTCAAATTTTAATTTCATTGTCTTAACCACCCTTCCATTCCCTTTTGTATCTCTTATAATCATATTATTCTTTAAATCCTATCTTCAGTGCATCACAATACTTTTCCTAGAAACCAATAGCCATTTATAATCCTCCCTTTCTTTGATGTCTTATAGTAGATCAGCATATAACAGGTACTACTAAGCACAGTACATCCAGCATTTCAGCTTACCCTATCTACAGTTCAGCCTATGAGGCAGATATCCCATTTTGCAGATAAAGACACTGACGTCTAAGGTTATGCAGTTTTCAAACACTTGTCTTTGGATTATGTAAAATTGTACTCTTCAGCATCCTCATTACATATTAACAGTTCTATTTTGGCTTTTCCCTTTGATTCTTCTAGTCCTCATTCCCTTTGTCACTGCTACTCTTTAAGCTCAGAACTAAAGGTAGGGTTTCTTGCTCTTAATTTGCTTTGCATACTGTTTGAACCACATTTGTTATTGCTTGATTCCTGAAGGCCCTATAATCTTCAGATAAGGAGCAAAGGTCAATCATAGTGAGCAGATCCTTGCACACAATGAATGTTGGATGGAAGCAAATGAGCAAAGTACCTATGTATGAATATCTGGTAGTAAGTTAAATTTTGACTCTGTTTGCAAAAGGAAGACTTGGAATCAGTGTTCAGCCCAAATTTGGTTAACTTTTAAAAAACAACTAAGAGGATTGGAGGGAAACATCTTGCTCCTGATAGTGTTAGTCATAGAAGAGCACAGGAGGCTTACGCAGCTGCCACCCTCTCCTGGATTAGTCATCACACATTTGCACACACACCTGCCAGCTCTTGGTTCTATGTTTTACAGTTCATGAGACAAGTGAGAGTATAAAATTATTTTCGTTTTCTTTGTGAAGAAACTTAGACCCAGAAATAAGATATGTAAAAGCAGAGTCTGTAGAGCCAGATTATGTCTACATTTGAATTATGGCTTCAATAGTTAGGTGCTCTGTAGACTTGGGCATATTATTCAACCTTTTTTATTTCAATTTCCTAATTTTTAAAACTAGGAGTAATACAGATTGGGTGTCCCTGCTCAAAATGCTTGAGACCAGAAATATTTCAGATTTCAGATTTTTAGATTTTGAAATGTGTTTTAGTTAAAATTCTCTTTGGTGAGCCAAAACAACCAACACCTACAAGTTAAAGGAGGAAGGTTTATTTTGGCTTGCAGTTTGTAGAGATTTTGCTCCATAGTTGGCTAGCACCCAGGCAAGTTGGCACAGCAGAGGGGCACCATAGAGGAGAAACAGTTCATGGTGTGGCTGGCAGAAAGCAACAAAGATGCAAGCAGCAGCCTTCCTTCCTGTCACTTTTATTCCATTAGGTCTACAAGCCTTTTTGGTTGTGTCACCTGCATCTAGGGTGGGGCTTCTTATCATCCACACATAGAACCATGCTAAATCAATCATTAGACTAATCCAAGTATCATGCCTTTAATCCACATTCATTTATCCTAGATGTAGCCATCTCCAAAATCGCCCCACCTATGAATGCATGAAGATTTGAGTGCAAAACTAGTTACAAGCCATAACATTCTCTCTCGGCTTCCCAAAACTTGTGCATATTCCTTTATGCAAAATGAATCTAATCCATCGTTAAGAGTTGTCAAGTCCTAACAATTTCAGCATTGTTGAAAAGTTCAAGTCCAAAGTCTCTTTGGTGATTTAAGGCAAACTCTTAGCTGCAAGCTCCCTATAGATAGTGAAAAGAAAGTTAGATACTTCCATAATACAATGGCATAAGATAAACATTCCTATTCCAAAAGGTGCAAATAGGGGGATAGAAAGGATAGGGATCAAAGCAAGTCTAAAATCCAGCAGAGCAGACATTAAATCCCATAATTCCATATCCAGCATCTGGTGCAATCTGTGGCAACCTGTGAGCACCAAATGGCTTGTGTGGCTCTGCTCCTGTGGTACTGCTAGTGGTTGTAGCTCCCATAGCTTCTCTCTTGTGCTGGCTTTGCTCACTTCTTTGGACTTTGCTCAGATGATCCATGTTCCTGGCGTCTCTAACCTTCTGAGGACTCCACAACACCTTTGGCTTCACACTTAAAACTTCACACTGCCTTCTCAAGAGCACATTGCCTCACCTCCCAGGCATTCTTCTGAAATCAGGGTGGAAGCTTTCCTGACCCCATAACCCTTACATTCTGCATGCACCTAAAAGGAGCACCATGTGGATGATGCCAAGGTCTGCTGCCAGCTTGAGTAGTCATCAGGCTTCCTATTCTCTTTGTTGTGGGGTCCAGTTCTCGATTGCTGAGCACTATGAATCAAAACCTGAGGAACAACTTCCCTAGGCCTCCACCATTCTGGAACATTATGCTCTTCACAAAACAAAGTTTTTTAACTTTGCAATTTTGAGGCTGCATAGGGAAAAGTCCTGCCAGTTTTTGTGATGCCCTCAGGCCATCTTTTCTGTTGTCCTATTCCTTCTCAACAGTCAAGATCTCCTCTGCTCACCATTGCAGACCATAACTTTATTAGAGCTTCCTTTCTGGCCAAACCCAAAACTTTCAAAATAATTCTCCTGGGGTGCTTGCTCTTATTTCTCAACATAGATCTGGCTAAAAGCACCCAACAGTACCCATTGCTACCATCTCAACATTAGGTTGCCTTGAGTTTTTTCCACTAAATTAATTAGTCCGCTGCACTTAGTCTCCTTAAAAGTATCTGGAAACAAACAAAATGCAGACACATTTTCTGCTAGAGCCTAACACACATGGTCTGTTTTCCAAAAGCCAGTGCAGTCCTTTTGCTAACTGAATCCTCCATATTTTGATCTTATGAGGTCTGACCAGAATCAAGGTCAGCTTACAACATTCCAGGGCTGCTTTTTCAGCTGCTATTTTCAAAGATTTCCAAACTATTCCCACAATTCAGTTCCAGAGGCTCTTGAACCACATGGCCTGGTAACGTCACAGCAGTGACCCCACTTCTGGCACCAAAATTTGATTTTTTTTCTTGTTGCTGGAACAAAGTATGCAATACCCATAATTAAAAGGAATAAAAATTAACTTTAGCTCAGAGCTTGCATTGGCTCCAATGCAGGGTGACATAGTAGAGAGGCATCATAGAGGAGAAGCAGTTCATGTTATGGCAGTCAGCAAAGCAGCAAGCAGCAGTCTGCTCTCCAGTGGTGCCAACCCACCCATACCCAGGGTAGGACTTACCATTACATACACGCAGAACAATGCTAAATCAATCAGTGGACTAATCCAGGTATCACACTCTTAATCCACATTCAAACACTTTAGATCCAGTCATCTGTGAAAAGCTCCACCTATGAATGCATGAGGCTTTTGGTGGGGGGTAGCATCTAGATACATGCCACAGCAAAACATTTATATAAATTATGTTTTATCCCTAATCTGAAAATCTAAAGTATGAAATTTCAGTTTTGGATTTTGGAGTACTTCAGATTTCAGATTTTTGGATTAGGGATATTCAACCTTTAACAGTGTTTCCTTAAAGAAAACTATAAAACATAAATGAACTTGTATACAACTTAAATAACTTCCATAAAACTTAAATGAGTAAATGTGTATAAAATGTTTAGTGTCTGACACATAGCAAATACTCTATATTAGCTAAAATCATCTTTATCATTATACTTCTAGGAAGTAGAGAGCAAGGTCTTAAATGCAGGTGTTCATTTTTCTATGATGTTTTGTTGGGGAAAAATACAGCAAAACACTGGTCCAGGAGGCTGACCTTCTGGAAACTGTAGGCAAATCACTTTTGTTATGTTATACCTGATCTCCAACTGCTTGAAAATGATGGTTATTGAAGTGCTATCTAATTCTGAAAGTCATGAATTCTAAGTAGACTCTGGCTTGTTTTAACAGCACTATGTTCTGGATAGGCCTTATCCAAGGTAGTTCCTGAGCAAAGGGTCAGTAATCAGTACTATTTTGACCCTTGATCGATAGTCATAAATACAGCTTCAAAATGTGAGCCCTTATGGTCCTCTAGGTTTGGGCTGTCTATGCTTATTTAGCTCTAACAACACCCAGTTGGGATACATTTTTTTGGCAGGAGAGAGGGAAATTCTTTATAAATATGTATTTTATTGAGGCCAATGACCAGTAATTCTCTTTCCCTACTGAGGCCAGAGCAAGAATTTGACTCTTTCTTTGAAAGGAAAAAGAAAAAAAAGTTCAATTTAAAAATGAATGTCCTCAGAGGCAATGATCAATAGTTTTCTAAATCTCCTTGTTCTTAAGTGTTCCTTAAAACCAGGAGACATCTTTTTCTGGGTGAAGATTTTGATTTTTTGTCTTAGAAATTTTTATTAGTACAAATTTGCCATACATAAATATCACATTCATCATAGAAAATTTGTACCTGTACATAATATGTCTTTAATTCTTTTTTTCCATTTTCTTCTCCTCCCTTCACTCTTCTTTCTCTTTCCATTTACAAAAGCTTTGTTTCCAGTTTTTCCCTTCCATTCTCTTTTTTTAAATCTCTTTTTCCTTTCCTTCCAACTCTGCCCTCCCTTGTTCCTCATCCAGTTTGAGCATGTTATTCCTATTTCTGGATATCTGTCCTCCATTTTGCTCCTTATATACCCTTTGAGTTTCTCAGACAGGAAAAACAATGTAATATTTAAACTTGTATGTCTGATTTGTTTTTGAGAATGTACTATGTTCTTGAGAAGGATGTATATTCTGTTCTTGTGTGCTGGAACACACTGTAGATATCTACTAAGTCAATTTGTTCAAAGATTTAGTTCATCTCTGATATTGCTTTATTAATTTTTTTCCTAATTGATATGTCTGTTTGTGCCAGTAATTTATTGAGGTCTCCCATTATAATTGTATTAGTATTTAGCTTATTTTTTATATTTATTGATTTTTATATCATTTGTTGCACTTATATTTGGTGCATATATATTTATGATTGATATCTCTTCCTCTTGTATTTTTCCCTTTAACAATTAGGCAGTGATCTGCTTTGTCTTTTCTCATCTGTATTGGCTTAAAATTCACTTTATCTGCAAATAGAATAGCTACCCTTGCTTTTTTCTGGTTTCTGGTTTATGATAAATAAATTTTTTTCTATTTGTTGGCTTTATGAATTTATTTTGGAGTTAAATATGTTTCTTTTATGCAGCATATTTTTAGATCTTATTTCTTGGTCCATTCTTCTAGTCTGTTTCTTTTGATTGGTGAATTGAGACCATTCACATTGATGGTTATAACTGTTGGATATGTACTTATTCTTCTAATTTTTTAAAGTAGGAAAAATTTATTAAGGGAAAGATAACTTCTGTCTAAGAGAGACAGAAGGGGGACAGAAAAGTAGGTTGCCTGCCTACCCCACTTTTCAAAGATGTTTTTATGCACTTCAACCATGTTGTGAGGTGGGTACAAAGTGGGACTATAAGACCCAATGGAAAATTACAAGGTGGGCATGAGGTGGGGCAAAACCGTAACCAACCAAAAAGATTACAAGTACAGTCACTTAGGTAATATTGATTAAGTGGGGGTCAAATGGAGCAATTCACATAACAAGCATATAGGGATTTTTCAGTTAGGGTGGGGGTCAGGGAAATTTCTTGGAAAGTCTGGGTTAAGATTTTGGCTCCCCCAATCACCGGTGATTGATACCTATTTAGAATATCAAACACTGCTATTTATCCCAGGGGAAGCACAAGGATATAGTAGTTTCTCTCCTTTTGCAATTCTGGCCTACAGTGAATGTCCTCCATTCATGTCTTGATTGTCCTCCATGTTGGCTCCTTGCTGTTTGCTCCTTGAAGACTGGCTACTTGAGGGTGGCCCTGTCTAACTACCTATAAGATATCTAATTAACTTACCTATCTGCAATAGGTATGGACTTATCATTACATTATCCTCCTGTTGTTGCTGCCTTTTCTTTGCTTTCTATTTAGTTGCGTGACTTGTCATTCTTTTGGGATTTTTGGAATTGTTAACTTCATTGTCTTTTTCTAGAATATCCTACAGAACTTTTTGGAGTGCTGCTTGGTGAGCATGAATTTCTTCTGGTATTCTTTATTATGGAAGTATCTTATTTCTCCATCAATTTTTTTTGAGAAAGGGTCTCACTATGTAGTTGAGACTGACCTGGAACTCACTGTAGCCCAGGCTGGTCTCGAACTCACAGTGATCCTCCTGCCTCAGCCTCCCGAGTGCTGGGATTACAGGCATAGGCCACCACGCCTGGCTTCTCCATCAATTTTGAAAGATATCTTTGTGGGATACATCAATCTGAATTGGAGGTTGTTTTCTTTTAGGGCTTGAAATACTTTGCTCCAAGCTTTCTTTCCTTTGAGGGTTTGTGTTAAGAAGTCTTCTATGATTCTGATAGATTTTTCTTTATAGTTGATTTGCTTATTTTCTCAAACAGTTTTTAAAATTTTGTTCTTGTGTTAAATTTCAGGACTTTTGAGTATTATATGCCTTTGTCTATTTTTTTTCCTGATCATGGTTATTTGGAGTTCTATATTCCTCACTTCTCTGTATGTCAAATTCTTTTTGCATCCTTGAAAAAAATTTTCTAAAATTACTTCTGCAAACAAGTTTTTTTGTGTCTTTTGTTCTATCTTCTGATTTTTCACTGATTTCAGTTAATCTTATATTATTCTTTGCATTGTCTGACAGCTCTTGGATCGCTTTTTCTTGGTCCCTTGCTATTTTCAAGAAGTCTTTCATTTGATGATTGCCAACCACAAGTTTGTCTGCTAGATCTGATATTCTATCTTCACATTGGTTGATTGTGAATAATTTAAATAGAATTTTTATCTCTTTTATATCTATTTGAATCTGTTTTATAGTATCCAGTTCTTATCTATGTTGGGCATTGTTTACCTGTCTTTCCTAAGCTTTTCTATTTTTTTATCTGTATCTACTCTAGCTTCTCTAAACACTTTTACATTAAGGTCATCATCACTTTAATTGTCCATGTAATGTTTTGTGGTATGTTAGTTTTGACGAGAGAGTTATTCATGTATTTTGTTACTTCTCCTATTACCATTTCAGATGAGATTGGGTGCATTCAGGATGCTATGGTTATAGACTACTATTACCATTTCAGCAAGGTTAGCTGGGGGAGCTTTTGGTTTCTTTTACCTCACTGCCCCCTGGATTTTCCTTGGGTGAGTTGTGGGTGTTGGTTTGCATCTTGCTTACATTTTTTCTTATTTTCTATTTTTAAATTTGTTTTCTGCATGGAGGCTTGTAAATTGCTTATGATAGGTGGTTTTTTACTAGTATTGACATCTACTAAGGAAATGACTACTTTTCAGAGATGTCTTCTAGGTATAGGTGGCTTTTGGCCTTTGAGTGTGTCCCAGGATCCTGCCTTTTCTATTTATTAGGGATGAAATTTTGCAACCTGTTTCGCCTAACACATAGTTATTTGGTACTGGGTTATAATATTTTTTTATTAATTTGATTGGTACATTTTAGGTATACAGTAGAATGACATTCATCATTGGAGATTTGTACCTTTACATGATATATCTTGATTTTTATTTTTCCCCATTCCCCTGCCCTCCCTTCAACCCCTCCAGCATTCCTTATTACAAAGACTTTGTTTCCATTTTTTCGTTTTCTCATATTAATTCCATTCTCCTCTTTCCCTTTCCCCTGCCCCTCCTACTTGCCCTTCCCCTTTGCACCTTTTCTTCCTATTTCACATTATCTATTATACATTTTGATCCTTATTTACACTTTCAGTTTCTCCTACCAGATAAACTATTTGGTATTTATACATCTGTGTATTTATTTTTATGCCCCCCCAAACAATCTAGGAACTTTCATGCAATTAAGACCAGTTAATCACGACAACTATGTCATGTTTGCTAAAGTATTACAATCAGTAATAATAATAGCATCAAACATGGACTGAAAATGACAAACTGTGATGACTAATAATTTGCCACCTTTAAACTTAGGTGCAGTATTTATTATCGTATAACAAAATCTCAGATAAATCAGAAAATTATATATAGTAAATATTTGTTCAATTTAGCAATTTTACCCTAAAGAGAGAAAATTTTTAAGTGACAGGAGGAAAAATTAGAGACATGAAAGAAGAAAAGGAGATTAGAAGCAAGGCTGAAGGACAAAATAATATTACTCAAGCCCCAGGAAGCTACTGAAGAAGACAAGATGGAAGGAAAGAAGAAGAAAGCCAAAGCAGGAACAAAGCAAAATAATACACCTCCTAAAGCTAATATTCCCACTCACAAGAAATGACCTTTGCCCCTTCTTGCTATTTCACATTATCTATTATACATTTTGATCCTTATTTACACTTTCAGTTTCTCCTACCAGATAAACTATTTGGTATTTATACATCTGTGTATTTATTTTTATGCCCCCCCAAACAATCTAGGAACTTTCATGCAATTAAGACCAGTTAATCACGACAACTATGTCATGTTTGCTAAAGTATTACAATCAGTAATAATAATAGCATCAAACATGGACTGAAAATGACAAACTGTGATGACTAATAATTTGCCACCTTTAAACTTAGGTGCAGTATTTATTATCGTATAACAAAATCTCAGATAAATCAGAAAATTATATATAGTAAATATTTGTTCAATTTAGCAATTTTACCCTAAAGAGAGAAAATTTTTAAGTGACAGGAGGAAAAATTAGAGACATGAAAGAAGAAAAGGAGATTAGAAGCAAGGCTGAAGGACAAAATAATATTACTCAAGCCCCAGGAAGCTACTGAAGAAGACAAGATGGAAGGAAAGAAGAAGAAAGCCAAAGCAGGAACAAAGCAAAATAATACACCTCCTAAAGCTAATATTCCCACTCACAAGAAATGAGCGATCCAAACAAAGAAAGAAAACAAAACCCAAACAAATGAACAGTAGCAGAAAAAAGACCAATAGCAAAGAAAAAATTTTTTGTGATTTCAATCCTGTGGCTATCTTCTAGTGTACAGTTTTGTGGTAGTGTCTAATTCAGGGGCTGACTCTGCTCTTGGTAGTCAATCAGAGGTAGGGAGTCAATCAGAGCCTAGATCCTTGCTGAATAATTCCTGCAAGCCAACAGTAGAATTAGGGGAGTGTGATCGTTTGATATTTTCAGCTCCACAGAAATTCAGGCTGAACCTCTGGTCATGGTGATGAGGCCTGAGTTCTTTAGCTTATAGTATTCTTGGTGTCTCTTGCTGGCCTGACCATGGTTCCTTCACATGGACATATCCAATGGATCTCCCTCCCTCCCAGTCACTTTGGGAGTTTAACACTGGGAGCCTTGAGATGAAGCCGACCTGTGACTCCTCTGAGTCCCAGGTTCAGTTGGCTCCACCCTGTCATAGGGGATATGGTAAACACTTGGGCTGGAGTCACTCACCAGCTATCGTAGTTCATTGTATCCACTGCTCTGTTATATTGGAGCATTTCTCCCTGAAGCCCTCTGGAGTCATCCCCTTTCGTTGAATCTTTGTGGATTCAATCTTTCTTTTTCTTGCCACAAGCTAGGAGCTAGGGAGAAAGTGCAGATTGCCTCTTTTTTTTTCTGCCTTGTGGTCTGGCTCTTCAATTTCTTTGTAGGCTTCAGTTTTCCCTTAAGATCCTTCCTGGGTCCCTGGTTTCTACTTTTCTCCTCTTTTTCTTTTCCATATTGTTTTCCAGTGTCAGTCTTCCAAATCTTGGAGAGGCTGATTTATTGCTGCTTACTGCTCTGCCATCTTCCCAGAATCCCATTGGTAGTACATTTTGATAGATGGAAGACTATATGAGCAAAATAAAAGAAAGATAATAGGAAATAGGGAGATGTATCTTTCTTGAAGGTTAAGGGGATCAAGAGATAAAAGTAGGGGTGAGAGAGGGGAGAGGGAAAGGTGATGAATCAAGATGTGTTATGTATATGTACCAACTCAACACAAGAAATATGTACATTATATATTGCACACATGTTCCCCCTCAAAAGAAAGTGATCAAGAGATAGATGGAGAGGGGAAGGAGAGAAGGGAAAAGGGATGAAAAAGGAAATGAGATGTATATTTTACATGTACCAATTTCCCACAAGGAATGTAAACATTATATAATGTAAACAAATACAAATGAAAAATTTTTAAATTGTTTTTAAAAAGTATATGAAGTTAAAAGACTTGGCTGCACAATTTATTCCTTATGTTATTGTCTGTAATACCAGGTCACTTCTCTGAGCCTTTTTCCTCATTTTTATAAGACTGAGTAAGTAAGTAATAGATCCAAATCATTCAGTAAAGATCGAGTGATATAGTAGATGTGTAAAACTTTTCAGGCAGTATAGCATAAAGTACTTGAGATATGATATTATAAAAAGTCTTGTTAGAAATCTTGTGTCCATATTGAGGAGATTGATTCACACCTTATTTTCTGTAGGAGTCACCAAGGCTGGAATGCTGAGCAATGAATTAT
The DNA here is from genome assembly GCF_012274545.1 of Fukomys damarensis. Taxonomy (NCBI): domain Eukaryota; kingdom Metazoa; phylum Chordata; class Mammalia; order Rodentia; family Bathyergidae; genus Fukomys; species Fukomys damarensis. Next base: position 49,521,385 of record NW_022900951.1, on the reverse strand, counting down.
GTTTCAGTTAGGACTTGATGAAAAGTACAACTTTAAAAATGTTTTATACACACACACACACACACACACACATATATGATGTGATGTGCATTCATCTCAGGAGAGTATGTTCTAGGGATGACCTGTGGGAAGGGATACATATTCCTATATAATGTCTGTTGTCTGAACTCTTGTCTGCAGTCTTAGGGTTCCATGACTGCTTTGTGGAATTAATCCTTCCTCAAAGCAGACTGATGGAAGAGCTAACTCCTAAAGGACATGTTCAGGAATTCAGGGCTAGGAAGAGAGTGCTTAAGTCTCTTTGCCTGACAGGCTGTATGTTTTCTAGAATGTGTTGCCCCAAATGCTGGGAAAACCCCTAACTCCTATCCTTACCACTGTGCTTAGATGAGTATCATGAATATGTGTGTTTGTTCATGTGCTGAGAGGATAGATGTTTTCTTCTTGTTGTTTGCTGACTGGTCTTGCTTTCCATGAAGTCTAATGATCTGGGCTAGGGTGAATATACAGCCCCTGCCTTATTGGGTGGTCTTTAGCTCATCTCTCAACTTCTTTGCATCCCTGTTTTGATATCTATCAAATGCAGAAGTCAACCCAAACTCCCATTTGTATATCACAGGGTGGTTGTACAAATCACTAAATTAATCTGTGCCAAAGTTGAGTTTCTTGGGCACAGAGTATCACCGAAAATCATAGTCTTTCATACCCATGACCTTTCTGGGTGACATTGTGTGTAAGAGAGAGCAGGAGGCTGTAGCACTGGGGTCTATTGTGTGTGAGGAGTGTCATGATCTGTTATTCCAGGGAGAGGGGTTCAATGGGGTACCATCAACTCTCAATTGGTCAGTTACAAGAAGATAGAAATGGGAAAGAGCACAGATAATTGAGAGCTAATATACACAAACCTCATTTTAGCTATTTATTTCATGCTGGGAAGAGTCCAGACTTAGAGAAAGATGAACAAAAAAGAGATGAAGTAGAGCTTTCTTCTCTATGGGAGATCATGAGTAGGATAAAAGCATAACACATGTATGGTCTATCCACACATTGGCTCATTCTATGCATTGGCTAATGGAGAGTTGACAGCATTATCTTGTAGTCCAACAGAGCTTGTACTCTAGTGCCACTACCCTTAATCCTACCCCTACTACTAGAATGTATAAGATTTCCCCTAAGTAGTAGATCTCTGTGGGTGGGGGAAGGAACAAGAAAAGTAACCAGCTATGTGGACTGAACACGTTCTCATTTTGTCTCCTAAGCTGATCACTGGAGATTCCATCGTTAGTGCTGAGGCAGTATGGGATCACGTCACCATGGCCAACCGGGAGTTGGCATTTAAGGCTGGCGACGTCATCAAAGTCTTGGATGCTTCCAACAAGGATTGGTGGTGGGGCCAGATCGACGATGAGGAGGGATGGTTTCCTGCCAGCTTTGTGAGGGTGAGTGTCAGTCTTCACTCTCCTCTCCTCTCTTCTTGGCTGCCTACTCCCGGCTTCCCCTTCATTAGCCCCTGTTATCCTGCTCAATCCTCTCCTAGTTGCTTTTCTCATATTTTTTTTCTGTTTTGTTTTATTTTGTTACCTACCTAGCACCTTGCCTTCATCTTCACCTTTCTAATTTTTAGATGTTTCCTTTGTCTCTCTTGTCTCTTGTTTATTTTAATAATACTCCTCACTTCCTACCTTTGTTCAAAGCACTTCCATCTTCTGGGCCTTAGTTTTTCCTTCTGAGGTTGGCCTGGGTGGTTTTGAAGATGCATTTAAGTGTATATTCTGTAAACTTTTTTGCCTTTCTTATGTTTCTTTTTAATGTTTTCTCTATTTTATCCTTTATTCTTGTAGATCCTTCCCATCTTCTCTCTGCTCTGTCATCCCATATATTTCCCTCCTCTCCTTTTTCTGTTTCATTTTCCTTGTTTTATTCAGGAAAGTGTGAATACCTTTCTGTATCATTATAGGATGCTTAATGTAAGAGTATATATGCCCTGCCTGCCCTACCTCATCTCCTTGAGCTAGGTTTACTGATTGGGTCCCCTAGTTTTCAAAACAAAGTCAAATGTTTAGGATCTAATATGTGCTGGGTGTAGTAAGCAGGCAGCCTTCAAGGGCTTACTAGGCCTTGGTATTTGTATGAGGAAGCACACGGTCATTAACGGAGGAACTCTTACGAGGTGGTTTCTAGCAGTTTGTTCTTCCCCTGGGCCATTGATTAATAGGGTCCTATGGCGGAAGAACACTGGATAGGAGTCCCAGCTCTTGGTCTTCTTTGAGATTGTGAGATGGAATTTGTTCTTTCTTGTAAGCTTAGATTTTTCCATCTACAAAATGGTACTGGCAATTCTTTAATGCCGTGTGATATCAAGTGAATAGGATAAAATGTGAAAATTACTTCCTGGCAAGACAAATAGCAAAGGAATGTGAGGGTGTGTTATAGCTATCCTCACTGTAACCTATTACTTTTTGTTAATTTCCCTTGTAGAATAAGGCCCAAGTCTTCTAGACCACAAACAAAAGTCTCTTGGAGATCGAAAGGTCTCAAGGGTTACATTATGGCAGAGTAATATGAAGGAAGAAGAAGGGTATTTGGAATCTGATAACCTGAGATATAACTTTCCTACCTCTTGCCTCTATGGCTTTTGACAAAATATTTAATCTCTCTGATGTCTGGTTTCCTTATCTGAAAAATAGGGCTAGCAGACCACATCTTCCAGATCACACCTGGAAGTAAAATATCTGTCATAGTGCTTGATATCTAACTGTTACATGGCAGATGGTAACTTGTTTTATCATTGTCATAATAATAATAATGATTATCATCATCACCGCCACCTTATTAGCTCTAAGAAATTAGCTCCCAGGTTGGTCCTAAGGGTTAAAAGAGGCTTCCTTTCTGGAAAGGCTACACAACTGGAAAGCACTATTATCTGATTGGGACAATTTAGCATTGACCAAAAGGGAAAAGTAAACAAAATGAACACTGATCCCTTTCTATCCTTAAAGACATATCCAATTCTTTCTTCCCTGTATATGTACCATGTTTTGTCAACATCTCAAAATGCTATCTTTGTCACAGATCAGCTTTATCAGTTGAATCAGAATGAAGTGTAGGCAGAAAGAGCACATCAACAACCATGAGCCTCAGAACTAGTTGTAAGGTTCTGTACACATAACAGTTTATGTCTCTTAAAGGAAGATTAAATCATACCCAAATCCAAATGCATTTTTCTTCTAGGGGTTAACTGAGTAAGCCTGGATGCTTTGGGAAGGCAAACGGCATAATCTGGTTTCAGAATATCTGTGTAACCATTTATTGATGTTCCCAAGTCCAAAGCTAAGAGGAGTACTCCTCCAGGCATACAACCCCAGCAGCTACTTGGTGTAGAATCTTGACCAGTAGTTCTCAACTCTGGCTGCATAACAAAATAAATCACTTGGGTATCAGTTTACAAAAAAAAAAAAATGCCTCTAAATGAACAAGCAAACAAGCAGAGAAAAAAATGGCTAAAACCTAGAATCCAGACTAATTCAACAAGAATCTTCAGATAGGACACAGAAATTAGATTTTTTTTAAACCTAGTTCCTGGAAGATTTTACTGTACAGCCACGGTTAAGAGGCATTGAATTTTTGTCTGACAATAGAATATATAGTGAGAGCCACAAATGCAATTTAAATTTTTCTAATAATCACATTTAAAAAGCAAAAGTTACAAGTAAAATTAATTTTTACATATATTAGCCCAATATATCCAAAATATTTTTTAACACTATATATTGATATTATAAAACATAAAATTGTTAATATTAAGTTTTTGAAATTTGGTGTATAGTATCTCAATTCACACTAGCAACAATTTAGGTGCTCAGTAGCCTCCTGTAGCTAGTTGTTACTGGTATCAACAGCACAAATCAAAGTTTACAATACTGTGATCATAAACCTGGAGCAGTAATAATAATGCCTAAATCATAATTCAGAGTACCCACATTCTTTTTTTTAAAATTTATTTTATTATATTTTTTTTCCTCATTGAGTTTATTGGTACATTTTAGGTATACAATACAGTTACATTCATTATTGGTGTCTTGTACCTTTACATGGACAGGTCTGGGTTCTCATTTTTTCCCCTTGTCCCTGCCCTCCCTTCACCCCCTCCTACCATCCCCCTTTACAAACACTTCATTTCCATTTTTTCATTTCCTCATATTTTTTTCTTTTCCCTTATTAGCTTTCCCCTACCCTTCCCACTTCCCTAAACCTTTAGCCCCTTTCTTCCTATATCACATTGTCTATTATATCATTAGGATGTTATGTGCTGTTATAGTTTATTCACTATATTCTTTCTGCTATAGCAATGTTTATTACTTGAAAAACTAAGATATATTCCATGTTGCCTTATACTATATTTATTTATTTGATCATTGTGAACCTTTTTTATTTGCTTTAAATGATCTTTAGAAAACTAAAGGAGAGTACCAAGGAAACTTAGGAGCCAGTTTTTGTGGTGTCACTGGTAAAATAAATTATGTTGAGCTGTTGAATGAATAATGTGAATATTGGTTTCAAGGTAGATCTTTCAATTTTCATAAATGAGTATTGTTTACATATGTAATAAGACTGTAATAGCCAAGGATTGCATAATAGAAGTTATAAAGGCTCTTTTTTTTTCTCTTTATTTTTTTAATTTTTTTTCAGCTTTAATTGAGTTTATTGGTATCTTTGTTCTACATTGTCTTTGGTTAGAAAAAGGAATAGTATTATGAAAACCGTACTATGTAGATTAAGAAATGGTAGACATGACTTTTAATCATGATTCTAAAATTCATTCAATATATGATCATGGGCTTTTATTTTCTCCTTCCTCTCTGAAGCACTCTATTATCTAATCAAGCTCTGACATGTCTAGGAAGGGCATAGAAATGGGTAGTGCTTATAAAGTTGATAGGTGAATAGGTATTTTCCTGGAATGTTGTACTTTTACATTGCTTTATTTGTCCAGACTCGCCCTGAAATGAGATTTAGTTTCATCTTGGGAATATCATCCCTAGATTATTTGGCATATATCATGCAAATATAATAACAAGAAAAATATTTAACCTGACTCTATACCAACTGTATACCTATAAAGAATGTTGGGTCACATTGGTGACTGACTCCATTTCTTGTCTTAAAGCTTCATTTCTGTGTAAACATTCAAGCCTTGGGATGTATGATTAAGACATTAGTGTAGTTCTGTCTACACTAGCCATACCTGTTGTTAATCATGTTAAAGCCAAATATAAAATCAGAGAAACTCAGATTCTTGGGTCAGTTTTGTAATGGATACAACCTGAGTAGCATCTTATGTGTCTTCAAAACTCAGTTTTCTTCTTTGTAAAATAGGGATAACTGGATCTTGTGTAAATGCTTTGTAATCTGTGATATGCCAAATATACATGAATGTTAGTTTTGCTACCACTTTGTTTTCCACACAAGAAATTGCCAGATATATTGTCTTCTACACAGTCAAATCTACCCTCTCATTGTTTAGAATTTCATGTTTTCCTATGTGTGTTTGTTCTCACCCATTTTTCCTTATATACTGGGGATGCCCCTTTATAAGAGCAGGAGTTGATATACCTTCCCAATAGCCAGTCAGGTTTCATGAATTAGATAGAGCTTGCTGAATATTAGTTTCTTTACCTAATCTGTTAATGTCTTTATTTGCTTTCCTGGGCTGGTTTCCCCCCTAGCAGCTGCGATTAGTCTGCTGCGATAGGATTCTGTCTCTAAGTAGGAAATCCTATCCCTGTTGTAGGCTTCCTTTTCCCTACTGGGCTTCAACTCTAAATCATTCAGACTCCTTTCTTTTGTCATTGTGCACAAAAGGAACCTTTGTTCTGACTTTGGGCCTTGGCCTGGGGAGAGTTTGCAGCCTACTTGAAGGTAAGTTGCGTTTAGGACACATGACACATTGATGGGAGGTGAGGCCCGTGTGAAAAAACTCTGGACAAAATATAAGGAGCCTGCTCAGATGCTGTCAGGAGCTAGATCTATAGTTTTTACTTGATTTTTGAAAAGAATTGTACATTCCTTTGGTTTCTAATTTGCTTGGAGGTATGGATATGAAACCATACAAAGTTACTAGTTTCATTCCTTGCCTTGTACAAACAAGATCTTATAGAAACTCAACCTTTTCTCTTTGTGAGTCAGAACCACTGTTAAAAGTATTACTTGGCTTTTATTTATATAATGTCTACTTTTTCAGCCAAAAGACGCCTGGGAAAAGCTTGTCATCTACATGAAAGCCTAGACTCACTCACTGTGGGTTTAGAACTAGAAAGACCTACCTTTGCCAGGGGTGGCCAAATTAGGTGTTTATAGCATCCAAGCAAATCATTTTCCTGAGTGAAGTAATCTGATTCAAGGAGTATGTGGGAGCCTATATCCAACTGGAAATGTGCATTGCCAAACTTGGGATGATTTTAGACATGCCAGCCCTTGTTTATTCACTCAAGCTTCAAGTAGTCATAAGCCTCTAATCTTAAGTGTCTATGCAGAAGGGCCTGCTATAAAGCCTTGGAGGTGACATATTATAGGTTCTGTGACTTAAGGCTGATATTAGTGGGAGGCCCTTTTTCTCTAGGTTATAGAAATTTTTTCCATACATTAGAACTTGAAATGGCATTATTAGTATTTATTTTCATTCACGAGATCCATCTTAGTGCCTTCTCACTGTGCACATATTATGGTTTACACTATCTAGTATAATATTTGGTTAATTGTGGTGATTTTAAAAAATATGGAACCCTCTCCAACTCAGAGAAAACCTTTCTAGCTGTTTCATGACTCAGAGGATTGTTCTCAATTCAGGCAAAATAAATCATATATATCTCTTAGAAACCACAAATTGAAAGCAATCTTAGGAGTCATGTACTTTATCCTCTTTCTGCAGGCAGGACCATTTCTAAATCACCTTGAATTCTGAGAACCTGGCAGTATCTGTCAGTCAAGCTTGAACTATTTGCTAGTTTCCAGCTGTTAGTGTTATACTATAGTATAAGCAAATGTATTGAAATACACTGCTTTTGCACTAGAAAGTTGATATTTAAGAGCTGGCACCAGTAGGAGAAACTCCAAATTGTTCTCTAGGTAGTGAAGCTTTCTTTTCTTTTCTTTTTTTTTTTTTTTTTTTTT